>NC_056747.1:259306592-259391592 GCF_019279795.1 Protopterus annectens
TGCATATGGAACAGTCTCTAATGTCGTGAGATGCAAATAGAAGGGTGTGGGTCATGTAGATGTTTAAAAAAAATCTAGTGTCTATGATTGCAGTTTACTATGCAGGAAAGGCAGAGAGACTCCCTGCAATTTTCTGAGTAATGTCAGGGTGCGGATGGGAGGGGAAAATATATCTGGGAAGAATAGCAGGAAGTTTTTTCTTTGATTGTTGGATTGCTGGGAGTCTCCTTGTCTTTCTTTTAAATTCTTTTTTAATTTCTGTTGACTATATTTGCAAGGTTCAAATATGGTGGGTTGAAACTTAGGAAGATCGTATAGAGCATGGTTACAAACTCCGATGGGCAGCCCTTCCCTTCCCATCAGGAAACCCTCGATTCCTAGTAGGCCACCCTCACCTTTTGCCTCCAATCATTTCAGACTGTTTGCTTAAAGCAGTCATAGAGCCCAGCGCCCTTAGATCAATGGGGAATATAATTTTACTCAAGACTTTTTCTGATGCCCAGGAAAGAGGGCACCATAGAGGCCTATTCTTGATCTAGCCAGACTAAACGCTTCTTTTTTTTTTTGCAGTTTCCAAAAATTTAAAATGTTGGTACTTCAAGCTCTTTCCCCTCAAACCTTTTTGGTCACACTATTTCCTCTTTCAGGTTAGGTGTAAAAGGTGTTTTTGCATATTAGACAACCTAGAAAGAAGGTGGCTCCAACTTGGGGTTTGAATTTTGTTTTAGAAAAGTTAACTTAGCCTCCCTTTGAACCTGGATTTAGGTCTTATCTAAAAATGTCTAAACTTGGAAAGACTATTTTTCTGGTAACTTTAACTTCTGCTAGATGGATATCTAAATTATAGCACCTTGTGTATGTTCAGCCTTTCTTGGTTTTTCACAGGTACAGAGTGAGTATTATTTTTATTTATTTATTTTATTTTATATTTATTTCACATTTGTTGACCGGGCTAGTCCAACTGGATATATGTGCATTTTCAGCAGAGGCCCGGGGAGGAAAGCTCCAAGACAGATGCATTATACCAATATGTATAAGGTTACAATTTAAAAACAGTTTATATAAGGTTACAATCAAGTTAACATAGATGTTTCAAAACATTTTACAGTACTTTGCTGAAGAATATTTACAAAAATATAGAACAAGATATTCACATGATGTAGATTGAACTTTAAACTATTAAAACCAGTTATTCCCTAATATTTTAATTTTTTTTTTTTTACTCAAACTGTTCAGCTGCCTTGCCTTTTACCATAACTCACAAAATGAGGGGGAGAGAATTATTCATTCCCAGGATATCCATAGACTGCTGAGACAGCTTCTTGAGCATCATGCTTTGTAAAATCGGACTATAATTTAGTCACCTTTTCTTTAAAAATAGTGGTACTTCCCCTGTAAAGAGATCTGTATTTTTTTCAACAGCAAACTTTCTTTTACTTGGTGACCTAAATAAATTGTGCCGTAATCTGCCTCTGAAGGATCCCTTTGCTCATGCTGCTAACTATGCTTCTGAATTTTACTCCCATTTAAATAGTTGGGTTGACAAGGCGGGGCCTATCTGCCCCAAATACAATGAGAAATTTAAAAACCCCTTGGTGGAGTACCTGTATAAATTGTATAATAAAAGAAACTGCTTAATAATTGTGAGATCTCATTTTACATAACTTAAGAGCACACTTAAGCAAACTAACAAAGAGCTTAAGGGATCCCTTAGGAAGCTCAAAGCTGAGTATGAACAAAAGAGCCACTAAAACCAAAAATAACTGCATATTTAACTATATGAGGAAGTTAAGAACCAACATCCAGCAATTCTTGGAGGTAGTCCACAATAATACTACACCCTCTGACCCAAAGGAAATGACTAATATCCTAGCTAACAAATTTAGTGCAAATTTTACTGCATCCACAGTTGTAACTGTTCCGTAGGTTTTACAGTCCCAGACTCCTCCACTTAATTACTACGGAACAAATTATTTCAGCCCTCCCAAACACTGGGAGTACTTCATCCAATGGCCTGGCAGCATATCAGGTTGCCTTATTATCAGTGCCAAATGTAGCCTTTCTGAACCCCTACTTAACCGCTTTTAATCTTAGCATCGACACTGGTTACATTCTTGAAGCCTCGAAAACAGCCATAGTAATTTCTCTATGCAAGAATGGCCCATCTGTAGACCCATTAGTCTCACTCGCCTGATTTATGTAAAGATGTGGAGTGTATTATTTCAGAAGTCCTTAATCTGGACATTGAGAATTTCTTAACCCCGGACCCTCTTCAATTCCCCTTTGTCAAAGGAAGGTCCTGTCTCTTCACCTCATTAATTTCTTTGAAAAAGTAACTGAAGCAGAGTGCAGCAGGTATGCAGTACATACAGCATATCTAGACCTGGCAATGTCATACTATTCCCCATGAAGGCATTACTAATAGATTTGTAAATCTGTATATATATTTTTGAAGTGTGCAGTGTGCATCTAACTGGTTGTCTGATAGAACCCATGCGGTTAGAGTTGCAGATGCCACTTCTGGAAGAAAACAAGTTACCAGCGGTGTACCACTGAGCTTAGTTCTGGGCCCTCTCCTCTTTGGTATATATTTTTCTGACCTTCAAGCCAGCACTCCTGGCCTATTGTTAGCGCAGTTTGAAGATGACTGAAAATTGGGTATTGTTCGATCTTCAACTGTTGTTCGATCTTCAACTGATTGCTCCAACATGGGTTAGACCATGTTAATAGTTGGTGCAAGGAAAATGGTCTCAAATTAAATGTAAAAAAAAATAAAGCATTGTTCATTCTACTAAACAAAACCGTTTCACCTACTATATATACGTGATGCTTCCTTCAAACCAGACACTGTTGTAGGGAATTTAAGCACTAACAAAAATCACATGAGACCTCAAGATTCATAACTAAAACGATCAGTGGCCTCAAATGTCGTGGTTATCAGGAGAGATCATCAGCCCTTTCCCTGGGAGCCAGGAAACATCCATCCCTGTTTGACTTCCTGCTATTCCTTTGTAGAACTAATGGTACCACAGATACTCTATTAAAGGAACTAAATCAGCAGATAAGTAAGACATGTTGGCATGATGGATTCATATCCCAACGTATCCCTCCCCTCTGGGATAAACTTCCACTACATGTCAAGCAGTGTGACACCCTTGCCACCTTCAAGGTCAGTATAGATAATTGGCTGGGCGGCCTCAGATTCTTCATTGGTCTAGCTTGTCTTGCCTTTCTTGAAGCTAGAGGTAACTTTTGAATACAGATTTTTGACTAGGCTTGTAATGGCCTGCAGACTTTCTAGTAGTTGCCTATGAACCTATGTTATGTAGATGAAACTAAAGAATTTAGAAAAAAAAAATCAAGCTTTTTTTATCCTATGATAAGAAAAAGGGTAGATATAGTGTCTAACCAAACTGTCTCTGGATGTCTTTCCTTTTTCCTTTAATTCTCTTATACTCTGTTTTGCATGAGAAAGGTGCCTGAGCTTTGTAGACTGTCCGAATATGCTGTATCCATGGCAGAATATATCCATCTGTAAAGAGCACTGCAACAGTCATCTCTTTGAGCATTGGGCTATGTTACCTAAAGAATAGTGCTTTCTTACTTGACAAAATAAGTTTTAGAAGTGAGTTTGAATGAAATGCTACAGCTGTGTGGTGTTTATCTTTACCTGCACAACAAGGGAAAAAAGTACAACATGTGGTGGATGTCCCCAGACAGCTAAGGTATTACACAAACAGAACAAAATAATTTAGGCAGTCAGGCCAAATGCCAGGAAAACGAGGTGCAACTATGTCCAAGGCTGGCTGATTGTATAGCACCCTTTACTTATGAGTATTATGCTAAACTGCTTCAGGGCCAGGTGAAGGCTCAGCTGCTTCAGGGCCATGTGAGGGCTCACTCTGTTTAGGTAGCTACTGCAAGTGCAGCATTCTGTAGAAATGTCAGCTAAGGTGGTCTGAGGCAGCAACCTGGATCACTATTCAAACTTGTATAAGGCACTACAAAATGGACATACAAGCTGATTAGAGATGTTTCCTTGTGTTAATGCTATAATTCTATCTGGATATATTAACATTGTTCTTCCAACAGAATGATGCTTATCTCTGGAAAAGGAGCTTGCAGCTAAGGTTCTGGGAGCAGTTTAGACAAGATGACAGCTGGATGGAGTGGGAAAGGCAGAAGAGATGGTGTAACGTGAGAGTGATTAGGATGCAGTGGAATTTTAGTAACTGCCAGAGAAATGAGAATCTTTCTCTTGCCAGTTATGACAAAAAACAGCACTTATGAAGTATTTGGTGGAAGTCTGTCAACCAACTCCTCATAGTAGGAGCTTAATAAGCAGAGTTTGTAAATGCATAGGAGAACTTAAAATGGATCCCGTGAGCATTTCTGGACATGCCTAGACCCAAATATTAGGGAGTCAGTTGCCAGATAGTGCATTTGGAAATGTGCTGGTTAACGGTGTATGCCATGAAGTCCAATAAACTGAAGATTTTTGCTTTTAAGTGACTTCACAAATGCTTTACACGCAATCTCTTATTTAAACACATGTCCCCTTAGGTGTAAAGTCTGTGTTGGAGATGAAGCAAAGTGCTTTAGAGGTACCTAGAAACTTGTTTTGGATTTGTAGAGCCGTAGACTACTTTCGGTCCCAGACAGAAGAAGGTACTCTTCTACAGTTTCCAGCACTCTTAGTTCTATCAAAAGAGCTTTTATTGCTAGCATACAACGAGGGTGCTCATCTTTCAGAATGTCAAAAACAAACATGTCTGTTTATGGTGGTGTTCTGTAGGGAAGCTATCGCTAGAAATTCCAAGTGTAAGTGCTGATCAACATATGGGTTTGTTGCTTTTAGAATTGGTAATTAGGGAAAACATGCACATTGGAGACAATATGAGTATCTTTAGAGGCTCTGATTGTATTATAAAAAAGATTTTACTGTAATGTTCAGTCTTTAAAATAAATTTCATGAGCTTAAGCTATAGATGAGCATTGAAGGGTATGGTTTAATACCGGAAACGGGGTGCTGGAAACCCAATTATATTTGTTTCCTAGGTTGTTAAATATGATTGTTTATGGAATAATTTGAGGAGTTTGGGTTATGCTATTGGAGCATGAAATTTCTAGAATCATCCTTACAGTAAAGTCTAACTTGGAATAGTGAGTTATGCATACAAAACTGAAGATAGTGTGCCATCAAAGTCCTAGTATTGCCCCAGAATTTTAGTGCTGAACCTGATTGATTTATTCGCCGATTTGTGCAGCAAATGTAATTTATCCCATTTGTTTGTACACTGTTCTGTATAGTGTAAGCTGTATAGTGCAATTCAGTGTTAACTTGCCCCTTTTTTTTTTTGCTTTTAAGGTGGGTATGACTGCTCCTGGCACAAGGAGACACATCTATGATACCAAGCTAGGAACAGAGAAATGCGATAACAGCACTGCATCCCTACAGATGGGGTTTTGTCAGGGTGCTAACCAGAGTGGCCAGAACTTTGGTCTGGGTCGCCAGATCTATGATCCCAAGTATTGTCCAGCAGGTGAAGTCATGAAGGATGAAAACGAGGAGAACCACATGCAGTACTAGTACTATGGCTATGAACAGGATGAGGACTACTGAATGGCGAAGGACCCAATGAAAGAGTAGAGAAAGCTCCTTTATGCAGTGCATATGGACACCATCTTGCTGCAATTAATTTTTTGTACTTTTTAAACAAATGCCCCCGCTAGCACCATGATACAATGAAGTCAACTTCAGAGTTTTGTTCATATACAAATTACACTGTTTTGATTCTGTTTGTTTGTACAGTTTTAGATCCTTTCCTGCTATGTCTGCATAGTTGAGCCCTCCTGGAGGTGTGTTGCTTTGTAACTAGGATTACTCTACATGTGACTCTCGCTGACTAAAGAGCCCTGACCTTTGGCAGCTGCTTATTGTACTTTGTGCAGATCACATGTCTAAGTAGGTGATCTGTTTATGCTATTGAACCTCAGGCTACATTACTCTAATTGTTAACCAGAGATTATTTTTACCTATATCCTTGCCATTAGCTAGGTTATATAGATTTAACTGTAGAGAGTCCCTGCTTGTTGGAACTAGCTGTGAGAAACCTTTGCTTACTGACTTATTTACTGATCAATAATTTCTGCTAGTGGAGCATCATCCCATTAGTGAGTTTCAGTTCTTTCCCTAGTGTAAAGCTGGAGTAAGCAGTCTCTTTAAATGTTCTGAGCAGATGGCATTAATGGCATTTTCTCTGCTTCTGCAACAGCTGAAGTGGAGCAGTTTCACCACGTTTGCATAGCTTAATATCATATGTCTTGATATTAGAGAAACTGATGAGAAATTGATAAATTTAAATAAGGAGATTGTTTACTGGTTAGATTAACTGCTTGGAGATGGTGGGCTTATCCTCTTTAAATTTGCACTGTTTGCATTTGATTTTATAACTCAAGGAGCGCTGCAGACAGACTTGCAGATGGGGAGCATGCCAGCCTCCTGAAATATAATTTCCCCTTTAACCTTTAAAAAAAACCCACAGATATAGCTGCCTTTCTTCCAGGTGAACTAGTATCTCGATCTGCTGCTCGTCTTGATTTGTGTATTCCTTTATCTGGTGAATTGCTATTGTACATTTCTGTACAATGTTGGTTGCCATGGACTAGGACCTAGAGGATATATTTACTCCCCCTTTTTTTTTTTTTGCCAACGCTTTGGCTTTTGAGCATGTCAGAGTGAAAATCTCCACACCAGGCCAGCGGAGCTGATAACACTGTTCTGTGCAGTAGTTCTTATCCCTGTTCTGTCATTGGTATTCAAAAGAGTGATGTATTTGTTTTTAAGAAAACTGCTTACCACAGAATCTGTTTACACCATGCCATTCTTTGACCAAAAAAAAAAAAACTTTAGTGTAGAATTTGGTTTCTTCATGTCATGCACATATCTGTTGTGTCAGCACCTTAAGAACCTTTTTGAGAAGTCAGGGTTTGCTTTTTGAAATAATCAAATATGCCCAAATGTCTTCATTTGTATTTTCAGAGTGCCTCATAGTTGAAGGTAGTAGTACAGGGCTTTGAATGCCGATATGAGGTGGAGCATATCACCACTTCCCTTCCCAATTCCTTCATGTCACAGTACCATAAATGAACAATTCATTACTAAAAATGGATCTACTATCTGTTCGTAAAACATTTTATGAATTGAAATAATCAGTGAAATGTAGGTGGCAAAGTATTTAAAAATAATGGCCAAACCTGTCTGTTGCAGAAACTGGTTGGTTCTACCCCTTTCAAATTAGCATAAGTGAACTGAAAGTGGTCACTGTTTTATGAAGCAGGTTTATAGCTTAGTGATTTAATGAAGTATCTTTAGTTGTGTTTTTATTGTATTACAATGTCATGGTCATCTGTTTTTCAACCAGGTTGTATTTTCTTGTAAAGGACAAATTTGTACGAGTACAACTTCTTGAGCAAATCAGTCTTGCTAAATTCATTAGTCGCCAAAGCCTGAAAGATATTTCCAGATTGCCCAGAGTTCTTTATTCTTTCCTGTGTACTACTGTGAGACTACCATGAACGAAAAAATGCCAGTTACTCAGGTGTTCATTCTTTCCTTTTCCTTGTTTCATTCTGATGTGCAGTCTGTGATGTTCCAGGCATTTGCAGGTTATCAAGGACTTTGTTCATTAAAACATCAAGAAAGGATTAAACAGTAAAAATAGTTGGGCCTTATTGATAGTATTTCAGTTGAATTTCCTTTAGGTGGTCAGTAGAATGCACACTGGTCCTCTGTTGTAGGTATTTTTTCTCCCCACTATATGAGCAAGTGGGATTTTCATGTAGGTGACCTTATCAGTGGACCAGCCAGCTAGGAGTGGTGGGCTGTAGTAACTACTGGTCATGTCTTCTATCAGACCCATAACGTAAAGGAAGGGTGTAGAATTCAACTATAGCACTACCATTCTTTAGGGAGACTTTTTTTGGTGGGGGGGGGGTGCAGCAGAGAATGCTTATACACAGTGATAGTGAGTTAGAGTTGCTGGGGACATTACATTTAAAGCTAGCCAGGTAACTTTGAACTTTCCATAGCGACCATCAGCTTTGGTCAGGGATTACTGCAGTCCATCTTTACGTAATGCACTAGTAAGGGTTGATGTAGTCTGTTTGAAATAATTGGAAACCCCAGTACAGGGGACATTCATGGGAGATAGAAAAATCTATAGTAATCTACATTATGATCAACCACTTCAAAATGGAGAATATAATGATGTGAAAGAACTGCATGTAGCGAAGGTGGGTTCAGCACCTCAGATAATCAGTAAACACTCAGTCACCACCCAGATAAAATGAAAATACAGGCTGATAATCTCCCGTTCACAAAGTTCTGTTTGTTTTTTAGGCATAACCTTTGGGAATTCCATTAGATGAAGTTGTATCTGAGAGTGCACAGAGTAGAAAGAAAGCGGCAGTGACGTTGAGCAGAAGGACAAGATATTTTTGCTTGGTCATGTGAGAATACCAGTAGTTTTACTTGCTAGCAATTTGTGCAGGAGAATCTAGAGCAGTACTGGTTGGTACTGTTGATGTAATACAACCCAAACCATTCACTGTAACTGCAGCCACCGCATTCTTAGAATGGAGATGAGTATGTCTGGTATTGAGGCAGCATTTCAGGAAGTGCATGTGTATGTTGCCCTGAATGTAAAATTATTCCACTGACGTGCAGACATGAGTGGTATTGTAGGCTATGTGTGAGCTGAGGCATAGCACTGAATGCTGGTATGAGTTTAATGGTACAATGTTTAAAAGTAACATGGGGAAATTGTGTTTGCTTTGCTGAAAAGGAATTCAGAATGGGCAGCCACTATAGTCAATTGAACTACTGCAGATTAAGATGTCCATTAATTTTTGACTGGGTTTGACATCAGTGGCAAAATTGTTGTCACTCTTGCAATGGTGTGCATTAGGTCTTTACTACCACTTGTTATACACTTAGTATGCTCATTGGCTAGAATACTTACAGTGACTGTCTCTTGTTTCTCCTTGATATGCCAGGTGAGCTGGCTGGCTGTATTTAATGCATAAAAATGTAGAAGTAAATGCCTTTGTTAGCCAGCAGTGTGTATATGTTTTTCCCCAAGGGACAAATGTTGCATTTCAGTGCAGGAGTAACTACAAAGGCCTAATGTAGTGCCCCCTTTTGTAGTATGTATTTTTACCATGTAAACTTTTTGCACAGTGTAACCATGTGATCTTCACTTTCTACAAGTTACTTGTGCAAAGTGTAGTGCAGAAGCCACTCCAACAGTTGTGAACTTACTAGTCTGCACATGGCTACAATAAGCATTCTTGATTGATAAGGGTAGAGAACAGAATTGGTAATTATGTATTTTTTAACTTGTTTGTTACCTCTTGGTCATTGTAGACTATCTATTTTGACTCTGACTTTGGAGGTTGTGCCATATTTGCTGTTGAAATCCTTCATATTCTTATAGAATATATTTTTAGTGTTGTATACAGTTAGGCTGGGAGTTTGAAGCTGTATCAAGTTTAGAAAAGCTTGAAAAATACATGGATTTAAGATTTGTACTTGTTTTGCTGCAGTGCAAGGTATGAATGCTTGGCACCTTGTCTTCCAAAAAAAAAAAAAATAATGGTTGCAAGGTACAAAGAAAGATCTCTTCATTTGCATTTGTTTTCCGTTTAAACTAGTTAACTGTACATAATGGATGGGTGTCAAGTAAGAATATATTTGTAGTCTAATGGCATGTTTTGGCTGCAGTGAGCATGTGTAATTTTGCTCAAGTGGGGACATTTATCATAAGGAAGCAGTCCTTTCTTTTCAGCAGTTACTGGCGAGGTGACCAGTGTTTGGAGTTTGGAATGGGGTGGGAGGTGAGAAATGGGAAGAAACTGTCAACAGTGGAACTGGTAGACTGGGCAATCTGAAACCAATGGCCAAAACTGCTGCTAATGCCCACCTGGTCTCTTACTTAATCTGATGATGGATACAGGGACAAATTAATATTTTCATTAAATGAAATATAAGTTGTCCATCTGAAGTTAACTTTGATCTGCTTGACTGCTTTTTTTACAAGGTATTTGCACTGCTGATCCAATCATCAATTCTTTCATAAGTATACTTCTAGGGGGACCATTGCTTATAATGCATTTTACGCATGTGATATTTGACACCATGCTTCTTGGAGACTGTTTCACATTTACGTCTTTGCAGACCTCTGCAAGGCTTATTGTTTCTCCTGCCATTTTTGATGTATGCCCTTCAAGGTTTAGCTACAAGAACATATAGAGTCAAAGGACTTGGAGGTGCCCACTTGGACACTTAGTGGGGAAGGAGTGTTGGGGTTATTTTTTTGTCAGTATTGCACATCAGAGGCATGCACTAGCATTTAGTTGCAGGGATTTCATCTTCTGTAGTATTTGAAGTAATGGACATGTAAAGAAACAGAGATGTGGCCATTTAGAGAGGCACCACTGCATTAATTTCACTAAATGTATTGGTTTAATGTAGAATAGAACAGCATTTGATTGTTGCATGACTTCTAAAGGTGCAGTAATTGTTCTTCACAGCTCTGCCTTACAGCACTGGGATATGCAACTGTCCTGGTTTCAAAGGTAGTCCTTGCAGACTACATACTTGGCCAGAGTCGCACAGACATGGCTCTTCATGGTTTGCAAATGCTAATATCAAGTTCAGCACAGCAACAGCTCATGTAAAAAGAGCTTAGCATGTTCTTTAATGTTCATGACAGTAGCTGCCAGGCAGGGGAAAAAAAGAATAGTTTAATTCCTTGCCAAACATTGTGTCATGTTGTAAATGAGTATTTGAAATGTTAGTGATGTCATAAACTGCCTAACTGGTAACATCTCTAGAATACAAATAATGTAGGCTGCATCTACATATCAGTTTATTAAAAAAAAAGAAAAACATTTTTTTTTTTTGCTCTTTTAAGCTTTCGAGGAAACCATTTCATGAATCCATTTGAGAAATGGGAACTGTTTGGGTAGGATTACTCAGACATGAACTTTGACTTGTTGCTCTTACTCACACATGCTACACATATCCGAATTTCATTTTGTCATACTGGAAATATGTTTGAAATTTGTCTGTGTAAATGTCCTGACTCAAACTGGACTTCTTTGTATTATGCAAAAGTTCTGCATTCAAAGAACTTTTCTTGTATTGCTAATGTTTTATATAAAGATGAAAAAATAAATTAAAAAAAAAATTAGCTGCACATAAAATCTATGATAAGTTTGTGCAGGTATTTGTGGATTTTGTAATGTGAACAAGTGAACCGTTTAGAGGGATGCGGCTACAAAATGCGTTGCAGGATTTCTTGTCACGTGTCTGCTGCCAGCCTTGCATTCAGGCTACTAATGCAAATTTGCCAAAAAGTATACCAGTTTTGTCATATTGCACAGTTTTTTATTGAAATAAATAATTATTTAAATGTCATTTAGGGTGTGTGTCTCTGATTTTAAAAAGTTTTGTAATCGTCAAAACATGAAGACCTTGTTTTTATATGGCTTATGGGATGTTGATGCAGCATCCAGGTCTGTTAGCTGATGGATTAATAACCAGCCTAATGGTATAGAGAGGAGGATGTCTATCAGTAATGTCAGTGGTTTCAGTTCGGTTAATGTTTAGATGCTATGTAACCCAAAGACCAAGAATAAACTTTAAAAACAGATAATACCAAAGGACTGATATAGACAAAAACGGCTTCCCGAACACACAGAGTGAATAAATAAATTTAATGTTAAGCGCTTTTCGTTTGATACAGTTAACAAACTTCTTCAGACAAAAGTATCTCACACAGGTCAAGTATATACACACCCTAATTTAAAAGCTTAATTAGTACTCATTAAAAGAAAAGGAGAAATGCTCACAGTTAAAGAAATACTACCATCTTCTTACAACTTACCTAAACTCAACCATATAACAAAATAGTTTAAAGATGAAAAAATAAATATGTACAAAAACAAATCAACACAATGTATATTAGTACATATCAACATAGATTCAAAAACACTAAAAAAGTATTCAAAAACCATATTAAAATAGATGAACAAACTTCACTTCATCTTTTTAAGCTTTTGAGTTTTAGAATGCTGCTGATAGAGCAGCATTCATTCAGACCCGGAAAACTGTAGGCATTTAATCTTATTTGCCATAATAGCTCTAATTCGTCTAACTTAAGGGTTGCTGGGCCACCCCTAACATTGTGAGAAATTTGATCTCTCACTAAAAATGTAAAGCTATGCTCAGGGCAATTTAATATATGCTTAGCCAATGCATTTTCTGACTTTTTCTTATTAATAGCATAAGCATGCTCATACATTCGATCACGGAGTCTCCTCTCCGTTTTTCCAATGTAGAAAGCAGGACAAACCTGGCACTGGGCTAAATAAACAATCATTTTGGAATTACAGTTCACCCTACATATTAAACTAAACTGGGTATCGTGAACTCTAAATCTGTTGGATTCCGTTATATTTGCAATAATAAAATAAAATAAAAATAATAATTAGATGCTGGTAGAGAGCAGGGTATCTTGACATGCAGGCATAATGGATTAGAAGGGGGGAGGGGGTTGCTGACAAATATTTGCAATGAGATCTCATGGGGACTTCCCACTTTGATATCCATAAATGTTTTTCATTTTAGGAGATGAATAATAGGAGTAGAAAGTAGTTAAAACAGACTCTTGTTACATAGTTTGACATTCAGGACCTTACCCCCACCAAGTCTTAAATCTACATACCTGTTTTGGGCAGCTGGTGATTTCCGCTAACTTTGGCCAAGAGTATGGCATAGAAAGTGGAACAATTAAAATTGGGCTTTGTGAGTATCCCCCTAATGCAGTATCAGGAATTACAGCAAACAGTGCTGCATATGCAAGTTTTGTAAATGGTCTAGCCTCCAACCTTCAGTGCCTGGATATAGCAGCTACCTAGAGGAGTCCCCAGACATTTGAAATAAGATAACAATATTGATATTGAGTATTCAACAGGTAAGTAGAGTGTGTAGACTGAAGTTTAAAATATTATATAAATCTGTGTTGAATTTATGAAACTGGATCTGTACTCCATGTTTCTGCTGAATAGGTTGGTGTGTGGGGTTTCAGCTCTGGCCAGAAGAGGCCAATTATAATTTGCTGAAAGAAGTTTGTTGTGACAGTACCTCATTATATCCACCTGGGTGGTGATGGTAAGTAGCAATGTAGGGATCCAGTAGACCTGCAGGGTAAAACTGAGCCAAGGTTCAGTGGAGTGTTGCGCTACTTGTCTCTTCTGTGCGTTTACACTGGGGAGAGCAGAGGTGGAGGAAAACACGACTGGAAGAAGGAAGCTTCAGCCATTAGCTGATTTGAGCATGGGTTCAGAGCTCTATTCTACTGAGGGATGTTATAGATCATCATTTACTGGCATGGAGCTCCCTGTTGAAGTTACTGCCTGTTGCCCATCATATGCTCAGAGTTTTCTTTTGCTAAAGATATACCACCTGCTATATTCATATTCGTGTACAGTTTCCTTCTAGCGATCTACTGCTTGCTGTGTCCACACCAGCACAAAGCTACTTTCCACTGGGAATCTACAGGCCACATTTGTTTGTTACAGCTCCTTTCTGCTAAATATATTGCCAGTCATGCCCATTCAAGAGCAGTGCTACTTTCCACTGGGGAAAACACCTGTCATGCCTGTCAGAGAAACAGTGCTGCTTTCTGCTGCAGACAACACCTACCACAGTGCTTTGCCAGCAAAGTGGGGGTTAGCTGCTTGTTGCAGCCAAGCCAGTGTTTTTTCGGGAGCTGGGCATTGAGCTAACCAGGTGAAAAGGAGGATGGAGAGTGGCAGCTGCAGTGACGCATGGCATTTTAACCTGATAATTTACCAATGTGAGGGAAGGAGAAGGGTGGTCAGGACCTAGGGAGGGGAGAGCAAGCAATCCAAGGGCTTGTTTTTTTTTTCCTAGTGAGCACTGGATCAAGCTTTTGAGTCATGTTGCTCAAGCATTTGCTACTGTTAAGTGCTATGGTTGTTGCTGTGATCTGAAAGGTTTTTTCTTCTCTATCCTCTATGAGGTAGTGATAAACAAGTGTTAGTTTAAAACAGCAACAGGTTACTGAATAGTAAGAACTAGCTGATGAAGCTAAGTTTTTTAATCTCTGGGTGCACTGATGAAGAGCGTGTGGAAGGTGAGTGGGTTGTGCTCAGTTGAGTATGTTCTTTTCCTCTCTCTCCTCTTAGTATGGCAGTTTAAAGTTGCTTGCAGTTGTGGTGATGCAGTCTTTATAGGTGTAAAGCTAAGAGTTCGTCTTGTGGTGATCTTTCCAGTTCTCATTGTCCAAGCTTGCCTGGTATGCTGAGTAGTGCTGGTGACTGTAGTGTAGTAGCTTCTTTATATTGTTTGTGGATTTTGAGGGCAGTATCATTGTCCTTTGAAGATTTTGCTGATGCACATGCTGGGTAGCTTGTTCTATGATGAAACATCCCAGTTATGAATGTGTGTTTTGTTGGTAGTTGGGGACTTGGCTTCAACTGCCTGGCTGTGGTTGTTATACTGTTTGAAGTTATGAAGACAGTAGTATGGGGCCATTCAGTGATATCACTGGATTGATCATTTTGGTACACTGTTAATGAAGAGAAAGCACTTTTAAGGGGGGGGGGTCTATGTTATAACAACGAATGCTGTTATATCGACCCCAGAAGAATGAAAAGAAAAGAGCGAACAGCCAATTTTTTTCCCAGGGAAAAAATTCACTGTCCCCCCCCCAAAAAAAAACACGCTAAACACTATTTTAGGTGGGGGGGCTTCACACCTCACACTCCCATTGTGGGGGCTGTGCTCTCCACACCCCTCCTACTTAAATATACCAACTCTGAGATCGCACTACAGTGCCAAAAATGACAGTGACAGAAGCGGCCAAGCGACTTCTTTCCCAGGGAAAGCGCTTAAAAGCCACTTTGTCATTTTGCATTTTCACCATTTACAGTTTGATGAAGATGCATTCGACATAATGCGTCTTCGTTCTTCTGACAGGAACCCTTTTAAGGTATGGTTCTCTGGGCTTATTTGGAGTGCTTTCTGAATCACTCCCTGACCCTTTTCATATAGTTGTTTTTTCTCTTGCTCCTATTAGTTGGTGTGGTAGAGTAGATCTCTCATCAGTTGGCTGGTTGTGCTACACTAATGGTGGTACAAAAAGTCACAACACCCATTGAGAAGGAAAATTGGTCACTTGGAAGCTAGAGAAATGCAAGAGATTGGGGTAGGGGGGGACAAGGTGATACCTGTGTCACCTGGAAAGGGAGTAGCAAAGCAGCATCAGCAAGGGAAGGAGTTCTTCTGTAAGGAGAAATGGCGATATCTGGGAGGAACATAAGCAAAGTGACACACTGGTTGAACTGTGGCTTTGGGAGGAAAAAATATGTTCTGTGGTTCAGAGCTGCAGTACTTCATTTTAGCTGAGAGCTAAAATGTCCTGTTTCTATAACCTTTGTGCAGTACAACAGGTCTTTGGCAAGGGGAGGATTTGGAATGTACCAATTTAATAAACAAATGTAGCTGTAAGTGCAAAAAGAAAGAAAAAAAAGGCAGTTGTAAGTTTGCTAGATTTTTGAAAGAGGTGAAGGTATTTTGTCTCCCCTTTCATGAATAAGAAATAAGCATTTAAGCACAAGCAATGCAGTGCTGGACAGTGGTTAATTAAGTAAACGTGGCAAGGAGATGTAAAGTTTGGGGAGCCCTGGAGCTATGGGTTGTGTACTCCACAGACTAGGCAGTAGTGTCTTGAGTAACAGGCTCCATTGTACAATGCAGTCTATTCTAGGTTTAGGTCTGTATAACAGGTGTTTGCTTTACCACTGGTTCTAGTTAAGTGAAGAGTTTGGAGTACTGGGTCATTTATAGCCAGGAGATCTAAGCTGAGATCACTGCACAGGAGTCAGTATGACTCTTATAGGGACATGACTTTGCTTTAAATCTTTCAGACGGTACTGAGACCCAAGATCATTTTGGTGAAGTCATCATGTAAACACTCCTTTAAAAAAAAAAAAAAAAAAGCAAAAAAGCCAACGGCTACGCTTAGTAGTGGAGGCACTGGATACAGCGTTACCAAGTCCTTAAGGCAAACCAGAGCACAGACAAATTTCCTGGTTATTGGTGATTCTATAGTGAGGCGCACTGATGTCCCCCCCTTAAAAGACTGATTGAGAGAGTCGCAGATGCCTTTCCAGGGGTAGGATCTGGCAAGTCACACAAGCACTCTGGTCACTAAACCACAGGTACCAGTATGACTCTGCCATAGTCCACGTGAGTGTTAATGACCTGAGCCATGCCTTCTTTGATTATGTGAAGCAAGACATGGAGGTATGTGCCTAGCACTGAGCAGCATACTGTCTTCTCCGGTGATGATGCCATGTTACCAGCAGAAAATGATTGATTTTAACATTGGCTTAGCTTTTGTCAGTCCAAGGGGGTACATATTTGATGGCCTGGGAGGACATGGTTGACAGACCACTCTACTTTCCCAAGGATGGTCTGCACTTAGCCGGTCTAGGTTTTTGGTTATTGGCAAAGACCTTTTCCACCCCCCATAGTACCTTTTTTAGGCAATGCCAACTGATTACCCTCCTGACAACTGAACCTATAAAGGCATATCTGTAGGTTGTACTGCTCAATGCTAAAAGTCTTATCAAGAAACTCCACTCCCTGCAAGCCTTTCTCTCCCTGGAGAGAGTAGACATCCATATAGTAATGGAGACATGGTTTAAAGTCGTGGAGAGTACCCCAGCAATGCAAGGTTGTGATGCCTTTCACACCTTTGGCCAGCTATCGCACAGGAAGGAACTAAAGGTGGAGGAGTCTCAGCCTATATTAAAGACAGCCTCACATACAGACTAGTTACTGTATGATCCATTGGAACTTGTACATGTGCAACTTGCAATAAACAGGGTCGCATGCCATACCCTTGCAGCTTACAAGTCCCCCACCATGTCCCAGGAAACCTATGCTGCCTAACTCCATGTACTAGAGTCCCTCACTGTTCAACACCATACAATATTCATGGGGGATTTCCACTATCCCTCTATAGATTTGGAATCCTACACCACCTTTAATGCACAAGCCTAGTGCTACCTAATAATACCATCATCCTGAAACAGCTGGCCCATTCTCTTACCAGGGGTACTAACATTCTTGAAGACCTTGTACTCATGAACATGGGGGGGCTGATGTTCCTCATCCAATGTAGTATTTTTGCTCGTCAGATCTGACCGTAAGGCAGTATTGATTGGGGAAAAAAAGTTAAACATGGGTATCCAGTGAAACCAAAAATCTTGAACTATTTCAATTCTACCATCTCTCTACCAAGTGACACCTTGGCTAAATTTCAAGCAACCCCAAACCAGTAAACACCATAGCATATTCTGAACTATTTACAAAATCTCTGTTGTCATATTCATAGCTGTATAGAGCGAGCTGTGCCACCTCATATTAAGAATGACTGACTCAAAAGACATGGTACCCAGATGGAATCACATTATCAATTGGGTTATACAACAAAAGAAGAAAAATCTTGGCCAAGCGTAGGAGGGACAAAATCATGTATACTAAAAGCCTGCTGACCAGTCTAATCAGGCAGCTTAAGAGGGTTAATTAATACTTCACTGGATAAATTTGTAGAAAAAAATAGCTTCTCAGACAAAACACAACCACAAGCTTTTTCTACAGCCATGTCTGTAACCTCAGGGGAAATGCAATAACTTCTGTGTAAATGGCATCACCCACTGAACTGGAGGCTATTGCCAACCTTTGGCAGACCGGTTCAGCTCAAATTTTTCTCCCCTGTTAGTCTGAAGGAAATACCACATACCACAATCTCCCCACCATTACTAAGAAACTGGTCATCAATGCACTTTGTAAGGCCAAAAACATTGCATTGATGGGCCCCAGTAGCATCTGCTTAATAAATAGCACGAAACATGACCTCTCTAGTCCACTTGAATCACTTTTCAACTGGAGCCTGCAGTCAGGTTTTGTGCCCAAGGAATAGAAGATGGCTACAGCCATTCACCTCCACAAAGAGGTCCCACCCCTGATCTGGGTAACTACAGGCCCATAAGTCTGACCAGCCTCATATGTAAGGCATGGAAAGAATCATCATGGACATGGTAAATGAGGGCACAGGTAACCTGCAAACACTGAACCTGTCAGTTTGACTTTGTTAAAAGAAGGTCATGCCTATTACATCTGGTAGACTTTAGGGTCATCAAAGCATTGGATGAAAGCAAGACTGTGCACACAGCTTACCTAGACCTGGTCAAGGCTTTTGATACAATACCCCACTCGAATTATAGTCAAACTTATTAATTTAAGGATAAACCCTTTTATCACCCAGTGGATAGTCAGCTGGCTCACTGATGCGACTCAGGAGGTCAAAATAGTTGGGACCACCTCCACCAAGAGGTCAGTCACGAGCAGTGTCCCCCAGGACTCAGTACTGGGCCTGCTCCTTTTTGGCATCTATTTCCCTCTAATAGAAGCAGATGCTGAAGGTTTATGGCTGACTTAAGTTTTCAGATTGCAAATTGGGGGTTACCATTGACTTCCCTGCAGACACTAGCATTCCTCAAGAAGGCCCATCTCTAACAAATGGTGTCAGAGCCATGATCTTAAACTCAAATGCTAAGAAATGCTTAATTGTACCGTTTGGGTAATCAACCATCTTGGCCAATTACCATGTTGATAATATGCCCTAAAGAGTTGATCCAGTGGTCTGGGATCTGGGTACACATGTAGACAGTAGCCTTACTTCAACCAAGTGGCCATATGGTGAGGAGGTACTTTTATGTTGTGCAACTTATAAGTAAAGGTATGGCATCTAGGTACAAAGAGGTCGTAATCCCACTGTACTGTGCCCTTATCAGACTAATAGAGTACAAATGCTCCCTTCAGTATGTACCTGACCAGGCATGTGCAGCAACTAGTGACCTCAGAGGTTCCTTACAAAAAAGAACACAGTGTAACAAATCTGCCTTATGCAGCGCAACCTTTGCTCAGTCTCCTGTAGATTCTTGAGGGGTGATCTATACCCGGCTTGCAAGGCATCTGCAAACCCCACACTTAATCTGCTGCATATTCAGGAGTCAAACAGTACCAGAAATACAAGGTCTACGGACCTGAATTTTGTCTGTGACTTGAGCAGAACATGTTTGAGAGACAGACATGTCCCAGAGACTGCCTGTCCTATGGAACAGGCTTCCCATCCATGTAAAGCAGAGTTAATCTATTACCCAGTTTAAACACAACTTAAACCAGTGGATGGGGAATAGGCAATATACACTGGGGCTGGCACCTATGTCTCTTACGGACAGAGGCAGCTTATAAATTCCTGGCCCTCCATGTCCTATTTGGATAAAAGACATTATCATTATTCTTTTGGGAAAACATGGCTAGAAGTCTGGGTTCTTAGCCAAATAACAATCTATGACTTGATAAGAAACGTTATGGTTTCTTGTGCCAGCTTGTGTGCTTACTGAGCTACATGAGGGGCCTAATAAGGAATGAATAAAGTAGGACTATGATGTCTCTGGACCTTTAAGAGATTCCATGAAGCTAGGTTGTGCAAGGTAGGATTTTCTAACCACCTCACAGAACTCGATGGTCAAGGGAGAGAGTGTTATAAGTGCCCAGGTCCCTGATGACTGTCAAATTTATGCGGAATGTTGTCTATATGGTAACTGATGCTAGATTTACTAAATTAAACTATTAAGCAAAAGAACACACTCCAAAGAGATTGGTAACAACGCAGTGTAATGTTTAGTGCTTTCGTTCAAACCATTCACCAGCATAGGAGTTGGCATAATGATTAAGGTGTTTACCTCACAGACAAGAAGGTACAAGGTTTGATTCTCACCTTTAAGGCTCATTTCATTCAGAATTTTGTATTTTCATTTTGTTGGAGAATATTTTTTTTGTTTTTAATGAAGAATTGTTCCATCAACATCAGGGGACGGCTATGGGAGCTGCCTTCACTCCTATGTATGCAAATTTGACCATGAGTTTCTTTGAAATTGAGAGTATGTTCCAAAAGGAATTTTTTGTTAAATATGTATTAAAGTATTTTTGTTTTATTGATTATCTTATTTTTGTGTGTAAGGGGGCATGGATAAGATTGTGAGTTTTATTGAATCCTTATATAACAATAGATTTTGTTTGAAATTTACAAGTGGGCAAAGAAGTAAATTTTTTGGATCTACATCTTAAAGATTTTTCTGATGGATCCATTATTACTTCTGTTGTCAGAAAAATGGGATTAGTAATGAATTATTGTTTGGTACTAGTTGTCACCCCCCCCACCCCACCCCCCCACACACACACACACACACTTATTGGCTTCCTTGCCTTATGGAGAATTTTTTTGTTTGAACAAACTTTGAAGTAATGATAGTGAGTTTAATGCTGAGGCGGAACAAAACATTTAATGTTTATTTGTAGGGGATATGATGAAAATATAGTTAGCGATGCTTTGCATTGGATTATTTGTAATAGGAATGGTGTTAGTTTTGATAATTATAGTAAGGCTAAAGGTACATGGAGATATGAAGATTTTTTTCTGTCCTTTTTTAAAAATGATTGGTAATCTTTTATAATAGTTACAATTACAGTAATGGCAATAGGGATATTTATTTTGTCACTAATAATGTACTTAGTAGTAGAATTAGAGGTCTTAGAGTATTTTTGGCCAATGTTATTTAGAGATAATACTTTGGCAAAAGGTATTCAGAAAAAGTCGTTGACTTCCTATAAAAAGGGATGTAGTATTGGTGATTTAGTAGTGCATAGAAAATTTAAAATGCCAGATTCTAAAATGAATAGGCCTAGTTTTTCTAAGAAAGGTACAGTTGCTTGTGGAAATTATTCGATTTAGCCATTTATTAATTCCTTTACAGATATTAATGGTTTTAGATTTCATCCTAACCAGAGTTGTTCATGTAATACTGTTAGTGTCATTTATATTTTTAAATGCCCCTGTGATAAATTCTGTGTAGAGGAAACAAAAAGGATGTTTAAGGTGAAGATTCAAAAACGTGTCGGGGACGTAAAGAATAATAATACAGATAGTCCAATAACCCTACACTTTAAAGATGATCATAATAGTGATTTTAGAGTTTTAAAATGTGTTCTGGAACATGTTTGTGTGGGGTTGGGGGAAATGATGCCAATAAAAGATAAGCCATTGTATAAAGAAGCTTTGTTTATAATGAAATATGCCACTTTGTTTCCTAGTGTTTGAACACTGATTTTAATTGGAAATATTTAATTAATGAATGAATTCTGCGTAATTGTTTTATTGAGAGGGCAGCACCACTGCTGGTCATCTATTAGTATAAACACACAGGCATTTAAGTGACTCTTCCCTACTACTAAGGATCTGGTGTAATAGGTGCTTCCCTGTCATCTCTGTGTCTGGCCTTGTGGATATGGGCACCCTTAGGCAGTGTAGTAACTGTTCACTGATGACTATTTAATTTTATAAAAGACAAACATAGTGTGTTAGAGATATGGATACACAGTCATTGGAGGCAATGCTCTTTCATGCACACGAAAATTTTAAACCAAGTTGTCAGTGTTACACCAAATACACTCACTACCAACACTAAGGAGCAAACAGACCCACATATAAGGAGGTACTTGCTTGTAATCTACCCAAACCTCCAAGACCTTTTAAAAGCATCTCTGTCACCCCGTGCACACTCAAACAGCTCACACAATACATAACTCTGAAAATTACAATAGCCCTGTTTCCATGGCCATAAGGCAACACACCAGACCATCAATTATTCTAATTATTGGGATTCCATTGTAAGCCATACTGATGTCCTCCCTACCAAGCTAAGAAAGGAGAGGATCACAGAAAGCTGTCTATCTGGAGCCAGGATCCACAAGACCACATATGCACTTAGGTCTTTCAACCACAAGTACCAGTATGGCATGGTCATAGTCCATAGCAAGCAGGGAGGGACTCGCTCTTCCCCCCCGTGCAGACAAAGTATGAATCTTTGGTCCATGGCAGCATCCCTGGACCTGCATCTCCTAGCTCAGTTTCTTCCAGGAAGGCTCAATGTTTTGGCAGACCAGTTGGGCAGGCAAACCCTGGATCCTCACGTGAATGACCCAAGACGTACCTCACTGGACTATATGAAAAGAGCTGCCTGAATATGTCCCTGGCTGGTATAAATCTAGTATTGAATATCATCCTATCTTTGCTAATGGTGATGCCACAGTACCAGCAAAAAATGATTGATTTCAACAATTGGCTTAGATGTTCATCGTGTTTCACTGTTGCAGTCCTAACAAATGGGTTACCTAGCTCCTGGTAGCCCTCGGTCAGCCAGAATACTAAAAGTAAGTAAAAATTACATCGGTTGCCATTAGGTGTAAAGGACGTCAGGGCATCCGATACAAAAGGAGGCAGCCGACATCACTTCCTCAGTCTTCCTTGCCACGGAGCCCGAAGCAGAAGCTTTTCATGCACGAGTGTCAGTCGGCAGTTTAGCTTTGTTGGTTTCTGACTACAAGAGTTGAAGTCTACTACAGCTAAAGTACCCCGTTGGGAATCCTCTTTTCCTGCCTTAATGAACGTCAGAAAAAGTTAATTGCCTTACCTGTGAAAATTCAGATTTACCCATACTTGGAAGACTGATTCAAGTTAGTTCTCAGGAACAGCTATTAAGGGATCTGGAATGCGTAAAGACTCCTCTCTCTCTTCCCTGGGTTACACTCTCAACAAGGAAAAATCGAAAATGGTACCATCCAAGGAGATAACATTCCTGGGAGTGAGTCTGAACACAGCTGCCCAGATGATGTATCTCACCCAGGAGAAGCAGACAACTCTTTCAGTTTACTTCAAGGACTTGGCAAGCCTGTCCCAGCTCCCTGCAAGGAAATACCTGTAAGCTCTGGGATTCATGGCATCTTGTATTCTCATGATTCCATATGCAAGACTGCATATGAGGAATTGCAATGGTACCTCAAGAACATTTGGTGTCAACACAGAGGACCTGGATATGATGATTCCTCTGCTTCCATCTCTGCAGATGGAGTTTCTATGGTGGGCAACAGCCTGTCTGCAAAACAAGGGAATGCCTTTTCGGACACCTCCTGCCACTCAAGTTCTGACTACAGACACATCTGACTATGCCTGAGGAGCACACCTGGATGGCAGATGCATACAGGGACATTGGAACGCCCAGCAGATGCATCTGCACATAAATCTAAAAGAATTGATTGCAGTTCAGCAGGCCTTACTAGCTTTCAAGCATCTTCTTTCTCCAGAGACCCTGCTTGTCAGAACAGACAACACCACAGTCATGTGGTACATCACCAAGCAGGGAGGGACTCACTCTTACCCCCCGTGCAGACAAAGTATGAATCTTTGGTCCATGGCAGCATCCATGGACCTGCATCTCCTAGCTCAGTTTCTTCCAGGAAGGCTCAGTGTTTTGGCAGACCAGTTAAGCAGGCAAACCCTGGATCCTCACGAGTGGCAGCTGAACAGAGCAGTTTTTTACAGCATCATTCAACGTTAGGGCATGCCTCATGTGGATCTTTTCTCCTCTCCAGACAACCATCTTCTACCTCTATTTTGCACCAGACAGCATCACAGCAGAGCCTGGAAAGTGGATCCTCTGTCCTTCCCTTGGACGTTGCTAACAGTGTACGCCTTCCCTCCTCTTCTTCCCAGAGTATTAGTGAAGATCGGGGATGAACGACCAAGGACTATTCTCATAGCTCTGGACTGGCTCAGGCAGCATTGGTATCCACTGATTCGCAGTCTCTCCCAGTTTCCTACTTGGCATCTTCCTCTGAAGCCAGATCTGTTGGTTCAGGAAAGGGGAAACATTCTACATCCTCATCTTCAGCCTCTCCATTTGGCAGCTTGGCTCATTGTATGACTCCTTCCTTTTCTTCCTCCCTTTCCCAGCAGGTGGTTGACATGCTGAAGGAGGTCAGGAGGCGTAGCACTAGAAAATCCTATGCTGGAAAATGGGAAAGGTTCTCTCAATGGGTGCAGGCTAGAGGGGAATATTCTTCTCAGCCTACCCTTCCACTGATCCTGGAATACCTGGCTGATTTGCTTCAGGGTGGTCTTTCTTTTTCCTCTATCAAGATCCATGCTTCAGCCATTTCTGCTCATTGTTCTCTTGAACAGCCCATTTTCTCTCATCCCCTGAAGAAAATGTTTGTCAGAGGTGCTTGC
Source organism: Protopterus annectens (assembly GCF_019279795.1). Classification (NCBI taxonomy): domain Eukaryota; kingdom Metazoa; phylum Chordata; order Ceratodontiformes; family Protopteridae; genus Protopterus; species Protopterus annectens. The sequence continues at coordinate 259,330,886 of NC_056747.1, forward strand.
AATTTAAAACCTCCCAGAAGAGCACCTACTCCAGCCTGGGATCTTAATTTTGTTCTAGAGAAACTCACTCTTCCTCCTTTTGAGCCAGCTGCCGCCTCTGCAGATTAAAAGTTTCTTTTAGAAGACTGCCTTCCTCTTGGCTATAACTTCAGCAGGGAGAGTTTCGGAGCTGCAGGCTTTGATGGCTGTGGAGCCTTTCATATTTTCCATGCATATAGTCTCTCTAAGAACTAATCCCTCCTTTATACCCAAGGTGGTTTCCAGCCTGACTCTTAATCAGCCCATACACCTTCCTACATTCTTTCCTAATCATTGAAATAAAGGTGAAAGGATCCTACATTCTCTTGATGTGCACAGACAGCTCAGGTTTTACCTGTACAGGACTAAAGACCTTCGGAAAACTGCCCAGCTTTTGGTTAGTTTGCCCCTGGAGCCCAGGGCAAGGCTATTTCTAATCAAACCATTTCTAAATGGATTGCACATTGCATTACTTTTTGGTATTCCTTTCATGGCAAAGCTCCACCTCAAGGGGTTAGGGACCCACTCAACTACAGCGGCTTCCACTTCTGCAGCTTTTCTAAGGGGTGTCCCTACTAAAGACATTTTGGAGGCTGCCATTTGGTCTTCTGTTCACACTTTCACAAAACATTATAATTTGCCTCTGTTTTCCAGAGCCAGGGCAGGGTTTGCCACTGCAGTGTTGCAGGGCGTTATCTCCAACCCTTGATGCTGTTGGTTCCTCCCCCCTTTTTTCTCTGGGCTTTGGTAATCAACCCATTTCTTAGGACTGCAACAGTGAAACACGATGAACATAGTACAGTTGTGTGTACACTTACCATAAATGTAGATGTTTGAGTGTATTCACTGTTGCATTCCTGGTTTCCCTCCCTCCTTCCCCCTTTTTTGGTCCTCTCCTATTCTCTTTTCCTGAGGTACAAGCTAAATTTATTTGTCAATTTTTTTTTTGGTTTAAGCCTTATTTTCTGGGGGGCTCCTGACTGTTATGACAAGAAAGACTGAGGAAGTGATGTTGGCTGCCTCCTTTTGTATTGGACGGCCTGACGTCCTTTACACCTGACGGCAACCTACGTCATTTTTACTTACCTTTGGTATTCTGGCTGACAGAGGGCTACTGGGAGCCAGATAACCCATTTGTTAAGACTTACAACAGTGAATACACTCAAACATCTACATTTATGGTAAGTGAAAACAACTGTACTTTTCTGGTGCCACAACAAGGAAATCCAATATCTGCCAGCCTGGGGAGATATGATTGACAAATTACGATGCTTTGCTAGACATGGTTTGCACATGTCACCACTTGGCATGTGGATACTGGCAAAAACTTTATGCCCATATTGCCTTTTTTACACTGAGGCCTACTCTGAGCTGTACATACAAGCTCTGTAGAACCACATTCATAGCAGCACAGAGGAGGCAGTACCTGCCCAAGTCAAACTTATGATTGCTGGCAAAAATAAACCACCTTGGTAGACCCCTGGCATAAATGTATTATTCAATAAAAGGAGAAAATCCTCTCCAAAGCCAAGAAGGAACAGACAAAACAGTGCAAAAAGACACTCGCCAGTCTAAACAAACGAGAGCTGGTCAAACCTGCCAAAGAAAACTATGAGGTAAAGATAAGCCTCCAAAGTGAAAGATAACCATAAGTTTTTTTTTTTTTAATTATGTTCATATACACAGGGGAAATGCTAAGCAATGTGCTGAGTTAATCATGAATGCCAACAATTACACCCAACTTGGAACTTTAGCAAACCTGCTGGGCAACAAGTTCAGTTTAACCCCCCCCCCCATCACTGCCTACCACACTCAAAAAAAAAAATACCCGCAACCATCCCCCTACCAGTCATTATGAGGGAACAGGTCCTTACTGCACTTGCAAAAACCAAAAACACAGCCTCCATGGGTCTTGACAACATTCCAGGTTGCTGCTTAAATAGCTTAAAACAATGCATCAGGGCAGCTAGAAATCCTCTTTAAACACAGCTTCTAGACAGGCTTTGTCGCAGGGGAATGGAGATTTGTAACAGTCATCACTCTGCACAAGGGGGGCCCATCAGCTGACCCAGGGAACTACAGACCCATTAGCTTGACCAGTCATATCTTCAAAGCCATGGAGGGAATTATCATAGACCTGATCAGTAATAGCCTAGTACTATACTATGAAACTATCTGCCCTGGGGCATTTGTAAGCCTAGCCATAGTGAATGTGGCTTTTGCAACCCCATGAAATGGTACAAAAATGTACAGAATAAATCTAGAATACTGTGCCTCTGTCTAGTAGTGACACAATGAAGGTCTCCTTATATAATAGAATTAGTTTACTGTGCCCCTGCCTAGCAGTGACACAGATGTGACCCCTGGGGTAAACTTACGATCTCCCATCCACTCATCAAGATTTCTCTTGAAGAGAGTCAGTGAGGGGCTCTGCCTAATATGAACTGGGATCCTGTTCCAAAGCATGGGAAGCCTCTGGGTTATGAATCTATCCCTCCAGCATGTCCTATTCATACTTGTGCCGAGGTTTAAGTCTTTAGCTCTCGTGGTCCTGATGGATTTGGATTTTTTGAGGTGGAGCATGTCCATCAGATCCTGATTGGACATAGCCTTGTACATCAGGCAGAGATCACCTCTGAGCAGGCGGTATGCTACTGAATAGAGCTGAAGTTTCTTTAGTCTGGCAGAATAAGACATATGTTGGAGACCCTTGATCCTTTTGGTGAGGTACTTTTGTGGTCTCTCCAGCTGTTGCAAATGCCGGGTGAGGTACATACCAAATGGGGCATTGTACTCAATCATGGGTCTGATGAGGGAGGAATATAGGGGTACAATGACATCCTTGGATCTGGATGTGAATCCCTTCATGATGAGGTGTGCAAGGTAGAATGTTTTTCTAACCACTTTGGCAACGTGGGTGTCAAATGAGAGGTCGCTGTCTACTTGGGTCCCTAGGTCTCTGATTACTTTTTCTGTACTCAGTGGGTTACTGTCTATGTGATAATTTGTGGGTACTTTGTTTTTTCCAAAAGGGAGGACTATACATTTTTTGGCATTTAGTTTAAGGCCGTGACTACGGCACCAGTTGTCTGTTTCAGTGAGGCCTTTTTGTAGGATGTGTGTGTCTGCTGGTGTATCGACTATGGCGCCTAGTTTGCAGTCATCTGTGAACTTTGTCAGCCACAGCCCTCCCATGTTTGCTTTAACATCTGAGAAATAAATGCCGAACAAGAGGGGTCCCAGGACAGATCCCTGTGGGACACCACTTGTGACTGGCTTTGAGTCTGACATTGCTCCAGTGATTTTAACTTTATGGGTTCTGTCCTTTAGCCAGTTTGCAACCCATCTAGTGATATAAGGGTTTACTTTTAAGCTGTTTAGCTTATCTATGATGCCTGAGTGGGGTATTGTGTCGAAGGCCTTAGCCAAGTCCAGGTATGCTGTATGGACTGCTTTGCCCTCATCAATGGCTCTAGTGACTGTTTTGAAAAAGTTAACCAGGTTTAAAAGGCAGGATCTGCCCTTTACAAAGCCGAACTGGGTGGGGTCAAGTGTCTGTAGGTCCCCTATGTCTCTGTTTGAGTTCCATAATGATTCTTTCCATAGCTTTGCAGACCAGGCTAGTTAAGCTTATGGGGCGGTAGTTTCCAGGGTCTGTAGAGGCACCCCCCTTGTGGAGTGGGACCACTGTTGCTGTACGCCAGTGTTCAGGTACATATCCCGAAGTAAGGCTAACGTTAAATAGCATTTTTATGTGTGGGTTTAGCTCCTCTTGGAGTTCATGTAACATGCACCCCGGGATACCGTCAGGTCCCATTGATGCTGTGTTTTTTGCTTTGTTTAGGGCGGTTCTCACTTGGACATCTGAGATGACAGGGAGATTACATTCAGCTGGGATAAGTATTTCTTCTTTTGGGGGTGAAGGAGGGGAGAAATTTGCACTGAACCTGTCAGCCAGAATGTTAGCAATATCTGTGGGTTCAGTGTATTTTTTGTTGTTGTGAACCAACTCTGAGCATATCTAAGGGTTTTCGCCCAGGTTTCTAACATAGCTGAAGAAGGCTTTGTGGTTATCTTTAGTGTCCTTAGCGATTTTTCTCTCAAAGTATGCCTTGGATGTTTTTATGAGAGAACGTAGTTTTCTGCTAATGTTGATCAGAGATGTCTTCCCTTCATGGGATTTTGCTCTGACGTGCAGTAGCTTGCTTCCTTTTGTTATACAATTTGTTTATGGCTGAGGTCCACCAGACAGGACGCTTACATTTGGTGAAGAGGGACTTGGATTTGTTTGGGATTGCATGATCCATGCATTCTTGGAGATGTCCATAGAAAGCATTTGTGAAGGATTCGGCATTGTGGGATGTGGTATCCACTGGCACAGTGGGCTTAAAGGATACCATCTCAGTCTTAAGAAGAGTGAAGTCTGCTTTTGAGAAGTTTTTCACTGTGGTCTTTTGTGCTGGGGGTGGAGGTGGGATATGTATATCCAGGGTGATTAGTTTGTGGTCAGATCTCACTAGTGAGGGGTATACTTCCGGAGTGGAGCATTTTGTCCCCATGTTTGTGATGATCAGGTCTAGTATATTATCTCCCCTAATGGGAGGGGTGACTAGTTGTTCCAGTGCATTTGAATTTATGAATTCCAGGAACCTTTGGGCTAGGGTATTAGGGCTAGAATAATGTACCCAATCTATGTTTGGGTAGTTGAAGTCTCCCAGTATGATGGTATTTTGTGATACATTCATATCCTCCAATGTCTTCAGGAAGGCTGAGTGGGGTTCTTGAGATTGGGAGGGTGGTCTGTAACATGCTACCAGTTGTATAGCAGTTTTGCCTATGGTTAGTTGCACCTGTATGGTCTCTGATGCTTCATGTGTTGCTACTAACCTGGAGGTGTGGGTATCCTTTATGAATATGGACACTCCCCTCCTTTGTGGTTCGCCCGGGTTTTGGGGCGAAAAGCATGATACGAGGTATAGCCTGGTAGCTGGGGTGCTCTCAGGAGCCTTAAACCAGGTTTCAGTTACTGCACAGACGTCAATGTTCTCCATGCTGAGGAGTGCATCAAGTGCCTGCATCTTGAGATTTAGACTTCTGGCATTGAGCAGCATTACCCTTAGTTTTTTCCATTTTTGTTTTCTAAGAAGGTGGGTTTGTCTTTTGTGCCTTGCCTAAAAAGCACTATGGGGTGGCAAGAGCCTTAGCCAATATCCGAAGCCCAGTGGTGACAGGTGTAAGCCATCCCTTGCGAAGCAGCGTGGCTTGTCCAACATATCATCCCAGGCAGACAGACATTGGATCCCCTTAGAATGACACCAGTACTTGAGCCAATTGTTAAAGCTGATCATCTTGTCTTTGTATTGTGGTATCATTCTTGGTGAGGGCAAAATGCTGCTCAGGGTCAGGGTCATACCAGCCTGGGCTACATAATCGGAGAGCTCCTCTATGTCTCTTTTCATGTAGTCCAGGGAGGTACGTCTCAGGTCATTCACACCAGCATGGACAATGACGGAGTCATATTTTTACTTGCTTTGGATTGACCTGAGTGCGTGTGTTATGTGGCAGATCCTAGCTCCCGATAGACAGCTCACAGTCACCTTCTCCTTGTTCAGCCTGGTCAGTGGGACATCAGTGTGTCTGACTATGGAGTCACCTATTACTAGTGTATCAGGCAAGGTGTTTGGCCTTAAGGGCTGCGATTGGTCGACACACTGATTTATTGAAGTATGTGCTGCATGTGTTTTGTTTTGAGGTGGTGGATTTTTGGATGTCTGCTTTGGGAGCCTCTGTTGTTTTGGTAAGTTTTTTATTAGAGCCTCCGAGTATGTCTTTGTGTTTTTATGTGTTTGGTTTGCAGTTGTGGTAGGTCTATGTGGGACTGGGATTGTTGTGTGTGTGGTTGCCATCTCCTCCTGTCTGGTCATGCCAGCCCTGAGTTGAGAGTTTAGTGACATAGGAACTCTCCAAACACTGGACCAGACCCAATTTGGTTTTGTCAAAGGGAGGTGTTGCCTGCTTAGTCTGGTGGGCTTCAAGAAAATCACCAGGGCCATGGTTGAGAATAAAACGGTACACACCACTTATCTAGACCTGGCCAAAGCTTTCAACATAAATCCCCCGCTAAGGGATCATAGATAAACTTACTGAGTTAGGCATAAACCCCTGTATTGTCAAAAGGATAACCATCTGGCTCACTGACGTGGACACATATTGTCCAGATAGGTGAATCCACTTCTGATAAGTAACCTGTTACTAGCGGTGTCCCACAGGGCTCAGTACTGATATACCTCTCCTGTTTGGCATATAAATCTGTGAAGTGGTGACCAATATTTGGGGCCTCTGGCTCACCAAGTTCACTGATGACTGTAAGCTGGGAGCAATTGGTAAATCCCCAAACAATGTTGACGTCCTACAAAGAGGCCTAAAAATGAGAAATGACTGGTGCCAAAACCATGGTCTGAGACTAAATGGTAAAATATGCATAGCTATATCCTTAAATAAATTGGGTATCCTTGCAAATTATAATATTGATAGCGCACCCCTAAAAGTAGACCCAGTGACAAGGGGCATAGGAGCTTAAACTTTGACCACCAGGTAGCTACGGTAGTGAAGAAATCCTTCTGTGTGGTTCAACTTATAAGTAAAGGCATGACATCAAGATCAAGGGAAGTCATAATGCCATTGTCCGTGTCCCTCATCAGGCCCATAATTGAGTACAATGCTCTCTTCTGCAGGTACCTAACCAGGCACTTAACACCAGTTGGAGCTATCCCAGAAGTTTCTCACTAAAAAAATACAAACCATAAGTCACACATCTTATGCAGACTGACTAAAGGCCCTATCCCTTTACTCTGTCTCATATTTATGCTTGCTCTACAAGGCATTCTCTGATCCAGCGAAAAATGTTAAATATTAGCAAGAAAAATTATACGAGGGTTATGCATTCCATGAACTTGAACCTTGTGTGTGGCTCTAACAGAACTTGCTGGAGAGAGAGATTTGTATCCCAAAGGCTACCTTATGTATGGAATAAACTTCCCATCTTCATAAAACAAAGCCAATCACTCACTGTCTTGAAAAATAATTTGGTTAAATGGATGGAGAACTGTAAATTTACTCCCAGGGTACTGCCCATGTCCCCTTATGAGCAGGCAGTTGGGTGCTGGAGCCCTGATTCATTTTACCAAAGACCCACTACCCTGATACTACCCCATCCTATATCTGGGGAATTAAGATGTAATATTGTCATTTGCTTGTAAAGGCTCTTCTGCCATTAGCATGGTTAACCACCTATGAACTTCACCAGGGCAGTTGCAAACAGACATGACCTCACATAAATATTGCCACAAATAAATTAATTACTAATAGAAGAAAAATTAGTTGGAAATCATTTTACAAAGTATAAAAACAGTCTTGTAAATCCCATAAAAGAATTAAAAAGATCTAGATTGTGAAACACAGTATTAATTTGCTTGTTTTAAACAGGTGTGCTGGCAGTTTAAAGAAAAACCTGATATTTTAACTCTGTTTTCAAGTCTGACATTAAAATGTTACCTGCTGTTATTTAATTACTCTTCTAAAAAAACAAAAATTGTTCTGAAGAAGTACAGTGTATGTTTTGAATGAAAGCACTAAACACAACATAGTGGTTTTACCAATATGTTTGTTGTGTTCTTTTTTGGTTTATTGATTTTAGTTGGAACACTAGTGGTTCTGGATTCCTGTTTTTTTTTTTTTGCTTTTCAAATGAAACTATGCCGCATTTCTCTTTTTTGAGGATAATACAACAGGCATTTGTCTGGTTCAGGCATTGCTAGAGAAATTGTGATCAGAATGGGATTTGATAACCACCCCTAGTGAGCAATCGGCAAACTTGGTTAGTCATATTCCTTTGATATTGGCTTTTATATCTCAGAAATATGTTCCAAATAGGACAAGGGGGATCTTGCCATTGGTGTACAGGGAATAAAGCATGATTTTAGCCCAGGTGACCCAAGTTCCACTGCTATCACTACGGTAGTTGACAATGCCTGCAGGGAGTGGATCTGCAGGCTCATCTGGGGGGGGGGGGGTCAGAACTTGCTACCCACTGTCTGTTGGAGGGGCAGCCTGGGTTTGGATAGTAGGCTCAGTAACCTATTAGTGGGTATCAAGGAAGAAAGTCCTTGCAAGAGGAGAGCATCATGGACCACTGTGTGGCGATTTTTTTTTTATCCACCCTGGATTGGGGTTAGGCCATCAAAATGGTCTTATTGTCCAGATGACCATGAAAGCACACAGGATGCCTGAATGATTGCCCCCCCCCCCCCACAAACAGCTTTCACCTCGGCTCCAGGTGGAATCCCCAGAATGAAGAAATTAATTGGTACACCATGATCAAGGGGGGAGGTATGTTGATTGGTAAGCATTGGGCAAAAATCATCTAAATAAAAAGTCAGGCAACCTTCTTGCAAAATAAAAGGGGCAGGCTTGCTACAGGCTTCAGGTGAGAAATAAGTCAATAGGTATAGGGGAGTTGGGGGTCCCCCTGTTGGGAAAAATACTTACCCTGTTGAATGGTGTGGGTGTGAAGGCAAGCACTTGGAAAGGTTTGCATACAGGTAAAGCCAGAGCAACTATTACTGGCAAGATGATTCACAGGTTAGTGGGGCAAGCAAATCAGTGAGTGATGCAGATGGCTACCCACCAATTACAGGGGCCAGTGACCTTTAATATAGCTATAGTTATGTGTTTGTCAAAATGGGTGAAGGCTCATATCATCAGAGAGAAATATGTAGATATTTTCTCTTTACTTATTACAACTGACAAACATCTCCTTGATATCTACAAACCTGAAAACACAATTGTAGACTTCACACTTAAGGTCCAGTTTCACAGCAAATTCCAACAGCAAAAAGAGACGATCCGGACCACCAGGCTGATAAACAGTAGTTTAATAAAATGCAGTAGGTTAGCACTTTCAGATTTGAAAAACTCTTCAGACAACAGTACGAAAGTTTTGAACACATTTTAAAATACAGAACAGCCAATCAAAGACTCAGTAAAAAAAAAACCTCCTCTTTTTTAAAAAAGGCTTGAGAGGAATAACACCATTCAAGCCAGGTGCTCTATCAGCACCCAGATTGATTATCCATCTAGTTTCAATACATTCTGTTATATTCCTCAAATCACCCCCCCTCCTGGTTGGGTGAATAACCCGCAAAACCATAAAAGAAAATACATGCCCAGGGTACTGCTTTACATTCTGATACAGGGCATTATGTATATTAGCTGTACATATAGCTGACATATGTTGTAACACAGTCTTTCAATCTACAAATCATTTTACCGACATAAAATGAACAACATCACATACAGTCAGCCAAGTATATAATATTGCTGGTCAAGCAGTCAGCATATTGTTTCAATGAATAGCTCTTTCCAGACAGTGGATGAATGAATATGTTATGTCTAATATACTTTCAAGCTTTGCAATGTCTACAGGGGAATGTCCTTTGTCACCCCATGACAGGTTTCCTAACTCCCTGTTGGTCTGTACAAAGCAAATCCTTTAAATTCTTACTACGTTTGAAACAAAATGTGGGTTCCTGAGTTATTAGTGCCTTCACTCTGTCATCAGTTAACAAAATTTTCCAGTTTTGGCAAATAATGTCACATATGCCCCCACATTGTTACTATAATTCAGAGTAACTCGAAGGGGCTGCATGCTTGTATCAGTCTCCCTGTCATGCACCTGTACGTTTCCAGATAACCAGGGTTTTGCTTTATTCATCCTCTCTTCTTTACTTTTATTAAATGCCCGTTGTATTATGTTCTTATTATATTATATCCCCTTGCTTTTAAGTTCACCATTAGTTCTGCAGACTTCTGTCTATATGTCTCATCATTAATACATAACCTAGATGTTCGAGAAAATTGTCCCTGAGCAATATTAGTATAGTATAGTTCATTCCCGGATACAACTATAGATGTTCATCGTGTTACCCTGCTGCAGTCATCACACTTGGGTTATCCTGTCGTCAGGCGGTCCCGCAGTCGGCCGGATTTCAAAAGTCTTGGTCTGACGTCGGTTGCTGTCGCCTCATACCTGACGTCAGTGCGCCAGGGGTACATATATTGCAACCGACGCCATTTTCTTCAGTCTTTCTTGCCGCGCGGTGCCCGAAGCAGAAGCAGTTCGCAAGTGCCGGTCGGCCGACTCCTGAAATTTTCGAATTCGAGTTTCAGACTGAAGTCTTCTATAAAGCTAAGTACCCCGTTGGGGAAACTTTTCTTGCCTCAGACCGATGTCAGAAAAAGTTAACAATTGTATTTCTTGTGGGAAGCAAATACCTCATAAGGATTTTCATTCTTATTGTATACCCTGCCTAGGCCCTGATCACGACGTCACTTCTTGTCGTTTTTGTGCTAGATCTAATAAACGCACTATTAAAAGATGTTTTGATTTCGCACGACACTTTTTTGGCAGAAAATTTAATTATAACATGCCTTCGGAGCTACCGACTACCAGCGTGCACAAAAAACACAGGGATAAGGATCGTCAGCCCAGGCCTAAGCCTGATTCCGAGGCCTCGGTTGATCCGGTCTCCGGTTATCTGTGAGGCCCCAATGCAGCCTCCGACTACCGCAGTTGAGGAACCCGAGACTGCTACGGATATTTTGATGGAATGTACTAGGCCGACGCAGCCTTTTACTTCAGGCCCTACCGACGACTTACCTTCCAAGGATGCCAGTTCTTCTGAAATACCTTCGCTTTCTGAAGGCGTTTTCAGGCCGACGACTCTCACAGTCAAAACATTTTCTAAATCGAAGACTCCTTCCAAATTGAAAAAAGCTTCTCTTCAGTCTCCTGTTCAAGGCCCTATGCCTAAGAAACAGATGCTTAAGATGGCTGAAGATCTGATTACTCTTATCAGGGGTTCCCAGCCCCCTCCTGACAAAAGGCCTAGACAAGAGGAAGAATCTGCTTCCTCTGAACAACTGTCTATTTCTTCGGATTCCTCTGAAGACCAAGACTATTCCTTCTCTGCTTATGAAGATTATGATGCTGAGGACTCTATTCCCTCAGCTTCCCCTCCAGAAGATTACTCTTTTGGGGAAACTTTACACACTATGAGGGAGCATTTTCACTGGGAAGGCCAGGATTACTCTGATTCCAAGAAAAGGCTCAGAGAGTTTCTTTTACTCCCCCAACACAGACCTCTAGCCATCCCTCCTGTTCTGGACATTGTAGATGATGTTTATTTGGAATCCAGTTTCAACCCTGACTTTCTGCCTCCTGCCCCGGCCAAGTCTGACAGATATTACAGAGTACCTGATTCCCATAAATTCCTTTACAAAAGCCCAGTAGCTGACCCAGAGACTATCTCCCAGGGTCCCAAGGGGGCTAAGGCTTCCATGGCTAAAAATCCAGTACCTTCTGAGAGGGATTCAAGAGCACTAGACAGATGGGGGAAAAAGGTTTACACCTCAGCCACTTTAGCTATGAGAGCTCTAAACTGTCAATTTCATATGCTTAAGTATCAGCAATTTCTGATCTCTCAGTTAAAACAAAAGATAACAACCCTTCCTCAACAATCTGAATTGAAAGAAGTACAGGATTTGTTGCACGCCACCGAGCAGGTGGGCAAGCATACCTTACAATGTGGGTTTGATTCCTTGGAGGCCTCCTACAGAGCAGTGGTCACTGGATCAGTTATACGTAGGCATGCCTGGTTAAAGGAGCAGAGTCTGCCTGACATGTTAAAGCAAAACTACTAGATGCTCCCTTGCAGCAGGATGTTCTTTTTGGTGTTAAAGCAGAAGAAGTTTTAAAGAAAATGGAGGATAAGGCAAAATCAATGCAGACAGTCAAAGATTTCCTACAGGTACAACCCCCTCGCTTCAGCAGAAACTGGCCAACCAAAAATTGGTCCTTTCCAGCCACTGACAGGCCTCAGAGGGGTAAATACAGGTGCCCAAGGGGCAGAGGACAACCACAAGCTCAGTATAAGCCTCGCCAATGGACCACTCCAACCCAAAAGGGAGGAGAAGACAGGTCTCAAGCAGCCAGAAGGCAAACTCAGTGACTTGCACCTCAACTGGCCAAACAAAGCTCTTTTGTCAGCCCCCCTGGGGGGAAAACTAGCATTATTTGTAAACAACTGGCACATGGTCACAAAGGACAAATGGGTCCTGGACATAATTTTACGAGGATACAGATTCCACTTTCACACCTTGCCAATAAAAAGAGGAATGCCAAACCTGCCACAAAATCAAAGGGCAGAGGCTCAAAAACAAATTACAGCTCTCATGGCCATGAGAGCCATTAAAAGGGTACCAACTCAAGAGCAAGGCCAAGGATTTTACTCAAGACTATTCCTGCTACCCAGAAAGGAAAATGCTTGGAGACCAATTCTGGACCTTTCAATTCTAAACACTTACAAGTTCCCAAATTCAAGATGCTAACACTACAGCAGCTACTTCCCATGTTGGGCAAGGAAGCATGGCTGGTAACGTTGGACCTCAAGGAGGCATACCTGCATATCCCTATCAGACAAAGTTGCAGAAGAAACCTCCGTTTCATTTCATTGCAGGTTCAACCCATTATCAATTCTCTGCACTGCCCTTTGGCTTCTCTACTGCACCCAGAGTATTCACAAAATGCCTGGCACCAGTAATTGCATACTGCAGACAAAGAGGAATTCAAATATTTATTTATTTATTTTTTATTTTACATTTGTTGACCGGGCTAGTCTGGCTGGATACATGTCCATTTTCAGCAGAGGCCTGAGGAGAAAAGTTCCACTATGTACTAGTAAACACATTCAAAAAGGACAATAAAAGAAAACAAAAGAAACAAAAATTATAAGAATGTAAAGAACAAATTCAATGTAGTGTAGTTACATTTACAGTAGCACGTTAAGATAGGTAAACAAAACAAAGGAGAAATACAGAAGGGATCCCATGATCCCATATTCTTTCATAACAACTATAAGAATCAAAAATATTTACAATATTAAGAATTATAATAAACAATTAGTGCCTGTGCACTAGTTCTAGGAAACAGAAACTGCACAGCAGGGATGATTAATAGGTTTAAAAACAAGGTGAGGTGATGTTGCAGTAATATATCTTATAAAAGGAGAAAGCGACTTTGTAGAGAAAAAAGAAAGTCCATTTGAGAGAGATGCGAGCTACAGAGGGTTAGTATTGAGAGATGAAGGAGAAGTAATGAAGAGAAGTATAAAGAAAGTTAGATGGGAGGTCAGTCTGGATTCAAGCAAGGGCATAGCCAGTGGGATTTGAGATAGTTTCTTAGTTGTTTCTTGAAAAGTTGTGATGAGCCCAAAGTAGTCAATTCTGTGGGGAGTTTATTCCAGTATGGGCCAATAGTATTGGTGAACAAGGAGTCGCCTGCCTTATTGTGTGACTTGAGAGTGGCTACTAGCAGTTTGTTTGCAGAGTGAAGGGAAGAGAGATTCTTGTAGGGGGCCACAAGGTTATTGAGTATGGGTGTATTAGTAGGGTAATGGAAAATTTTATATGTGATGACTAATTGATGTAATAGAATAAGATGTTGAAGTTCAGGCCAATCAAGCATTTTGAGATTAACACAATGATGTGTGCGAAATGGGGAATGTGTAGCAAACCTAGCAATGCTGTGGTACGCCGTGGCAAGTTTCTGAAGGTTAGATTTAGAGAGATTGATAAAAGTTGGGGAGGCATATAGTAATGTGGAGATGAGATGAGTTTGGGCTAGGGACACTTTAGCAGTTGTTGTTAGGGGTTAAGTCTGTAGAGGGCTCCTATCTTTTTATTAACAGTTTTGATAGTAAGGTCAATATGGGAGTCAAACTTCAGTTGATTATCTATTGTTACACCTAGTAGTTTAGTGGATAAATCAGGTGAGATGATAGTACCGTTGGTAGATGTAATAGAAAAGGAGAGAGGGGCTGACTTAAGGGTTGGAGAGAATATGAGTAATTTGGGGTTTTTGGGATTAAGGAGGAGATAGATATGTTGGAACCCGTTTTCTGCTGCTGTGAAGACTTTTTGGGTGGAGGAATAAAGTTCAGCTGGAGATGCAGCAGAACAGACAAGAGTTGAATCATCTGCATACTGAATACATGTGGATGTTGGGGGAGAGGAGGACAGGTTATTTATAAATATAGAGAAGAGAAGGGGGCCTAAGATGGATCCTTGGGGGACCCCTATTAGGACTGGGAGCTGAGAAGATAGGTGGTTTTCCCAAAAGACTGCCTGTTTTCTTTCTGTCAGATATGAGTCAAACCAGCACAAAGCTAAAGAGTCAAGAGCAAGAGATTGTAGAGTGTCTAGCAGAAGTTTATGATTCACCATATCAAAGGCTTTAGAGAGGTCAAGAAATAAAGCTGAGGAGTATAGGTTGTTATTGCGATTTTTGTTGATAGTGTCTGTGAAGGAGAGGAGAGCAGTAGAAGTACTATGAAAAGGTCTAAAACCATGTTGGGAGTCTGCAAGAAGGTTATTTAGTAGAAGGTGGTTAAGAAGTTGATGGTGAATACAGCGTTCCATAATTTTAGATAGTGGCGATAGTAAGGCTAGAGGGCGGAAATTAGATAGTTTGTTAGTGTTACCTCCTTTGTGCAGTGGAATAATGTGGGAAACTTTCCAGAGGGAAGGAATAGTAGATTCGGTTATTGTTCTGTTGATTAAGATGGAGACCGGGTAAGCTAGTTCAGCAGCAGCTAGCTGGAGATATTCAGCTGGAAGTTGGTCGGCAGAAGGAGTACATGGTTTGAGTTTTGAGAGTAGCTTATGTATATAGGTTGTGGAGACTGTGTCAAGTTTTAGAGTGGGGCTGTTGGTAAGAGGAGAGGTCTTTTGAAGGGAGGCGGGGGGAACCATAGTTTTTGCTAGTGAGGTGACTGTTTCAGAGAAGAAGTTGTTAAAAGTGTTGGCTATTGTAGTGGGAGGGGTCTGGGCTAGGTTAGCAGGAGTGGGTGTTTTGGTATTCCCTGGATGGAGCAGTTTATTGATTCCTGTCCAGACATTTTTGGGGTTATGATTTTGGTTTTGTTGATATTGAAGGTAGAAGTTTTTTTTATCAAGGAGGGTCAGTTTTTTTGCAATATTTCTAAGTTCTCGGAAGTTTTGATGGTCTGTAGGGTTTTTAGTAGTTCTCCATTTTGTCCAGAGTTTATTTCTTAATAGCATAGTTTCCTTAGTTTCCTTAGAGAGCCATGGAGCAGCTTTGAACCTTATTCTAACTAAGCGTGAGGGGGCGTGATGCTCAAGAATTTGGAGGAATGTGTTGTTGAATAGAGTAACGGCCTCATGAAGTGGGAGGTATTTAAGAGCTGACCAGTTATATTCTTTGAGTTCGTTAAGGAAACTTGGAAGGTTAAATCTTTTCTTGTTACGTATAGTACGATAGGTAGTCTGTTTGAGATTGTTGTTTTTTTGTTTAGTGATGTAGGTGAGAAGATGGTCGCTGATATTGTCAGGGAGTATTCCAGTTTTATATGAGGTGGGATTACTGTTGACCAATATCCAGTCCAAGATGGTCTGTTTATTGGTAGATTTGTGAATCCTAGTAGGGGTGTTTATGGTTTGTTGAAAGTTAAAGAGGTTGAGGTGTGTGGTGTGTTTGAGGGATATGCAGGCGTTCCAATCAATATTGAAGTCTCCTAAAATTATGGTTTCTTGTGGAAAGGTAGAGGAGAGCCAGCTAAGGATGTTTTCAAATGAATCTAGGTTGTTGCCTGGAGGGATGTAGG
The DNA here is from genome assembly GCF_019279795.1 of Protopterus annectens. Classification (NCBI taxonomy): domain Eukaryota; kingdom Metazoa; phylum Chordata; order Ceratodontiformes; family Protopteridae; genus Protopterus; species Protopterus annectens. The sequence continues at coordinate 259,346,644 of NC_056747.1, forward strand.
AACATATTATATAGATGGCTTTGCTTTTATTTACTTGGAGTTTGCTGCAGAGTATTTCTGCATTAGCGGGGGAGGGAGGCATTGAGTCAATTGAGGTCACCTGCAGGTCAGATTTATAGAGTAAAGCAACTCCCCCACCCTTTTTGTTTAGACGATCTAGTCTTAAAATGCTGTAGCCAGGAGGAGTAATTATGTTGTCTTTGGTACCTGGTTTAAGCCAATTTTCCATGAGACAGAGGATATCAAATGAGTTTGAGGTCTATTGAAGCATGGAGTTGTGTTATTTTATTGTTCACGCTATGAATATTTAGATGCGCTATTAAAAGGGAGTTTGGAGAGAAAGGTGAATTTATGTTGTTAGTTGTAGGGTCTGGGATGTTATGGATTAGGGAGTTATCTGGGCCCGGGTTAGGGTGAATGTCCCCATGTAACAGTAAGAGTGTTTGTGGTGTTGGGAATATTGTTGAGTTTTTGGAGGGTATTAGGTAGAGCTTTCTGGTAGTGTGATACCTGTTATGGGCTACTCTGTGATAGTGAGGTGGAAGGTAAGGGCAGGAAGACAGGAGGTTAATATGGATTTGTTCAGCTGTAGGAAGGATAGAGCTAGTATGTTTAGATAAACTGGGTGCTCTGCTAAGGGTAAGGTGCTCATAGGAAGTAAGGGTATGGCATAAAGGAAGGAAAATCAGCAGTAGCAGTAAGTGAGGTAGTTAAAATATGAAGGTCATAGTGGATGTGATAGGTTTAGAAAGGTTGGTAATGAATAGTAGTGGGATGGAAGGGAGCAGGGTGAGGCAATTTGATAGGAGTGAAAAGCTTAGAAGTGATAATTAGGCAATAAAGTAGATTGGATGTGACCTAGTAGGGGGTGTGGTTGGGTAAGTATATGATTAGGGCCTCTGGGGGTGGGTGGGAATTGGGGGTAGGGTAGGGGAGCGGAGTGAGCCCGCAGGGCGAACGGAGTGGGAAGAGCCAGAGAGGTGACTGAGGCACAGAGAACAATCAGTAAAGGTGAGAAAAAGCACTGGGTACAAGTGCAGGTAAGTGTAGACTACAGGATACTGTATAGGGAGCAATAGGTGGGATGAGTGAGGAAAAATGGATTATTTTAAAGCAAAGTGCAGTATTAGAGTCAGGGTGCAGTAAAAAGTAGAAAAAAGAGGTTAACACAGAAGAGATAAACGGGAAGAAATCAAAACTCTAGTGTGTGAATTTAGTAAGTAAGCAGTTGTCATGAGAATAGGGTTCCCCTAGTGGCTTAGTACAGATAAGATGCACGAACAGTGCAGGTGGGTAGGCTGCTGGCTAAACTGGGTGGGAAGTCAGATAGCCTGGAGTAATATAGTTAAAAATGCTTTAGCAGGACATACTTTCAACAAGGACTGCTCAGGGTGGACAGTCTTAGTGGGCAGGTCAAAAAAAAAAACAATCCTATTCAGGACTCTTGTTCAATTATTTAGATTCCACAGGACCTCTTAATAATGGATAAAGGCAGGAGCTCAGGTGCGCAGGGTTTCAACAAGGACTGTTCAGGGTGGACAGTCTTAGTGGGCAGGTAAAAAAAAAACAATCCTATTCAGGACTCTTGTTCAATTACTTAGATTCCACAGGACCTCTTAATAATGGATAAAGGCAGGAGATCAGGTGCGCAGGGTTTCAACAAGGACTGTTCAGGGTGGACAGTCTTAGTGGGCAGGTCAAAAAAAAAAAAAAAACAATCCTATTCAGGACTCTTGTTCAATTACTTAGATTCCACAGGACCTCTTAATAATGGATAAAGGCAGGAGCTCAGGTGCGCAGGGTTCCTAATAATGGATAAAGGCAGGAGCTCAGGTGCACAGGGTTTCAACAAGGACTGTTCAGGGTAGACAGTCTTAGTGGGCAGGTAAAAAAAAAACAATCCTATTCAGGACTCTTGTTCAGTTACTTAGATTCCACAGGACCTTGTAATAATGGATAAAGGCAGGAGCTCAGGTGCGCAGGGTTTCAACAAGGACTGTTCAGGGTGGACAGTCCTAGTGGGCAGGTAAAAAAAAAATCCTATTCAGGACTCTTGTTCAATTACTTAGATTCCACAGGACCTCTTAATAATGGATAAAGGCAGGAGCTCGGGTGCGCAGGGTTTCAACAAGGACTGTTCAGGGTGGACAGTCTTAGTGGGCAGGTCAAAAAAAAAAACAATCCTATTCAGGACTCTTGTTCAATTACTTAGATTCCACAGGACCTCTTAATAATGGATAAAGGCAGGAGCTCAGATGCGCAGGGTTTCAACAAGGACTGTTCAGGGTGGACAGTCTTAGTGGGCAGGTCAAAAAATAAGAATCCTATTCAGGACTCTTGTTCAATTACTTAGATTCCACAGGACCTCTTAATAATGGATAAAGGCAGGAGAACAGGTGCGCAGGGATCAGCTATTTACTTCGAGCCCGAGCCAAGCAGCAACCTAAGGGGAAATGAAGATACGGCATGTGCATATATCCATACCTGGATGACTGCCTCATCCAAGCAGAAAGAAAAGACATTCTCATACAACATCTGGCTTTTGTGAAGCATCTACTAAATTGCCTGGGGTACACAGTAAATGAAAAGAAATCAAAACTAGTACCCTCACAAAAAATGACATTCCTGGGTGCCAGCTTGGACACAATGGCCCAGAAGGCTTATCTTACACCAGACAAGCAATTACAACTGACTCAATATTTCAAGACAATGGCAACAAAGACCCAATTAACTGCAAGAAAAATTCTGCAGGCTTTGGGCTTCATGGCATCTTGCATTCTGATAATACCATTTGCAAAACTGCATATGAGGAAATTACAATGGTACCTAAAAAGTGTATGGTCTCAACACAGCCACAGCTTGGACACAGTGATATCTCTCATTCCCTGCCTTCAACAGGAATTTCTCTGGTGGGCACAGGCATGTCACCTCAACAAGGGTCAGCCTTTCACCTTGCCCTCACCCAGGCAAACTATCACAACAGATGCTTCAGACTACGCCTGGGGGGCTCACATGGCAGGGAAATGCATTCAAGGCCTATGGACTGCAGAACAAATAAAACTGCACATAAACCAAAAAGAGATGCTTGCAGTACAGAAAGCTCTGACAGCCTTCAAGGATCTACTACAGCCTGGACAACTGGCAATAAAGACGGACAACACCACAGTAATGTGGTACATAAACAAACAAGGGGGCACACATTCCTACCCTCTTTGCAGGCAAGCAATAATCTTATGGAACAGAACTCTGACCTACCAAGTCCAGTTACAAGCTCATTTCCTGCCAGGACAGAAAAACACATTGGCAGACGACCTAAGCAGAAACATCCAAGATCCCCATGAGTGGAAGCTAGACCCACAAATATTTGCAATAATAACTCAAAGATGGGGCCTACCAAATATAGACCTGTTTGCCAGTCCTCAAAACTACCAGCTGACAAAATTTTGTACAAGGACATTCCACCAACAAGCATGGAAAGTGGATGCTCTCCTTCAGTTGGAAAAACCTGACAGCATATGCCTTTCCTCCATTACCTCTTCTCACAAAGGTTCTTTTGAAGGTCAAAAAGGAGAAACCTCGAATGATTCTCATAGCCCCAGACTGGCCACGCCAGCACTGGTACCCACTATTGAAGAATATGGCTCACAGCCCACCATGGATATTGCCTCAAATACCTCATTTACTCACACAGCAAGACAAGCAGATTCTACACAGCCAGATCAAAAACTTAAACCTGGCGGCATGGCAAATCAATTAAGTAGCCAACCAGCTCCTCTTTCATAAGCAGTACTGGATGTTATTCTAGAAGCCAGGAGGCCAAGCACCAGGAAGGCTTACTCGGACAAATGGAAAATGTTTTCTGCTTGGAACCAAGCTAAAGGCCTAGATACAACTCAGCCTCATATGCCTCACATTCTGCAGTATCTAGCTAAGATGTTGCATAAAGGACTTTCCTTCTCCTCAAAATCCATGCTTCAGCTATTTCAGCTCACTACGACACAAATCCACCTTTATTTTCAAATCCACTCCTAAGGCAGTTCCTCAGAGGGGCAAAAAACATTAGACCACCTAGAAGAGCTCCTACGACTACATGGGACCTCAACTTTGTTCTGGAAAAACTAACATTACCTCCCTTTGAACCAGCTTTTTCTGCAGACCTTCAGTTCCTATCTTGGAAGACCGCCTTGCTCCTGGCAATAACTTCTGCTAGGAGAGTTTCAGAATTACAGGCACTTATGGCAGCACTTATGGCAGTGGAACCTTTCCTCGTTTTTCATCAAGACAGAGTTTCTCTACAAACTAATCCTTCCTCCATGCCTAAGGTGGTTTCCAGCGTAGCTTTAAATCAAACCATCCATCTACCCACTTTCTTCCCCAATCCACAGAACAAAGGTGAGAGACTCCTACATTCCTTGGACATTCACAGGCAGCTTTGATATTACTTGGATAAAACTAAGGCTTTCAGAAAAACTGACCAGCTCTTTGTTTCCTATGCTACAGTTACTCAAGGGAAGGCCATTTCCAAGCAAACCATTTCTAAATGGATAGGCCATTGCATACAATTCTGCTATACCCATCATGGGAAACCAGTTCCTCCTACCATTAGGTCCCACTCTACCAGGGCAACAGCTACCTTTACAGCCTTTCTCAGGGGGGTTCCTACCAAGGAAATTTTAGAAGCTGCAACTTGGAGTTCTGTACACACCTTCACCAAACACTATCACTTACCTCTTTATTCTAAGTCCAGGGCAGGCTTCGCCACTGCAGTTCTGCAGGGGCTCATTGCCTCCTCTAACCTTCTATAATGCCTCCACCCTACCTTAGCTTTGGGACTCAACCCAAGTGTGATGACTGCAGCAGGGTAACACGATGAACATAGTACAGTTTTGTACCTACCATAAATGTAGATGTTCGAGTGTTCACCCTGCTGCAGTCCCGGTTACCTTCCCTCCAACCCCTCTGATTTACTGGCTAAACCTCTGCTATGCCTTACTGATGTATTTGCTTATAGCTGAAGGGTTTTTGTGTCTGTACAGCGTTCTCACTTTTTGGTACTGATTTGAACCACCTTTTTGGGGGCACCTGACATCTGGGGCAAGAAAAACTGAAGAAAATGGCGTCGGTTGCAATATATGTACCCCTGGCACACTGACGTCAGGGATGAGGTGACAGCAACCGACATCGGACCAAGACTTTGGAAATCTGGCCGACTGCGGGACCGCCTGATGACTGGATAACCCAAGTGTGATGACTGCAGCAGGGCGAACACTCGAACATCTACATTTATGGTAGGTACAAAACTGTACTATTTCTTAGATGTCCGAGTGATGAAAAACCTAGAGCAACGGATTGAGGCTGTTATATAGGAAGGAATGCTGGAGAAATAGTCTCCTAGCCTATGATAGCATGCACCCCAGATATACATTTAATAATATTGCTGAGGGACAATTTTAGACCAGCAATATTATATACTTGGCTGACTGTATGCGATGTTGTTCATTTTATGTCGGTAAAATGATTTGTAGATTGAAAGACCATGTTACAACATATGTCAGCTATATGTACAGCTACTATACATAATGCCTTGTATCAGCATGTAAAGCAGTATCCTGGTCATGTATTTTCTTTTATGGTTTTGCAGGTTATTCATCCAACCAGGAGGGGGGGGGGTGATTTGAGATAGACTGTAGTGAAACTAGATGGATAATCAATTTGGGTGCTGATAGAGCACCTGGCTTGAATGGTGTTATTCCTCTCAAGCCCTTTTTAAAAAAGAGGAGGGTTTTTTTTACTGAGTCTTTGGCTGTTATGTATTTTAAAAGGTTTTCAAAACTTTTGTGTTGTTGTCTGAAGAATGTTTTTTTCAAACCTGAAAGCACTAGCCTACTGCATTTTATTAAACTACTGTTTTTTTATCAGCCTGGTGGTCCAGATAGTCTGTTTTTGCTATATCTACAAACCTAGCAAGAATATTGGAAAGTCTCTTTATAAGTACTCAGTAGCTCATGCCTGGAATGCACTTCCCCTCAATATATTTCCCCAAAGCACCTGTTTAAATATGAACTTAAACACTATCTACAAAATAACTGGTCCTGCCTATGTCAAACCCTCACATGGCAAATATTTCACTTGTCTTTTATTCTTCTTTGATACATCAATTTTTTCTGTCATTTTCTATCATGTAGCTTTACTTTATTTTTACTGTATTTTTAAAACACAAAAGTTAATTTCAATGCTTTGTCTCTTTTGTTAAATACTGATTTTTGTATCTCATGTATTGTAATCTTTTGTAATGTTATTTTCATTGTTTTTTCCCCCAACATCTTTATTAAATTTCCACGTGACAAAGGCAATCTTACATTTATATAAATGAAAAATATGGAAAATGAAATCACTTTAGTTGTAAACAGTTTATATCACAGACATCACTGAAACAACTTATAGTTGTAAACATTACTAATCACTTATAAACATTCGAGTCATTGGCAGTTAAGCATTATATAGCTTATTTAAATCCTGCCACTTAAACCTCATTCCTGCTCTGCATATACTTGTTCCACAATTCCCATTTTTCCTATGTAGTTTGCTCCTTCCCTTTTCTAAAGATCCCAATTCCAGTTTTTTATCTCTGTTACTATATTCACTACTTCTAGTAAAGTTGGTCTAGACTTTGATTTTCATTTTCTAGTAATTGTTTTGGCAGCCATCATAATTAGACTCAGCAAGGCTTTACTATGTCTAGGCAATTCCAATTCTGTAGCATAACTCAAAAAAATCATCTCCCCAGTCAATCCAATCCACCCACCCAACATCTCTGACAGAGCAGCCCGTAGAGAATCCCAAAAGTCTGCCAGCTCATCACACCTCCAAAAAATATGTCCCCAGCTACCTCTTTCTTGCCCATCACACCTCCAGCATTTACTATCCACCTGAGGAAAAATTGTTTGGAGTCTACTTGGGGTATAAAAATACCTATGTAAACTCTTCCAGGCAAATATCCTAAATCTTCTAGACTTTGTTGCATATTTGGAAGATATACATATATCCCCCTATTGTCACTTTGTGAATTGCTTATCCAGTCTTTCTTCCCAATCCTTTCTAAGCCCCTCGGATTGATCTTGAAATTATCATGCAGTATTTTATATGCTTTACTAATTATTCCTTTTTTAATGGCAGCTTCTGTTCTACATTCTATTAGAAACTCTACCAGTGCTGGTCTTTCATTTAGGACCCCCCTATTTCTTTCCCTTTGCCTATACTCTGACATCAGTCCTTGATAGGGAAGGCAATCTCTAACCTGCAGTCCAAAAATATTTTGTCTCTTCCCGTTATTTTCATTGTTATTACAGAATGCATTTCTGTGAATTGTATCTAACATATCCTACGTTGTGTATTTGTACATTTGACCACTTTGTATTTTTTATCTTTTGTAAGATTGTAAGTTGTCTTGAGCTTTTCTCCTCTGTTCTCCACTGAAAATGGGGCCCTGGCTCAGTTGGACTAACCCAGTTAACAAATTTCAAATAAATAATTCATTAGGGAGCCAGAAGCAGATGACAAAAAAGAGAATGGGATAGGTAGGAGCATGAAACCAGTTACTTGGAGAATGTGAGAAAACTAGAAAACAGTTTATATATATATATATATATATATATATATATATATATATATATATATATATATATATATATATATATATATATATATATGCAGCACTAATGGAGTGATGCTCCAATAGGGCAGATGGAATTAAACTTGCTTTTAAATGCATACTGGTAATTCTGACAGGAAGGGATGGATAAGTTGCTGGTGTGTGAATACAGAAAGAATGTGGCAGCACTACCCAGGCTGGTCATGGTCTTGGATGGATATGTTTGTTGAGGTTGATGGCTGCCGGAGGAAGGTTAATTCAGCAAGGTTACAGTTCAACACCCAGGCACATGTGCAGTTAAGATAGGGATGTGGAACTGAGAAACCCTGCCTTCATTAGTTGAGGGCTGATGCTTTGCTCATAATTCACAAGTGTGCATTCATGTTAAATTCAATGTTTGTTGTATGGGAAAATATGGCCACCGGATAAGGGGGTACTTTAGGCTGGTGACCAAGTAAACATGGGAATTCTGCCCTTTGTATCATCAAGGACTCGCACCATGTTTTGCAACAAAATTTAATCCCCTGGTCCGATAGCTCTAATGATACAGCATCAGTAATACTGAAGGAGGGGTTTACTGGGCTAGCACATAATACAAGCTAGGTGCCTAAATTTAGCAATGGACACCCTGAAATAGTTGGGTCAAAGCTTAAGAAGGAAACTTGTGATTGTTAGGTCTGTTCTCCATGACAAAACTGTGTGGTGTCCCCCACAGGATGAGTACTCAAAAAACAGCTGGGGGGATTTCAACACCATTTGTTACACACAAAGGGCTAGTCAGGTCATTCATGAGGCCTATTCCTCAGTGAAATATGTTTTATTTGATGAGGCTCCATGGAAAGTAAGAGGAAAGAGTGAGGGGACAATGAGCTCTGTTAGACTCTTACTAGTTCATCTAGAAGATCAGGGCATGTTGGGGCTGACATTTGAGAAGCAGTGTACAATATAGATAGGTGCATGCCCTTACGGTGTGCAGCGGTATATGTGTGTGTTGGAGCTAAGATGATTACATTTATTCATTGAGCCAATAGTCAAGTAGAAGGGACAGACAGTGTTAGCCACTGTTTAGATAAATTCCCTTTGGCATGCAGATCACGGGTACAGGAATTCTTAAGAGTGTTGTGGGTATTTTGAAGTGGGTACCAAGTGTGAGCTGTTAACAAGCTTATTACTGTAGTCCAAGGTTTGATTCCTTCAACCTCCATTTGCTTACTGTGTGACTCTGAGCAGGTCATTTTAACCAGACAATGCTCCTGGGTTATTAGAAATTTGGATTTGGAGTAGGCTTTTCAATTGTCTCCTAGATTGTATGCCTACTAACTGTTATTAGGGTACAAAATAACAATCACGCAACACAGTTCAGCAAAGAAGAAGAATCTCATTTATTGCAGAGAGCACAAGCATGTGGGAGACTAGGAAATCAAGTTCCTGTCGCCTCGAACTATAAAAAGACTGATCTGATTTATTTAAACCATTTTTTGATTAAAAGCACCACTATTGTAACAATTAATTTTTAACTGGTCAGTGGCTGCATTTTAACACTACAGCATCATTTTTGCTAAGATCGTCTGACTCTATCTGTACCTTTCCATACTAGGCACATTTTCCAAATTCCAGAAAAAAAACTTTCTACACATTCCCACGTTAGCATTTTTGTGTTGGCAGGAAATAAATCATCAAAAGCAGACCAAAATAATCAGGACTCCATCTTGAAATGAAAGCGTATTTAAAATAAAATGTAAACACTAACATTTTTCCCTCACTTTACAATTCTCTCTTTACATTCCCCCATCTGATGCATCACTCAAGTCATGTTTTTCTTTGGCTGGACAATGACAAAAATTCCTCAAATGGGTAGACACACTGACTTATCAGACATTCTTCACATGGGTACTTTTTGTTTAACTGAACACGTAGATAGATAGAACAAAACTCTAAGAACAACAGTTGTCACAGAAACACAGAACTTTAATGAAGCTTTCGGGCTCACAACCCTTCATCAGCATTACACAATGTTACAATTTACATCATTTAAATAGAGGAACAGTTAAAATCACATGATCAACCAGCCAATGAATTTTAAAAAGTTTTTTAAAAGGGAAATGTTTAAAACATGAGAATATATGCAAATAGCGTGTTGTGCATAATATATTACTTAAATAATATTTTATAAGTTATTTAATTGGCGTTTAACTAGTATTGGTTTTATACTAGTAGTGTTATTTAATCCTGGTGGGGTTTCAGCCTGTAGTCTTATTATCCACTCTAGTTCTCTTGTTTCTACAAGGTTATTTATATCGCCCCCCCTCATACCCACTTGTATTGCATCTATACATCTGAATCTAAAAGTATGTGTATTGAACTCATATATATGCTTATATAGGGCATTGGTCTGTATTTGTCTGTTTATTTCAGACCTATGTTCAATTATACGGTCTTTCAACCTCCAGATAGTCTTCCCTACATAAAATGCTTGACAATTCACACAAGTGGCAAGGTAGATAATTTTTGTGGTGTTACAATTTGCATTGACATGAAAATAAAATTTCTTATGTGTTGTGGGGTGTATAAAATTATTGTCCCCTTCAAAAATGTCAGCACAGCAGGTGCAGTTATAACATTTATAGGTCCCTTTATTACTGAAGCCAACATTGTGCCTTATGTCAAAATCCTTATAACACAACATGTCTTTCATAGATTGGTTATTTCTGTAAGCAAAACTAGGTCTGGATCCTACTATAACACTTAACTCTGGCATAGCCATAAGTATAGGCCAATTTTTATGTATTATGTTACTAATTTGATTAGAATAACCTGAGAAGGTTGTTGTATATCTTAATATTGTTTCCTTCTTTTTAATAGGCATTAAATTACCAAGATTTGCATCTATATTCTCCTCTAAAAATATTGGTTTGTAGCTTGTTTTCCTACCCTCAGCTATCATATCAATATTTTTTTGTATAATAATTTCGGAATATCCACTTTTTAAAAATTCAGCTTTCATTATAGATGTCTCATTCAAATATACCTGCTCTTCTGTTGTTAATCTACTTATTCTGATTAGTTGTGACTTAATTATGCTTTTAAAGACATGTGGGGGGTGCATACTATTACTATCTAGATATCTTATTGTATGCACATCTTTTTTATGTACCATAGTGTGTATTACTTCATCCTTTTTATACACTTTCACATCTAAAAATACAATCTCATTTGATGATGAACACATTTTAAAATTAAAAAATTTTGTAGTATTATTGATATATGTGACAAACAAAAGGAGATCTTCCTCAGCACCATCCCATATGAAAAAACAATCATCTACAAATCTAACATAGCTTTTCACATGTATATTCAATGCATGTTTATTACTCAAAATATATTCCTTCTCCCATTGAAACAATACTAATACAACCAGAAAGGGTCCTGGTGAAGCAGGCATATACGGAAAGTATAACGCCAACAGTAGTAGAAAATTCACCCCAGACCCAAGCGACAAAAAGGAAGTGCAGCAGTCCCAGAAAAAGCAGCAAAACGCCACGCAGATAGATGGGAAGCCATCAATAAAACAAGGTACTTTAAATCTAACAAATAACATTTTATCAGACGAACAGTTGTTTATACTAAGCAAAGGTTTGAAGTTCATTCCCTTTGCCATGGATGACGTGGTAAACTCTATTATAGATTTAAGACTTTTTGCTAGAAGCCTCATGCTAAAATTAATTTTTAAGAATTCTGTAGAAAGTAATGGTAGTTGTAAAAAACTAAGTCTGTTCATACCACAATTATCTCCAGTTATCTTAGCATTTACTAATATTGTTGAATCAGAATTGAGATCTCTGTTTTGTAAATGTGATAAAACTAAGATGAAATACAACCTTACCTATAAAGAATATTTAGCTCTTAAAGATCTGAAAAGAAATAATGATGTAATAATAAAACAAGCAGATAAGGGAGGGGCTGTGGTTTTAATGGACAGAATATATTATATGAATAGATTTTCCAGTTTTTTATCTGACACTAGTACATTTAAAAAGATAACATTTCAAGAAGTAAAAAATTGTATAACACAAGTTAACATGGCTATTTATGATATGCAGATAAGCAATGACATCTCAATTGATATATTCAACTACTTCTCTACACCATGTCCAAAGATCCCCGAAATATACGGGATCACAAAGATACACAAGTCTTTAGAAGAACTCCCCCTGAGACCTATTGTCTCAGGTAAGGGCTGGATAACTGAAACTATATCCAAGTATTTACAGATCACTTTATCTGAATTATTACCTAAATGTGGAAGCATAGTGAAAGATAGTACACATTTCTTAAGGAAGCTTAAATTATGGTATACAACAGCTTCCCCCAACTTTACTTTTGTAACCTTGGACATAGAATCTCTATTCACTGTTATTCCTATTGACTATGGAGTAGAAGCAATTAGAAGGTTATTATTGTCTAGTACCAACAAACATCCTCGAGATGTGGAAAATATATGTACTCTCCTTCACTTTGTACTAACAAACAATATTTTTATTTTTGATGGCACACCATATAAACAGCTAACAGGAGTTGCCATGGGTACATCTGTTGCAAATACTTTTGCGAATTTAGTATTGTTTCAATGGGAGAAGGAATATATTTTGAGTAATAAACATGCATTGAATATACATGTGAAAAGCTATGTTAGATTTGTAGACGATTGTTTTTTCATATGGGATGGTGCTGAGGAAGATCTCCTTTTGTTTGTCACATATATCAATAATACTACAAATTTTTTTAATTTTAAAATGTGTTCATCATCAAATGAGATTGTATTTTTAGATGTGAAAGTGTATAAAAAGGATGAAGTAATACACACTATGGTACATAAAAAAGATGTGCATACAATAAGATATCTAGATAGTAATAGTATGCACCCCCCACATGTCTTTAAAAGCATAATTAAGTCACAACTAATCAGAATAAGTAGATTAACAATAGAAGAGCAGGTATATTTGAATGAGACATCTATAATGAAAGCTGAATTTTTAAGAAGTGGATATTCCGAAATTATTATACAAAAAAATATTGATATGATAGCTGAGGGTAGGAAAACAAGCTACAAACCAATATTTTTAGAGGAGAATATAGATGCAAATCTTGGTAATTTAATGCCTATTAAAAAGAAGGAAACAATATTAAGATATACAACAACCTTCTCAGGTTATTCTAATCAAATTAGTAACATAATACATAAAAATTGGCCTATACTTATGGCTATGCCAGAGTTAAGTGTTATAGTAGGATCCAGACCTAGTTTTGCTTACAGAAATAACCAATCTATGAAAAACATGTTGTGTTATAAGGATTTTGACATAAGGCACAATGTTGGCTTCAGTAATAAAGGGACCTATAAATGTTATAACTGCACCTGCTGTGCTGACATTTTTGAAGGGGACAATAATTTTATACACCCCACAACACATAAGAAATTTTATTTTCATGTCAATGCAAATTGTAACACCACAAAAATTATCTACCTTGCCACTTGTGTGAATTGTCAAGCATTTTATGTAGGGAAGACTATACGGAGGTTGAAAGACCGTATAATTGAACATAGGTCTGAAATAAACAGACAAATACAGACCAATGCCCTATATAAGCATATATATGAGTTCAATACACATACTTTTAGATTCAGATGTATAGATGCAATACAAGTGGGTATGAGGGGGGGCGATATAAATAACCTTGTAGAAACAAGAGAACTAGAGTGGATAATAAGACTACAGGCTGAAACCCCACCAGGATTAAATAACACTACTAGTATAAAACCAATACTAGTTAAACGCCAATTAAATAACTTATAAAATATTATTTAAGTAATATATTATGCACAACACGCTATTTGCATATATTCTCATGTTTTAAACATTTCCCTTTTAAAAAACTTTTTAAAATTCATTGGCTGGTTGATCATGTGATTTTAACTGTTCCTCTATTTAAATGATGTAAATTGTAACATTGTGTAATGCTGATGAAGGGTTGTGAGCCCGAAAGCTTCATTAAAGTTCTGTGTTTCTGTGACAACTGTTGTTCTTACTTTTTGTTTAAGACATTCACAATGCATAGACAGTTGTTTTACAAATTTAGTCTTATTTGCAATAAAAACATGTCTACATTTTGATGGTGTAAAAAGGTTGAATAATTTGCAAAGTTTTCAGTCATACATTCCCCTCATGAAGATCATCTCAAAGCTTACTAAAATTTTTTAACGGTGCATTTTCATTATTCTCTTTACTATAGCTTCTAACTAATGTGGTCAGCGGCCATGATTTGATTTTAACCAAAAATGTATACCAAATATACGCTAAAAAGGACCGTGACTCACTGCAAATGCTTTCTTTCAAAAATCTCTTTTAATAGAAAACAAATAAAAATGAACTCCTGAGGGTTAAAACTATTTTACACACATGTTAAGTGCTTTCATTTGTTAACTGCAGACTTCATCAGAACAGTGAAATGTGTGTGGCTCCCCCTATACAATACATTTTTGAAAAAAATCAAGATCCAGTGAGAATGCTCAATTAATCTTCTCATGAATAAAACATAACCTTTTTTTTTTTAAATATTTTTATTCATTTCCAAAAACAAGAAAACATGAATGCAGGTTATTTATGACAATGAAGTATTTACAAATTATTTAAAAAGGTAGGCTAAAACCTCTAAACAGATATCAAACATTAAAACCAAAATAAAGTATTTACAAGGGTGTCTATTGTTGACATATAATTGACTTTCTATACAATTGTTTCCTGATTATAATCTGCTGCAGTCATTATTCTCCAGTATTTCAGTTACTTTTTGCCATGCTACGTATAATGATGTAGTTCTTTCAGTTCTTCTTTTAATAGTGTTCATTTCCAATTGCGATACTGCTGACACCATATTCATGAATTGCTTAAAAGTTGGAGAAGCTTTGGATTTCCAGTTTGATGTAATGTTCTTCCTTGCAATAGCTAGGAGAGTCCATAAGATTACATATTTTGTTCTTGACACACAGTTGGGTACAGGTGCATTAAACAAAATAATAGATTTGGAAATCTGGAATTTATCATTGAATACCATTTGCAGAAAATAATTTATTTTATCCCAATATGGTTTAATCAAATGGCATTCATAGAACATATGTTGCTAGTCTGCTTTTATTGATAAATCACATCTCCAGTAGCCAATATTTTTCTTAAACATAAGTTCCATTTTATGAGGAGTTACATAAGATCTGTGTATGAATTGCCATGTAAAAAGTCTCCAATGTAATGAAAGTGATGTCTGCTTTGGAGAGAGAAGAATTAGTTTTTTATCTTTGTCATTTGGCACATGTCCATTAACTGATCTATAATAATTCCATATTTTGTCATTATTATGCATTTTTATTTTTTTGTTTGTTTTATAAATAGATGATAAGTATCCCTTTCCAGTAATGGGTTGATTTGTTAGTAATATTATATGTTCTATAAGGTTAGGAACATTTTGTCTTATTGATGGTTGCATTGTTTCTTGTTTGCTTAATATATACTGTCTTAATTCTTGTACATGTAACCACGAACTATCTTCCATATTTAATTTCTGTTTAATCTAGTCTATTGTCAGAGGTTTTCCAGAGTTTAGCAATTGATGCCAATATATTAATCCCTTTTCTTTAAGCATGTTGACTACTTCCATATTAAATGTTATTATATTACCTTGTGTGTACGCTACTGGATATAAAAGAAATGACCATGCTTTAATATCAGGATTGCTATTAATAAGATTTTGGAAAATTTTTAATGTATAAGTAATGTATTTGGAACTTATATTTTTATTCTTATGTATCATCATATATTCCTTCATCAGCCATAGAAAATTGTTTGGTATGAAATCTGTATACTTATTTGCTACTACAAATCCTGATTTTAACCAGATTCTCTCATGAACTAGCTTCCATTTTGATGTATATTTTGTATTTAGCCATAATGATATTGTTTTAATAATGGATGAATGCAAATATATTTCTATGTCTGGTAAACCTATGCCACCTATATCCCAATCATCTAGATGATACTTCATAGCTATCCTTGGTTTTTTTGGATACCATAGGAATCTTACCATTAAAGCATTTAATTGTTTTAGGTGCGATTTAGCTGGTGGCAAAGAACAAGCTTGTATGACATAAAGAATTTTTGGAAATATGATCATTTTAATTATACAAAGCCTTTCTTCCATTGAAAAGAAGAATTTATTCCATCTTTATATTAGATTTTTAATATTATTTAAGGTCTCTGTATAATTTGTTTCAATTGTAGTATCTGGGTTGTTAGTTATTATAATTCCCAAGTATTTAATTATATTATTGGTAGAGATATATTTATGGTATTTTTTATTTAGATCTTTTTTATTAGTATTTATAAGCAATACATTTGTTTTGTTCTCATTAAATTTAAGACTTGAAAAGTTTTGAAAGTTTTGAATTGAGTCCCATAATGCTTTTAAACTGCTATTATTATTTTTTAAGGTAATTAAAATATCATCAGCAAAAAGTTGAATTTTAAGCTCTAGGCTGTTGTCTGGTTGTATTCCTTCAATATTTTTATCCATACGTATATTATTTGCTAAGGGTTCAATGACTAGCAGGGCAGCCTTGTTTTGTGCCCTTAGTTATTTTAATAGATTTAGACAGACAAGATCCCAGTTTTATATAAGCCAATGATTTTTCATATAATGATTTTATTAACAAAGTGAAGTTGTTTGAGAAGCCATATTCTTCTAAAACTAACCACAGATAATCCCAGTTCACTGAATCAAATGCGCTATTTATGTCTAAGCTAATAACATTCATTTTGTTTTTTGTGACATTTATATAATCGATTAAGGAAAGAATTCTTTTAATGTTGTCATAAGTGTTCCTATCTTTTATAAAACCTGTTTGATCCTCCTCTATCAAAAGTGGTAGTAATTGTTTTATTCGAGCAGCATGTATTACCATAAAAATTTTATAAGCTATATTAAGAAGTGAAATGGGTCTGTATGATGAACATTCACTGGGATCTTTATTTTGTTTCAGAATTGGTGATATTAATGTGTACTTCCAAGAAGGAGGAATGTCTTTACCATTTTTAACTGATGTAAAGACATTCAATAACAACAGCAATGCCTCATTTGATAGTAATTTAAACATTTCTGGGGTGATATTATCTATACCTGGAGCTTTGTTTAATTTTAGCTTATTTACTTCAGCTTTAAGTTCTGTCATTGTTATTTGTTTATCTATTAGTTGTACCTGCTCCTCTAATAACCTAACTTTAACATTGTTTTTGAGAAAAGCTTTCAATGCTGAATATATTTCTGTTTTCTCATTTTGATTATTAAGTTTATGAAAAAATAGCCTAAAAGCTTCTAGTATTCCTTCTAAATCAGATACTTTATTTTTGGTTTCTATATTATGTATTTCCTTGATTTGATTTGTTTTAATAATCTTTTTAGTCCTATTTGCTATTCTTTGTTGGTATTTAGGGTTCATTGAATAGTAACATAGTTTAATTTTTTCTAAGTTGATCATTGTTTTGTGGTGTAGCGTCTCTGAGTATTTTTTATTAGTATCTTCTAGTTCTTTTATTAAGTTGGTGTTTCCATTTTGAATATCAAGCTTTAAATTATCTACTTTTGACTGTAATTCCATTAATTCCTTATTCCACTGTTTTTGTTTATTTTTATACCATCCCACCGCTCTTCCATATAGGTATGCTT
Source organism: Protopterus annectens (assembly GCF_019279795.1). Classification (NCBI taxonomy): domain Eukaryota; kingdom Metazoa; phylum Chordata; order Ceratodontiformes; family Protopteridae; genus Protopterus; species Protopterus annectens. The sequence continues at coordinate 259,364,066 of NC_056747.1, forward strand.
TCAATGCATTCCATATATTTATTTCAGATACATCTTTTGTAAGATTGATATCTAGGAATGTTTGTGTCTCTTTAATATAAAATTCCTTAAAATCTTTGAGATTTGTTATGTAAGATGGTATTCTTGTTACTGATATCCTTCTCTTGAAACATAAGTCCATCTCAAACATTATGGTGTTATGGTCCGAAAATGGACATGAAATTGTCTTGATTTTATTTAATTTAGAGGTTAAATTCTTTGTTATGTACACTCTGTTTATTCTAGAGTATGTATTATGTCTATGGGAAAAATGTGTAAAGAATAGTGAATCTGGGATAGCATACTCATTTATGTCAACTATATTAAAAGTTTCAACAAACTCAGATAACAACTTTGTTAAAGGTGATCTCTTACGTGTAGTTTTAGTATTTGTGTCAGTTTCTTTTATAATGCAATTGAAATCTCCAGCTATGATTAAATTGCCTTTGGTATATTGTACAATGTCTTCTAAGTGTTGTTTGGCCACTCTAACACCTAGTCCTGGTATCCAATAAATATTCACTAATGTATATATCATTTCATTGATAGATATTGTCACTAGACAAAACATTCCTGAGTTGTCATGGAACGTGTTTATGATTTTAGGCATTAAAGTAGTGTTTTTCCACAAAATTGCTACTCCCCTTCACTTCTGATTATAGGTGGAACTTACTAGTATTGTATAATTTTTATTGTTTATTTTATTTATGTCTTCCTGTGTAAGGTGTGTTTCCTATAAAAATACTAGTTGCGCTTTATATAGCTTTAAATATCTATAAAGACTTCCCCTTTTGCAGCTATTATTTAAACCATTTACATTAAGAGATATACATTTTGCAATTGGATTTATATTAGCTTTGCTTTTATCCATATTCATATACTCGTAACAATGTGTAGATGTGTGTACATGAAGAGAATGACTTGTTCTTTCTTCTTCTAACAGTATTACAATAGATTATAGACACCCAATAAAAGTAAATTACAAGATCATAACTGAGAACAATATAAGATAAACAACCATAAAACCCCTCCATGAGAAAAAAACATCTCATCCTTGAATGATCTAATCATTCAAGCGATCTCTCTAAGTCTGCATTTCCGCATCCTCCCCCGGCCCCGCCATATGGTAGTTTTATAATGAAAAGTATCTTATATATCTTTTAAGTATACATGTATCTGTCTTTACAGATTACTTAAATACAGTCTTTATCTATTTTTAATATTTTATAAAACACTAAGGCAACACAACTATACATAGATTTAATACTTAACTATTTGGTTTTGTTTAAATTGTAAAGGAAAATCTTTTATTTTAATATATCTTTTGTGTAGCAATAACGGTTATGCATCTTAAAATTAATATGCTTGCTGTCTATCTCCCTTATAGTTTGAGTGGCATTCATAGGTATCAAATTTAATGTAATGGTCTACCTATATATATATATATATATATATATATATATATATATATATATATATATATATATACATACACATATAAATACATATACATACACATACACACACACATATATATATATATATATATATATATATATATATATACACACACACATACATGCATACATACATAAAAAAAAATGTTAAGCATTATATGCATCAGTTAACCATGCCACAAGTTGATTAAATCAGAAAGTATCCATAACAATGAATATAACATTACATTTGTATTGTGATTTATCAGTAATCTTATAGTTTTCTTTTAATTCAAAAAGTCATATTTTAGTGGTATGAATGCTACTAATTTGTTTTTGGCATTGGTATTATATAGTTTAAGACTATATTTCTTAGCAATTCCTATATATTTATTAGTGCCACTGGCATATTTCATCGCTAGTGTACCACATGTCATATGTCAAATAGCAACTCATACTCCTTATGATATTATAGGATTTATCTGCAGCATTATAACTGTAAGGTTGGAAAATATGAGAAGCAAAGTAGGCTTTAAATATGCTATAACACAATTGTTTGGTACTTATTACTGTCAACTCTTCTACATACACAGGAAAAGATAACCTTATATGACCATCAACCATTTTCCTTCATTTTTCTCTTCATCCTTCTATTCTCCATTTTTAATAAATATTTGTTTCTATTGTGGCTTCTTTGAATTTAGTGAGGGTACTCCATATCATATTACAGATAATATACAACGTTCAAACAGAGAACATGCCCAATATAGAGACATATTCTCAACTCAAGTGGTCCACACCATATATTTATAACACTGCAGTCAGAAATATACTAATGAATATGCAATAACTAGCAGCTTTGCAGCATGTGTGTGTCTCTAACAAGTACATACCTATAGGATATTAAAAAGAATAGATAGCACGCTCTTGTTTCATAATTACAAATGCACACAGCCTGGTATTTACTTTCATAGACAGAAATTAGACCTGTTACTTATATGCATATCAGGTACCAACAGCAATATGTTAGTAAATGCCTATGCTATTCAAATCATATTTTAATGCTGATTGATATGAGATGTAGCTGACAATGGCTTTAGCGTTTGTGATGTTATATAATATATATTCAGTATTATAAGTAAAAGTATGTTGCATGTCTATTTGCAATCTAAGGTTCAAGGCTGATCAATTTAGACATACAAGACAATCTCTTTAGCCTTGGTTATATAATGGGAGTTACTGTGTCTCTACACAACCATTCATTTTCAGTGAGGATGTTCAATATTAATATAACTTGCCTTTAATAAAAGCATACTTATAATTCAGCAGTTCTTTCCTATATATATATATATATATATATATATATATATATATATATATATATATATATATATATATATATATATATATAAAACAATATCATAAGCAAGACTGAGATTTTTTCTTGCTCATTACTGCTTAATGATTGTGCTACTTGAACAATGTAATATTTACAGAGTATCTTGATAATTAAACAGCAACTCCTTTTTACCCTTAAAATGCCTAATAACACATAGCTACATTCATGAACCTTAATTGACTTACTATCCTTAAGATTGAGTACACTAGCTGCAGTGTGTTTACAAATATGTTACATAGTTCCAGTCAAGGACTTAAATATATTAAATTTTTATAAAATTAAGTTAAATTATAGTAATTTACGTGGGTGATCTTATCAGAAAAGATTATAGTAAAGTCTGTATGTGTTAACTATTCATACAGTTTCTTCCAAGTGATATACTTCTTTTTAAGCTTTGTGTGCTGTTTATGTGTACAATTCAAAATGAATAACAAATATTACAATATAATAAAAGCGTCATGTATGTGTTGATACCTTCTAAATTCATTAGGTACTTCAGTGTACTTTTAATATTTGTTAAAACTGTAAAAGCACTTTGCCATCTCATAAATAGTGTGCTGGTTACTTTAAGTAGCTTAGGAGCTGACACCACACCCATACTGTCTTGTTTTAGTGCTGACATCACTCATGACTGTTTACTTTCATTTTGTGCTGTTAGAAGGTTTAACACACTGTAATGGATTCTAACTGAAGAACCTTCATTCAGGGGTGGTAAAATAAGAGTTCCCAGCTCGTGACCATGGCGGGAAGACAAAAACAATGTAAGTGAAGTTTTTAGGGCTTTTTTTAAACTGAACACCAGCTCATTAAACTTCTATTAGTTTTCTTAACATTAAGGGCAGATATACAAGCCAAGCAGTTTTTTAGTCAAAAAGGCACTTTTAGCATCAAAGAATAGATAATTACTTTTCAAGGCACTTTTTGACAGTTATTACTATCAGTTTGTATATATTATTATGTGTATTAAATACATCCGTTTAGATATTTCATGCAGCTTAGTGTAAATAATATAAAAAGGAATCATGCTCATTTAAACACACCACATTAATATGTCAGTGTAAATACATCATATTCTATACTAGCAGTAAAAGGCAGGTAATTTATAAATGAACTATCTAAACATCATTTAGAGTTAGAAAAATCATGACTGTAAGTATTTACACTGTAATAGAGAAATATATGTTACCTTGTTTTCTTTTAGGGTTGTTTCCTTTAGTTATAAAATGTCCTGCTTATCTTGTATTTATATTGTTTCAAAGACTGACACATGTGTAAAGCATGAATGCTTTCAAAGAACTTTTTTGCCTTACAGAGCAAATAGAAGACAATAATGTTTGTGTTTTTCATATGTCTTTTATCGTTTCGTCTTCTTCTTGTCAGCAGTGCTCCATTCATTTTTTTCTAAGTGACGCTTAACCCCAAATTGAGAGAAATCCATTTCTTCCACATTATCCAAGGTTTTATTAGTTGAAAGATAAGAAACTGTTGCTTGCAGAGTGTCAAAAGTTTTAGGACCTTCAGTAAAAAATAAAAACATAACCTTATGAATATTCATTGATTCTGCTCATTCAGCCTACACAGTTTTATATTACACCATGTTGCTATACAGTTTCTAAGTATACCTACAAAACAATCACATGTGCTTAGATATATCACATTTAGGTATAAAAACACATTATATAACATATAAACATGTTAAATTAGTCTGTGGTAAAAAGTATGTGCTTCTTTAAAATACAATATTGCACTTTCATTGTAAAGTATAAACAAATTTACAAAAAAAATGTATAACATATAAAAATGCTCATATGTGCTATGTTAAAAAATATATACATCTTCTGCCCTCAGTATTGCACTTTTGTTATTTAAACATTGTATCCTGATATGTTGCCTCTTTTCTTATTGTAAAAGTTTTCTTTTTTATTTTGCTATTCACTTGTTTCTAACTTTATTCTATGCACACATGCCCTACTACATGTCATTCATATCCTTGTGTATACATGCCCTACTTCTACATGTCATTCATATCCTTGTGTACACATACCTACTACTACATGTCATTCATATCCTTGTGTACACATACCTACTACTACATGTCATTCATATCCTTGTGTACACATGCCCTACTACTACATGTCATTCATATCCTTGTGTACACATACCTACTACTACATGTCATTCATATCCTTGTGTACACATACCTACTACTACATGTCATTCATATCCTTGTGTACACATGCCCTACTACTACATGCCATTCATATCCTTGCATCCAAGATTGGTTTGGTGGGAATATAGTCATTCAACCCAAGTTCTTTGGTTGCATTTAACCTGAGTTGCCATTTGACCTTAACATTTCCTCCCCTTAAATCCACCTTTACCTGTTCCCAAACTTAAACACATGGCTTGCATCATATTTAAGTATGTGTCTACACAAAGCATTGTTTTTATCATTTTTTCTTATACAGTAGGTATGATCGTATATCCTGCTCCTCAATTGTCTGTCCGTCTTGCCCATATAATAACTTGGACATGCCATACACTTGGCCAAGTATACGACATGGGATAAACAACTCCCTTTCTTAAACCTTACTCTAGTGTGGTTGACGTCCCCTAGTGTAATTATTTTCTCTTCTATAATCTCCTTGCACTGCTGACACTGCCCAAATTTTTTGGTGTGCCCATCTCCAGTGTCACTCTTTATTCTGCCTTTCTCCCTCTCAAACTTATTTTTTAGGTTAGACCCAGTCTTGTAAACATACATAGGCCCTGTGCCCACTTTACTGTAAACCAAGTCGTCACTTCTTAGAATGTTCCAGTTTTGTCTCATTATTTTCTTTATCCCCTCAGTATATGGACTGTCCTCCACTACACAAGCCCTGTGGTAGGAATTTTCCTTCTCATTCTCATGTTCTCCCCTGTTTTTCTCCAACCCAATACCAAGAAGTGGTTTGCATTTTTCCCTCCATTCTCTCAGTACATATTGAGTGACATCATCAATTAAATATCTGGGGGTAACCCCTTTCCCCAAATAACATTCCTATATCTTCTAACTCTTTCTTCATTTCATTAAAATCAGCTGTCATTCTCGCAGCTCTTATGTACTGACCCTTAATGATGCTCTTTTTTTGACTTGCTGGGTGACAGCTAGTATATTCTAGATATGAGTTGCTAAAGGTTTCTTTTCTATATATTCTGGATTTGAATCCTGCTGTCCCATTCAGTATAAAGGTGTCTAAGTATGCTATCCCTGTTGTGCTACTACTATGGGTGAATTTTAAATAACTACTGGTGTCATTCAAATACTTCATAAATGCATGTACTTCACTTGTACCATCCCATAAAATAAAAATATCATCCAAAAATCTACTGTAGCATATACATTTACTAGCATATTGATTATCTAAAATGTAATCTCTTTCCCAGTCTAGTAACACCATATTTGCATATATGGGGGCGCACGCCTCCCCATAGCTACCCCAATTTTTTGTCTATAGTATTCCCCCTCGAACGAGATGTAATTGAAGTCCAGTAGAATAGACATAAACTCACAAATTAAACTAGTCTTTTCCCACTCAAAGTTCATGTACTTCTGAATACCGTTACTAAACCTTTCTAGTCCTCCTTCTTTTGGGATGCAGGAAAACAAATCTGCCATATCAATGGTTACAAACAGTAATATGCTAGTAAATGTATATGCTACACTAGGTGTTTGGATGATATTTTTATTTTATGGGATAGTACAACAAGTGAAGTAGATGCATTTGTGAAGTATTTGAATGACATTAGTAGATTTTAATGAAATGAAGAAAGAGTTAGAATATATAGTCTAAAGGCAAGGCCGAAGGCCAATTCAGTCGGTTTATCCAAGCAGGTGATAGTTTCTTGTACGTAAAAGAAGGATAGTATGAGAGAGATGATGAACAGCGAGGAAACAATGGCAACGCCAGCAAATAATTCTATAATGCCACAAACACCCCCATCTACCTTAATAAAGGATTTATCAAAGGGAAAATTTCCCCAAGAAGAACATGTTTTTCAGTTATTCCCAACCAAATTAACACCAACACAACAAGGGTCCCAGAGGGGCAGATCATGGAGCAGAGCTGGGTTCAAAAGAAAAGGGCAACAGGCAAAATCGAACGAATGGACATCAAAGAAGGGATGGTACAGCAACAGAGTGAAAGACCCCTAGTATGGAATATCTCAACTAGAAAACTGACCCAGGATGAAATGAAGGTGTTGAATAGAGGTCTCTCATTCATACCTGCTCAGACAACTGAGGTAACTGATAGTATAGCAGATTTAGCAGGAATATATTGCTAAGACTTATGTTTGGGAATAACTGTGACCAGGAAATGACTGTCTTTAAAAAACCTAGCACATTTATCCCTCCTGATCACCCCATTGTAAATGTATTTAGTAGTCTATGTGAGAAAGAAATTTTTGAATTGTTGTATAATGAAAAGCACACAGCCTTTTTTAACAATATGTCTAAAGGGAAATACAAAGCTTTAAATGACTTAAAAGATGACAAAAGTATTATAATAAAACCAGCTGACAAAGGGGGACCCATAGTAATTATGGACAAAAGTTACTATGACACTTAAATGAAAGAAATGTTAAATGATGTTAAAGTATATGAAACTATCACTGTCAAACAGAAATAAAGCCTCTTAAATAAACTGGAATATGTTTTATACGAATGTTTATTAGACAGTTGGATAACTGAAGACTTGTATAATTATTTTAAAGTGAATAACCCTCTTACCCCTATTATTCAAGGTATTCCCAAAATACACAAGGATCCAGTGAACCCCCCCCCCCCCAGGACCCATAGTCTCAGGCAAAAATTGGGCAACAGAACCAATATCTATATACTTGGAGAGAACATTAAGACCATTAGTAGTTACTATTCTAAGGGACACTAAAAAGTTTTTAAATCAATTATATGAATTTTTGGAGAGTATTAATTTAAATTTGGACAATGCAAAGATAGTTATGTTAGCTGTTAGTTCCCTTTTTACATCAATTCCTAATTGACTGGGAGTTGACATGCTAAGGGAATATTAAAAATGGTACTTATACCCAGACAACAATAGAATTAATTTGTCTATTGATGGAGCAGGTGCTCACGAACAATGTTATGCTATTTGAACATACTCTGTACTTGCAAAAAGACGGGGTGGCCATGGGCACTTTGAGTGTCAACAGCTACTCAAATTTAGTCATGGCCCTATGGGAGAACAGCAGTATATAATGGTACTTGGAAGCAGATAGTATTCTACAAGTGATTTGTAGATGACCTCTTTTTGTTGTGGGACGGAAGTCAGGAAGAACTTGATAGGTTTTATGATGATGTTAACACTAACACATCCTTTCTGACCTTTGAAATGAAGGTTTCAGATAAGGAAGTGGAATTTCTAGATGTTAAGGTGTTCAAGACAAGAGTGGGTCAAATAACTACCAAGTTATATCGAAAGGATTGTCAGAGAAGTACTATTCTGCACCGAGAGAGCATGCACCCAAGACATATTTTCAAGAATGTGGTAAAAGGGCAAACATTGAGAGCATATAGGTTAACAGCAAGGGATGAGGATTTTGATCAGGAGATCACAGATCTGAGGCAGAGATTCAGAGGGGGGTTATACTGACCATACCACAATTGATTTAATAGATGAGTGCCAAGTTAAGAAACACCACTGGGAAACCCTATTTTTCTGAAAATAGGAGCAATACAACTGTGAACCCAGTAGTGAAAAAGAAAGTTCTAAGGGTACCTACCCAATATTCAAGTAATATGTCTCTTATAACAGGAGTCATTAGGAAGAACTGGCCCATTTTGACACATGATCTCAATATAAGGGAGATAGTAGGAGAAAATCCAAGTTTTTCCTTCAAAAATAAGAAGTCTCTGAAGAGATATTTATGTTATCCTACAGAAGCTAAGGAAACATTGAGTAGAAGCATTACTACTAGTAAGGGCACACTGCCATGCACCAAATGTAATCAATGCAGATTTATCAATACTAGCAACAATTTTACACATCCTGATACAGGCCATGCACCAGATGTAATCAATGCAGATTTATCAATACTAGCAACAATTTTACACACCCTGATACAGGTAGACAATATATATTTAATGTTCGAGCTACCTGTAATAGCAAGAACTTAGTATACATAGAAGTGTGTAATATTTGTTCGAGCTTCTATGTAGGAAAAACAAATAGGGAATTGAGGTTCAGAATACGAGAACATTTATTACATATTAGGAATCAGAACCTGACAAATGCATTGGTTAAGCATGTACAAAACAATAGACCAGAGCACACATTTAGCTTCCAAATGATAGAAATAACAAGAGAGAATGATGGGGGGGACATTATAAACAGAACTGAGACTTCCAAGCCACATTAGATCATAATACTGAGGGCAGATAGGGGTCAGGGGCTAAATGACAGGATCCCCCTTAAACCTATTTTACGAAATAGGCATTTGATTTGATTTTTAAAAGTCATTTTAATATATCATATATTAAATAAACAATTATATTTTCCTTTTTACTTGATTTGGTTTGGTGTAGAAAGAAAATTTTTTGAATATATGCATTTTTTGAATGTATGCAGTTATTATACTTTTTACTTCTCTCTTATATTTGTATAAATGTATATGTTTTTTTATATAAATATAAATGTATATATGTCTCATATATATTCATATATTTTTGTTATTAATACATATACATTATTCTTTTTTACGTTTTATAGCTGAATGAAGTTTCAAGTCTGTGGATTCAAGGCATTGTTCTTATGGAAGCTTTCAAGAGATACTAATAGGTTAATTTATTTAATTGAATTACTTATGTTAATGGGTTGATTTAAATTTTAGTATAAGATATAGTGTACTGTGATGCATGTTTGTAAAAAGGTCTGATGAAGTGGTGTGAGTAGCACCATGAAAGCGTTTACCTACAGTAAAATTTTTTACTTCTTCGCTAACCTAAAAAATAGGTTTGAGAGAGAGAAAGGTAGAATAAAGAGTGACACTGGAGATGGGCACATCAAAAAATGTGGGCAGTGTAAGTAGATTATAGAAGAGAAAATAGTTACACTAGGGGACGTCAACCACAGTAGAGTAAGGTTTAAGAAAGGGAGTCGTTTATCCCAGCATGTCATATACTTGGCCAAGTGTATGGCATGTCTGAGTTATGTGGGCAAGACAGACAGACAATTGAGGAGCAGGGTATACGATCATACCTACTGTATAAGGAAAAATGATAAAAACAATGCTTTGTGTAGACACATACTTAAATATGATGCAAGCCATGTGTTTAAGTTTGGGATTTTAGAACAAGTAAAGATGGATTTAAGGGGAGGAAATGTTAAGGTCAAATTAGCTGAAAAAGAGGTCAAATGGCAACTCAGGTTAAAAGCAACCAAATAACCTGGGTTGAATGACTATATTCCCACCAAAACAATTTTGGATGCAAGGATATGAATTACATGTTATAGTAGGATATGTATGCATAGAATAAAGTCAGAAACAAGTGAACAGTAAAATAAAAAAAGAAAGCTTTTACAATAAGAGAGGAGGCAACATATCAGGATACAATGTTTAAATAACAAAAGTGCAATATTGAGTGCTAAAGATGTATATATATTTTTAACATATATATTTTTTAACATAGCATTTTCATATGTTATACAATTTTTTTGTAAATTGTTTATACTTTACAACAAAAGTACAATATTGTGTTTTAAAGAAACACATACTTTTTACCACAGACTAATTTAACACGTTTATATGTTATATAATGTGTTTTTATACCTAAATGTGGTATACCTAAGCACATGTGATTGTTTTGTAGGTATACTTAGAAACTGTATGGCAATGGAGTGTAATATAAAACTGTGTAGGCTGAATGAGCAGAATCAATGAATATCCATAAAGTTATGTTTTATTCATGAGAAGGTTAATTGATTGAGCATTCCCACTGGATCTTGATCTTTTTCAAAAATGTATTATATAGGGGGAGCAACACACATTTTGCTGTTCTGATGAAGTTTGCAGTTAGCAGATGAAAGCGCTTAACCTGTGTGTAAAATAGTTTTAACCCTCAGGGGTTCATTTTTATTTTTCTATTAAAAGTGATTTTTTTGAGAGAAAGCATTTGCAGTGAGCTACGATCCTTTTTAGCATATATTTGGTATATATTTTTGGTTATTTGGTCATATATATGCTTACAACTTGGTATTTAATGATTTGATTTTAATCATTTGCAATTTGATGTTTTTTCTGGATTCTTTAAGTTTTAGAATTAATACCTTGCACATAAATAAAACAAGTTCCAATAGCAATATGATTATAACGATCAGCATGAAAAATTTCAAAATACCTCCTCTCTGACCAGAAAAGAGATTGGTTAACTATGCACAGTGTAAACTGAATTTTTAACATGCGACAGTTCTGCAACTTTTCGGATAATTTCTTGGTGACTACAAATGGCAGTGGGTGTTATCAGGAATAAACAATCATTATTGCCTTGCTGAGTACACTCTTACCCTCTTTAGAAGCGCTGGTAAAATCGAGTGCCATCCTGTTTTGCAGCACCACACTATGCATGGCCATCATTTCAAGAGTGATCAAATTTATCAATTCAAATGTAGCATTACTTAGTATCTCTAAAATCTTAGTTCACATAGCTCCCAGATAGACTTTATTGCCCCATAAGCAGGTAAAATTCAAACTCCAGAAGTAACACAATCACCAAGGTACATGTGAGCAAGTCCTTTAAAAGTAGTCTTTTAAACACCATGATGATAAATCCAAGAAATATCTATTTTTCCAACTAGATTTGTGGAATGCCTTTTGTATCTTTCCTGTGATGAGCATTGTGAATCTTTTAATCATATAAAATACCTGTATGTCATATAGCTGGGATAACATGGCCTATATAACAACAAACAAACCAGCCTGTAGGTAACCAGGGATATGTTTGATCTTTACAGATGTAATGCTGCTGTACTCAACCCCTTCAGCCCCATCATAAACCTTCCATGTGAAATTATAAATGCTGTTTCTGACGAAAAAGTGTTACATTTTTAAAATAGCAAATATGTCCTTTAATAGTCATTGATAGCTGAAGGTGTATGACTTAAAAGGGAGTAGAGTTGTGTTTAGTTTTTCAATTTTTTGTGAGAAAAATAGTGTGAAATGTGGAATGGCATTCTGTATCAGTCGCTGATATTGGAATTAATGGAATACTCCAATCATGTGCAGTAGGTATATGTGTGCAAACCCAGCAGTTACTAATAAGAGCCTTGGCATATGTATATAAGGCAGCAAAAAAAAAAACATATTGAATTTTGGATGACATTCTGGTGTCCTTGATTCAATTTTCAACAAATGACTCTCTATTTTAGTGATATGCTTACCTCTAATAAGAAATGATTCAGTACTTGCAGTTCCAATGCTTGCAAATGACCATGTACTCACAGATCCAGATGGCAAAAGTAGGCAAAATAAAATGAAAAGCACAGCAACTGTTCCAATAATAGGTACATATGAAAATAGTGCATGTTGGGGCTGGGAACAGTTTTGATGAAACTGCAAACATGGATGTTAGATTGCTCGTTCATATAAAGTCGATTTCCAAATAAATTCCATCCAGAACTGTCAGTTGTGTATGATCCCACAAACAATTTTTGGTTACTAAGTGCATTGTTTAGTTCATTGTCCAAAATCATCTTGAATCCTAGATGTTTGTTTCAGAAGCAAAAAAAAAAATACTGTTGATGTTGAAGAAGAGTCACTAAATTTTATGTCTGACCAAGATGATGATATGAAGCCACCTGATTTCCAGGTGTGGTTCAAATGGTAAATTGGTCCCCTTCACTTCCAGATTTGATTTGAAGGGCAAAGTTAAAAAAGTCTTCAATCTCCACTTTGGGATGCAATTGTGTCCCTGGTTATTTTATCTGCTACAATTTGTAAAAGATTCTGCTGTTTCATGAGGGGTGGTGATAGTCTCGGCTGTACTCATCATGAGGTAGGGTCTTTGCATGTGACACAGGGATCCAGGTGGGCACATTCCAGGTTCTTCACATCAGATGGCAGTAGTGGTTGTAAGCAAAGCCAAGTAGGGTCCTTTCCATCTGGGACAAAGAATGTTTTCAAGAGAAGGCTTTAATGTAGATGAACTCTTCTGGCTGTAAGCCATAATGTTCATTCACTGTAGGCTGTCTCAAAGCCTCAGACACAGGCTGCAAAACAGAACAGAGACTTGCTGTACAGAAAGAGAAATTCTTAAGTATTTTGTAACTCCAAATTTTTAGGAAGAGGTGTGGCAGCCATTCTCATGGGTCTGCTCATGAGAATTTCATGAGGGGACAAGTTTCTAGTAGTACCAATAGTACTTAACGTTTTTGGCCATTTGAGACCTGTCTCTTCACGCAATTTAGCAAGGCGGGTTTTGATTGCATGTTTTGTCCTGTCTACATTCCCTGAGGTTTGTGGTCTGTATGGGCAATGGTACTGCATTTTAATAGTCAGTGTTTTACTAATCTGGTGTAATACCTGTCTAGTAAAATATGTGCCCTGAAATGACTGAATGCAACAGGAACACCAAATCTCGGGATGAATTCTTGCAAAAGCTTCTTAGCTACAGTATTTGCATCATTCTTTACACAAAAATAATGCTTGTGCCCATCCAGAATATACATCTATAATGGCAAGCATATGCTTAACTTTATTTGTAGGAGATCAAGTAAAATCCCACTTGATAATACAAATCCCCCCCCCCCCCCCCGGGGGTTTTCAAAGGTTGTAAGAGTGCCAGTACAGTCTGACACATTGTGTTCTAAACATATGACATGGGTATTGATAAAATGTTGGGTGACTTCTGAAAGGTGAGGAACATACCAATTATTTGAAATCTGTTTTATTAAGGCATTTTTACCTAAATGAAAAGGTAAATAAGCTTGAACCAATTGAGTTAAAACATTTTGTGGAGCTACCAGCCATCCATCCAGGTGGTGCCAGAAAAGGTCTGTGGAATGGCTGCAGTCATCAAGAATCCACCTCACCTGTTCAGAATCCTTAGTCTAATTCTGGAAAAATAACTCCTGTAAAGAAATAAGTTTCATAAACTTGCTGCAAAAAATAAGCCTGAGCAGGATAAGACAGTACAGCTTATCTTGCTGCCATATCTGCAAAGCTATTGCCTTTGGAAATGCAGGCATCATAATTTTTATGTGGGTCACACTCGATCACCACAATTTCCCTTGGTAATAATAATACATTCAATAGTTCATGAACAAAAATGGCATTTTCAATAACTGTCCCTGGTGAAGGCAAATACCCTCATTCTCTCCAGTGTCCCAAAAATCATAAACTACCCAATAAGTATAGCCTGAGTCTGTGAAAAGTGACTTGTCCTTTGCAATTTTACATGCTTCAATTATAGCCCCAAGTTCAGCTGTTTGAGCAGACACTTCCATTTAACTGTTCAGTTAGCAAAATTTTATCCTGAATACAAACTGAAGACTGCTACTAATATGCAGTCTTCTCTTTGAACACAGGAGCAGTCGATAAAAAGAAGCAATTCTGAATTTGGTAATGGACCGTTTTTAAATCTGACCTAGGAGGAAGCATAGAGTTAACATCAACAGCAGCACAATTATGGGGTTCTCTTTCATCCGCTGTAGGAATTAAAGTAGTAGGATTAAGTGGTGGACATTGAACAATCTACAAAGAAGAATTATTAAGTAAACATAATTCATATTTAGACAATCAGCAGATAAGCATTGTTTCTTAGTCTTTAGTAACAATGCCTCTACAGAATTTGGAACTGCTATGTAGGTCTTGTGCCCAAGAGTCAGAGCAGCTGCCATTTATCCTAAGTGCGCCATCACAGCCACCGTCTTAAGGTAGTAGGGGAGGACTGCTGCTACAGGATCAAGATTTGTACTAAAATAAGCAACATGTCAATAACCATCATTTCTTCATTCTGTTAATAATCCTAAGGCTACGCAACATGTCAATAACCATAATTTCTTCATTCTGTTAATAATCCTAAGGCTACTTTATTTCATTAACAACCAAACAAGAGAAATCCATTTGAACAGTCTGGTAGTCCAAGTGCAGGTGGGTTTGAAAGTAAAGTTTTTAATCGAATAAAAGCTTGTTTATGCTGGTCTTGCCAAGGTAAAGGTTCAGGGGTATCTTTCTTTAGTAATTCCAATAACAGTTTTACTACTACTGCAGAATTAGAAATCCATTGTTAACAATAACCTGTCAGCCTCAAAAAAGCTAGTAACTGTTTTACTGTGGTAGGGCATGGTGCAGCTTCTATTGCAACAATGCACAAAGGCAAGGTTTGTTTGGAATCTTCTGAAATGAAACTGCAATTTACCCTTATTGACTTTTAATCCTAGTTTTGCTAGTTTGGTTAAAAGAAAGTATCTTGTTTTACAGTCATTGAGTGAATTTGGAATCTAAAAGTAAATTGTATATGTACTGAATTAATATACCCGAGTGGAAACTGAAACCTGCCTAATTGTTTTTCTCATTTCCCTAGAGAAAAGTGTAGGTGGTTCAACATATCCTTGTGGTAATCTAGTTCAAGTATACTGTTTTCCTCAATATGTAAATGCAAACAGATATTGGCTCTCTGGGTGTATAGGAAGAGAAGAAGCAGAAGAAATGTCTAACAGAGACAGTAGTGGCATCTAATGGGATAGAACTTGATATCCTAGCAGGATTAGGAAGTACAGGAAAAGATGGTGTTAGTACCACATTAACTGCTTGCAAATCTCATGCAAACCTGTAAGTGCGCTTCCTACCTGGTAAGTTAGAAGTGTTACGTGGGCTTCGAGGCATGGCTGTTATACATTGTAGTAAGGCAGAAATCATAGGTTTGATTCTTTTCTCTGCTTCAGCTGACAAAGGATATTGAACTACCATAGTTAGGCATTCACTGTTTCAAGATTATTTGCACATGTTCTGCATCTTTTATGAGCCCTACATCATTTTCATAGGTAGTTCATAGCTGTAGAGGGATTACTACAAACGCTGCTGATTTGATGTGAGGACAGCAAGAAAAGGGTATCCTCAACTGCTGAATATTAGTTGAATACAATCCTAAAGGTTCATTTGCAATATCAAGAAAAGCATCATCTGGTGTACAATAGACAGTATATCTCAATTTACATAATAAATCTCTACCTAAAAGATTTAAAGGGCCAGCATTTCCAACAATAAAATAATATTCTTTTAGCAGACAAATTTGAAAAGGAACAGATTTTGTTTCTGGATCGTCTAAAGGAACTCCAGACACTGCAACACCACAAACTGTTTTGGTAGAAAGTGGGAAATGTTCAGAATTTGCTGAAAGGCCTAGTTGTTGTTATGAACAAGAAAAGGAAAAGGCAAGTCTTGTGCTGTGATGTTGACAAAAGGACCTTCACGGTCAGCTAGTTCCAAGGGAAATAGCTGTGGTTCCTGTTTACATCTGTCTTAATGAGTTTGCCGCTAAGCAGTTCTGTGCTGTGGCATTTGGACATTTACGAACAAACTGAATAAAAATCACAAACTTCTCCGAAGCCACTGAAAAGCCAGCAGATACCACCGTCCGACAAATTCAATGCAAGATATGCAAACAAACGTAATTTATTGAGACTAAAGTGCGAAATATTACATACACTTTTCATCGGAGCTCCTACCCCTATTAGAACTGTATGTTGTCTGCATATCAAGCTTCTGGTACAGAAGTGTGTATGCAAAGTACTGAGCTTAAGGATGTGTCCACAGTGTACCCTACACTGGGAAGAACAGAAATGTATATAAACTATTGTACTTATGTAAATGTAAATGCTTCAACATTGGGAACTAGAACATAGAGGGTTAACTTGCAAACCTTCAAGAAAATAGTTTAAATTAAATTATTTTATAATTGTGCTATAAAAGTTAGTTTCAATGCAGCAAGGAGACAGGATGTCTAGAATGAGGGAACCTTCTGCATTGTATTGTAATTTTTTTATTGTTTTATGTCTTCTAGCAGCTGCAAACATCTGAAGGCTATGTATTTTCACAGGGAGATGATGGATGCTGCATCAGTAGGGGTTGTTTGTGAGCCTGGGAACTGAAGTCAGGTGACAAAAAAGTGATGTCATGCTGCAAGTATCCCAGCAACAATATTTGAGATATTAATTTAAGAACTCAGAGAGAGAGAGAGAGAGAGAGAGCTAGAGGCATTTTGTATTTTTCTTTGACCTGACAACATCCACTCACCACCTCTGCACTTGCCTTGCTGTAAGTAAGTTAACTAGGGTACAGTAATTTCTCTTAGATTCAGTTAGGAACATAGTAAAGCTTAGTTTAGATGTTTTCTGTATTTATTTCAGACAGTCCTGCAATGTTGTTTAAAATATTTCCTGTGAGTTTGAACGCTGATGTCGCTGTGATGTCACTGTGAATACATATTTAGTGTTGTCTTGTTCTTTAATTATTTATTATTAAATATATTGAAACCTTTCAATTGTGGCTGGTCTGTTTAGAGTTATTTAAGCTCTTAGAGTACTTGCATTTCTTTTTGGTGACACTGTACAGGCTACTCCTAATAGCCTGGCTCTTGGTCAAACTATCATTTGGATTAATAGAAACATTACACAGTATGATTGGACACCCTTTGCTATGGGCCTTAAAGTAGCTGATAAGTAGTGGCTGGTGGCAGTGGAAACTACTTTATAGTCTGGGGAGAAGAAGGCATAGCTAGTAAACATGTGCCAGGCTTTTCCAGGTGTGTGTGTGTGTGTGTGTGTGTGTGTGTGTGTGTGTGTGTGTGTGTGTGTGTGTGTGTGTGTGTGTGTGTATAAATCAAACAACAAAGTGTGTGTGTGTTTCAGCTACTTGGGCAGGGACACAAAGCACTAGTTGGACAGAGAGGGTGCTGGAGGTCTTGGTTTGGTCACTCAACTGAAATCTCAACCCTATAGCTGTGCCATGGGGAGTCTTACTGGGGATCTGGAGAAAGAGGGAGAAACCAGCCCCTGACTGACTGTGGTTTCTGTGTGCTGCTATGGGAAATTGCACTTTATTGTGTGTACTTGTCATCCTCCCAGTGTGTACATACCCCCACTGTTGCTAGTGGTGAGGATTGAGGCTCCTTCATTACTGGGCCAGTGCGGGGGCATCACACCCTGATACAAACCCACTCATACCAAAGGGATAGATATGTCACTATAATTATAGATCCACACTCATTCCAGTAAGGAATCCTCTCTGTTCCTTTTATTCTTTTTTGTTGTGATTAAAACCCAAAGTTGTACATGAGAAGGATGCTCTGTCCTTTTGACAAGGATACTCTGTCCTTGTTATTTTCTTGATTAAAACCTAGACTTATACATGCAAAAACATCTGCACTGTTAATTTTAACTGAATAGCCATTTCTTATATACAATTTCCCTGCTTACATACAATTTACCCACTCATGTATAATTATATCTAGTTTTGAGATTGTTAGTAAAGCTGAAAGTGAGAGAAATAAAATATGTACTGACACAACAGAAACTTGCCTGACAGAAAACCTGTGACAGTGGGTCAAATTGCAGTTTCTGGTGCAGCAGCACAAACAGCTTGAAGGATCCTAGATCTCACAATACCAAACTATTAAGTTACGAAATAACTTTTATACAACACCGTTCAGCAGAAAATAATAATGTCATTTATCACAGAAACACACATACGTGGGAAACCAGAGACTCAAGGTTCTGTCAACCCAAACCATAAAAAGACATTTATTTATACAAATGTTGGTTAATTGAAACATTCTTGTAACAATTAAAATGCAGCCACTGACCCATTAAAAATAAACACTACTGCATTAGTTTTGCTAGCTAGGGTATCATGACTTTATCTGTACCCTTCCATATTATGCGCAAGTTCCACTTTCCCAGAAAATAACTTTCTACACTTTGCTATGTTAACATCTTTATGTTGGCAGGAAATAAATCAAGAGAAGCAGAATAAAACAATCAGGAAACCATCTTGAAATTAAAGTTATTTAAAATAAAATATGAACAGTAACTTTTCCCCTCACTTTACACTTGTTTCATACTGTCTGTGAAGAACACGGAGTCCATTTGGGAGACAGCCCGACAGCATGCTCATCATTCCATGTAAACAGATACAGGAGCAAACCAGTACTTCATCCCAAGCATTACAATAAGCAGCAGGATCTAAGAAAGTAAAGTTAAAGCAGCTGCAAACGGAGGTAGGTTTGTTAAATTTCACTTGCAAAGTTATCCTGGCAGTGAAAAAAGGATGGGTTGCGCTAAATCAAACCACAGAGTAATGGGTGCAACTGGAATGAGAAAGGATTTGGAGGTGTGGCTGACATTTTTAAAGAATTTTAATTGGGTGGAAGTTTAGCAGGAGACATTGGCAAGCAGAGAGGAATAGCTCTACACAGACTTGGCTGGGGAGTAAGTTTTGGTGCATACTACGTTTGTAGTTCAACAGATGATAGCAGATAGGCGTTGTGAGGTATAAAGAATGAAGGCATAACAGCCATGGATTTCTTTCCAGTGATAGTAGAAGTGGACTTTGGAAGAAAGTGTGAAATGTAGATGGTTGGGGCTTTGCTCAGGTAATGTGGGCATGACTCTAGGCAAGAGATCATGAGAAATTCGATAGTTTGAGCAGTGCTTGCTTTTACTGGGAGTGTTTCAGAAGGTTGGCATTAGAGGCAGCACAACTCCCTAACCAGGTAACGTTTCATTTGTGGGACATATTGATAACAGTGGAAGATATTAGCCAAGTTGCTTACAGTTAAGATGAGAGCCCTATAGAAAATAGGAGTATAGCATTTTTTTTAAATCCAGTATGAACAGTGGCAGGGTGGTCTGTTAGCCCATCCTTAAACAACAGTGTACATCTTGTATTGTATGCATTCTTAAAGCAAAGATAGCTATGGGTAATGCAGCCCTACACATAAGATTGATGAGCTGGTTTCAAACTAGGTGAAGAGGATATGCTGAAGTCTGGGCAACGAAGCACCCTCTGATGGTAGATGAAAGGTGGTACATTAATCTAACGGTATTCAACAGGATATGAGATGTATAGCAGCAAGCATGAAAGTTTGGATATAGCCTTTTAGCACTAAGTGGGGCCTTCAGAGTCTCAAAGCTGGTGCATCTCAGCTGAGAAAAAACATGCTAGTTTTGCTGGGCTTCAGTGGTGCCAGGGTTACCTGAGACATGACAGGAATATGGTTAAGAAGACCAAAAAGGGAAGGGGTACAAATGATGACCTTGGCACCTCCAATGGGGCTGTCTGGCAAGTGGCTGCTTAGGTAAAGCAGTGAGTAAATGCTGCGGAGGGTGCCATCAAGGGCATTTTCTCTTCTACAAGTGAGGAGAACTGGTGACAAAGTATCGGTTAAGGTGGGCAGCAGAGCACCTCAGTTTAGATTTTCAACAATACAAGTCACACTCTTTAGAATTATGGCAGTGTCACATGCTCAGAGGCAGGATATCAGTGCAGCATATAAAATGGCTGCAGGTCTGGAAGATGGGTTAGACAGCATGTCTGCAAGCATTCAGCTCACTAAATTGTTCTTGTTAGTGCTATACATTGTCACTAGAATGTACACACTGTTGTATCATGAAGACATTCAAATGGCTATAACAGTGACCACGAAACAGTGGCAAACCACATTACAATTAAACCATGATAAAGGACAAATTATTGTTCCAGGGATAGTTGGTCACTGCTGCTGTTTTGTCCTGCATTTAACCCATTAAGCTGTCTACTATACAGATTAGGGCATGGCTACAATTTGGCTCCCAGAAAACAACAAAGTGTAAAGACTTCTTATCTTTTTGTGGACAATTTAAAAATATATAGTTCATCAGATGAGGAACTGAAAGCACAACTGCAAGTGGTCAAAACTTTTTCAGATGATATAAGAATGTCATTTGGTCTTGATAAATGTGCAAAAGCAACCTTTAAAGCAGGAAAACTGCAGCACCAAGATAACATCAGTTTTGGACAATAATAACCAGAAGTAGATAAAATGCAGAAGAATGGTTAAAGAGAGCTGAATTAAAGTCATTAAATACCAGGATTTGCAGGCAGAAACGAGGACAATGTGGAAGGAGGATACCAAGACAGTTTCAAAAGTAGTAGGAGCAACCGGTCTTATAAAAAATAATTTACACTCATACATTGATATGTTACCGATACATGTAACTCCATACAAGTTGCAGAAGGTGTCATTACTGGGCACATTGCAGGTGCTGTGAACAGCACTTCTGGCTAACATCAACGATTGAAACAATATTAATTTCATGAACTTTAATCATACTTTGACTTAGGAATGGGGTCCATTTCCGTCATGGTATTAGGAACTGAAAAGATTTGGAGAATTAAGAGAGAAACTATATCCGAGGAAGAGAGGCTCAGCTGGTTGAGCAAGCTGCAGACATTTTGCTGGATAGGGATATCAGGAAAGAAATGTTATTGAGTGTTGTCAGAATTGGTGCACCATGAGAACTGGTAGGGCCTTGAAGCTACTTTTGTGGTGCATATAAGCTGATGTGATGTAGAGTAGATATGTATAAACATTTGGAATGGAACATAGGTAGCAATCTAACAATTATCAAAGAGAAAATGTTAGGTATCAGTCATGTGTGGCAAAAGGTTGAGGCACAGATTAAATAACATCATGGATAAGGCAATGAGGGTTTTTTGCTGGCACATTTGTAGCTCATTGGGAATGTGGCTATATGCAGAGGACTTGGCAGTGAAATTAACATATGCCAGCCCCCTCAACCTCACAAGATATGCATGGGGGGATTATGTCTCCCTCTGTCCTGTAACAGAAGGCCAGTATGTTAAAATATTGCATTTAATGGGGAGGGGGGATATGGAGCTGCCTGGTCCTCACCATGGTGGGGATTGCCTTGAGGATGAACAGTACTCTTGAACCTGCCCCTTCTTAGCAGAGAGTAAAGCAGCCTGGACTGTGTTTATGCTTTCAAAAACTGAGGGTACTATGATAAGGAGACTGATAGGACTAGAGATAAATGCACAGTCTGCCTTGGTCAGTGAATTGTGGAATTCTCCTTAGCATCTGACCTTTTTCACATCTCATTTGAAATATTATATTTGCAGTTTTGTTTGTTGAGTAATAATAGAATTAATAGGGCTGATTGGTGTATAATATCTCAGAAAGGAGACTATTTGAGAGCTGATGGTCTTGATCCCATTCATAGACTGAGGAGTCTGACACTGTCTCCTAGTAGAGGGTTCTCTCTTCCTCTTCTGAGGGTTAGTGACTCCAGGAGTGGATGGCTGGTCTGACCTGCCTTACAGGACCTGTATAAGTTGTATGAAATCCTGGATAAACTGGGAGAGGTCAATGGTGATGATGGGTAGTGAAGTTTTACTTGCATATGAGTTTCCAATAGTGACACAAGTCCTGAAATGATAATGTCAACTCCTTGGATACCTAAATCTTTAGTGTGAGTGGTGCACCTGCTTGGAAAACTGGGATATGCATCCAGGGGTTCCAGATTTACAATTTGCAGTTTGGGGCATCCTTTCCTAACTTGACAGGCATATCCCATTTTCCCAGTGTGATAATGAAATGGACATCAGAATCATTCATCTGAGAAAAGCTGTCTGGCCTGGCCATGGTTGCAGTATATTCAAGTTAAGACAACTTGCTGTCAGCTGAAGCATACTTCTCATCTGTCCAGGTTTTCACAGAATGTCCAGCTTTTTGCCTCATATTTTTGGTGTGTTCCTCAAAATTTGTGTTTTTTTCTGGTAAATCACTGAGGATTAAAGTCACTAAATAATGACATACATTTGAGTTTTAGACTTCATATCCTTCAGAAAATACATACTAGCACAAATCTTGTTATTCTAGCAACATTTTAAGTTTATAAGAACAATATTTAACATTTTTCCCTATTTTTGGACCTGTGTCCCTCCATTATTTCAGGTTTTGTCCAGATTACTTGCACTAAGAGGTTGAGCTGTATGAGCTGAAGCCGTAATTCTAGATGTGAACTGTGGGTTCTGTCATTTTCTTGTATGACCTCCAAAGGGACATTACTAGAGACTTTGTAGGTATCAGCCTTCTGAGCCAGGGGCTGTGAAAGTGCAACCTTCTTTCCAGCACCCTAAGGCTTAGGGAGGCTTGCCAGAACTGAAATACTCATGGTCTTCTTTTTGTCTTTCTTGCAGTTGTCCCCCCTTGATACGTTTTTGTACTTTTTCAGAGGGACATCTGAAGAAGGTGTCGGCTGTGTGACACCAAATATAGAGGCTTGATGACAGAGGGACTCCAGATGTCCTTCCTAAAGGACTGTTTCAGTATTTCTTACAATAAGGATATCCTGCTGAGAAAAGCTGCATGTCCAGCCAGCATACCAAAGCCTTTGGATCTTCCAAGCTCTGTACATCAAACATGTTTTATGTTCAAGGCATAAGGTACATAAAAGGATGTACAAGGACCAAATTCTCAGAACGTCTTTGCCATGAATACGAATGCTGTGTTCCGAATTCAATCTGAAAGTCATTCATCTTGTATTGGGTCCGAAGCTCGGAAAGAAAAGTACTCCACTGGGGACTCTTCCTTTTTATCCTCATTGTTGGTTTTATTGTAGGTACGTGTCATCCAGAAAGGGGAAAATGTGAGTGTGGGAAGCCGACTCTCCATAAGGTTAGACACGTAAAGTGCCTTTTTTGTTTGGGTGCACACCATGCCCACAGAAAGTGTGCTATTTGCCAGGCATTTCTTCCTAAGACCCTGTGTAACCATCTGTTTTCTCTTTCTATGTATTTGGAGAATCAACAGTTGAAGTTACTCACTCAAGAGACTGTGGCTTCTGAATCCATCTGCCCTATCATCCAGCCACCTTTGAAAAATAAGTCAAAAAAATGACAACTGAATACTTTTAATGTCCAGCCTCTGCTGGCCATCTTTGTAGAATTAGATAAAGAGCCTGAGAACTATACAGATCTGATGCCTGATTCCTCTATCATGACTCAGTTGGAGGCTGACATGGAGCATGTTATTTGCACATCCTCTAAGACTGAGACGACATTTGATATGGATGAGAAGGGGGAACAGCAGGTGGTAATTTCTAAAGGGCCTAGGGGAATTTCTCAGGGTAGAAAGACTCCCAAGTTTGTTAGGGCTGAGGCTGAGGTTGCTTTAAAAACAAAACTAGAGATGTCTCCTTTTGCTAAAGATCCTCATAAACCATGGTAAGAGTTCACCTAAGGTCTTTTTAAAGCTATTATGGCCTTAAAACCTCAATGGGGATTGTCATTATATTCCTGTTGGTTCCCCTTCTTCTTCCAGTTCCTCTTAAAGACCTAAGAATTTTGATTTATCTGATGAAGATGAGGATTTGGATTTTAGGGAGGATTCTTTGGCTTATTCTTTTCAGATTCACTCTCCTCTAGATTTAGGGTCTGATGAAGAGGGTACACTCTCCCCTGACTCCCCAGATGAAGAGCTTTCTAGATTTCTTTTGGGGACACCATTTTCAAAATGATGGAAAATTTTCATTGGGAAAGTTCCCAGATGTCTGATGTTCTAAAGAGAATGATATCTTACAGGTGGATTCTCCTAAATATTCTAAATTTCCTCCTGTTTTGAAGCTCTTCTAGACACTTTTGCATCTGCTTCCCAAGACCCTGTGTCTCAGCCCCTTGTTGCTGAAAAAAAAAATAAGACAGATACTACAAGTTTCCTGAGGCTAAGACATTTTTGTATGAGAATCCCTCATCTTACCCTTCTGTGATTTCCCTACTAAGCTGCTTACCACTTTCAAGCTCTTATTTTCTTATAAAGATAGTATAGCAATGGATAGGCACTGTAAGAATGTGTGCATACCTCTTCTACTTTAGCTTTCTGGGCCATCAATTATTACCACATTCGTATAATTATATATGTGGTTGCTCTTCTAGCCAAACTAGGGGGGTGTATGTTGGCTGACATGCCTGAGTCTGATTCTAAGACTTCAGCCCTTTGTTTGCTGGATTCTACTTCCCAAACAGCTCATCATTCCATTCAATGCAGCTGTGATGCTGATGCTTCCTCTAAGGTGGCCTCATCAGGGTTGGTCATTTAAAGAATAACTGACGACGTGGTGTGGTAGATTGAATATTTACCCATGGTTGGTGTGGTTTAATCATGAGGGCGAAGCCCGAGTGATTAAATAAAGCCAACCGTGGGTAAATTTCAATATACCACAACCATGGAGTCGGTTATTGCTATAATACAATGACATTATTTAAGAAGAAAAAGACTTACTTTTCTTAAATAATGTCTTTGTATAACGGCGCATTACTGTTCTTCTGCTGGTTGTATTACACTGCTTCCTTGTTTTGATGTACTGCGCATGCATATGGGACTTGCGTCCCACCCAGTACATCAATGCTTTGAAACAGAAGCAACAGATAAAAGAAAGTCTCCATTGCACCGTTTTTTTTTTTCTTTTCTTTTTTTTTTTTTCTTTTGTTAAAAAAAATGTTTTGAGCATTTTATACCAACAGAAAAAAGTCCAGGCGACCGGACCTTTTTCCGTTGGTATATTGTGAGATTTACGAAGGGCACACTGGTCAATCAGCATGCACATTTTGGAATATTAATGGGGGGGTTATTGTATAATAGGAGTTATTCCTGGCTTAGGCTACAATCTCTCCCTCAGGATATGAAGGCAAAATTATTGGAATCCCCCTTAGATACTCAAAATCTGAGGAACTGGAGCAAAAGCTTTGTTCATTTAACTAGAATGTTTTCTGATGATGTAACTTTTGAGAAAGAATCCGAGACTTTGCTGGGTATATTCCTTTCCAGGGGCTACCCTTGAGGGTTGATTACTGATATATACATGGAAATCAGTCAGAAAACAGTCAGTAGCTTTTATACTCCCTTGCTTAATGATGCTAGTGATGCATTAAGGGACTCAACAAACTCAGAAGGTAACTTTGACCACTCCAAGATAGATTATTCTTTGTCTTTTATTACTACGTATTCCACTGAGTGTTCACATATTTTTAAGATCTTAAAGAAAAATTGGTCCATTTTTCTTGTTATAATGAGTGCAATGATATTTTTGATGATGGTGTTAAAATAGTTTATAGAAAAGGAAAAAGCTTCAAAGTGATTTTGGAATTTATCGATCAAGGTGACTTGTTGACTTCCTCTAGGAGAAATGGTACACATAGCTGTGGTTTTTGCAATCACTGCAAATACCTTATTGAACAGGAGGCAACATACGTGAACGGAATGTATGTACGTACCCAGTTTTTTGTAACTGTAACACCACTGGTATTGTTTACCTTGCTCTTTGTAAACATTGTAATTGTTTTTACATTGGTAAGACTCAGAGGAAATTCAGGGAGCATGTTTATGAACACATTTTGGACATCAGGAAATGTAATAAAAATAATGGATTGTCGAGACGTGTCTGAAAATCCTAATCATGAGTTTGGTTTCATGGGGTTAGATGTAGTTACCAAAAGTGTTAGAGGTGGCCCTTGGAATGATTTAATGGAGTATAAGGAAGTGAGTGGCAAATTAGATTAAATGCTTCTGTACACCCTGGGTTAAATGATTTTTTATCTATTTCTAGTGTGCTTAGACTTTGTTCTTATTTAGTGTAAATTAAATAAGAATCAGTCTTTTTGTATGTTTTAGTTTTCTACTTGAATTTTATTTAATTATGGTATACTAATTTTTATTAGTTTTCTTTGGTCACATGATGCTTTTTTGGAAGGATATTATATGAGGGTATGTTTTTGTGTTAATGTTGTTTCTGAAGAAGTCTGTGGATATACTCTGATGAAAGCGCTAAAACAAATAGTCTTCAATAAACCTGGTTCATCTTCATCTTTGTTCTGGTATGTTTTTGCTCCAATTCCTCTTTTTTGGGGGTGTTTGGTTACTGGTCTGTTGGATATACTCAAAATCTGGTTAGTTCTGCTGCTGATGATCTTTTTAAAGCTCTTCAAGACAAAGGGAAAGTCATCCAAAACCTTAAACACATTTTCCTAAATATCAGAGGAATTAAGCCTCTAAGGCACCTTTTGTATGTAAGCATCATAAACAGCCTTTAAAAGGCAAAGGATCTTCTAAAAGAGTTTTTTTTTCTGAGAAGCCTGGTCCAGATTCCAGGGGATGGACGTCTTCCTTTCCGGACAAGTCAGTTTCTGTTTGACAATCAACTTCTTCATCCCCTCAGCCAGATTACTCTTTCCCAAAGGTTAACTCTGTCTTTTTCAGTAAGCAACAGATTAACACAGACTCTTGGGTTATATTAATAATTCACAGAGGTTATTTCATGGTGTGAAAGTTTCTCACTCCCTTTTCAGGAATTTTTCAGTCCCCTCCTTGCCAGTTGCCTCACTTTCCTCCTCATATTCAAGACCTTGTGGCTCAAGATACTATTCAACCAGTGCCTCCTTGCCAGGAGGCAATGGTTTCTTCTCCAGGATGTTTTTAGTTCTCAGGAAGAAGGGTTCTTTGAGGCCCATTCCAAACCTCTTTTTTTTCAATACCTTTCTGAAAGTTCCTTCTTTCAAGATGCTGACTCTCCAATCTTTTTCCTATGTTTCTTTCTCAGGCCTTTCTGCTGTTGTTGGACCTG
>NC_056747.1:259396592-259456592 GCF_019279795.1 Protopterus annectens
CATGCTCTGAGTGAACCTATTTCCAGTCCAAGGGTTCCCACTCCAGGCCCAGATGTTTTCCTTAAGCTCCCTACTCTAGGCAGTTGAAGACTTGATTCCTTTCTGAGAATCCCACTGTAGGCTTGATAACTCCCCTCCAAATAATGTACAGCAGCAGTCCATCCTAATTCCTGTTTTCCAGTACACAGGACAATAAGCAATCCAACCTCTCAGTAGTGAATCTGCTGTGGTTTAGAAAATCCCTGCTTTTATTCAAGAATAAATCACATAGCTGGTCTGAACTATGTCATGATGAGTCATTAACTTAACATGAAAGAATTTTGACCTCCAAGTATTGTATAGCATTACCTCATTGCTTTAAAAAAACAGAATTATGCTTCATTTTATATTATTTACATTTCATATAGCATTTAGTAATCCAAATTCGAAAATATATGCTCCTGCATATGTAAACACACTTGTGTGTGTGTGTGTGTGTGTGTGTGTGTGTGTGTGTGTGTATCTCTGTCTATATATATATATATATATATATATATATATATATATATATATATGTGTGTGTGTGTGTGTGTATATATTTATTTATATATATGTGTGCGTGTGTGTGTATATATATATATATATATATATATATATATATATATATATATATATATATATATATATATATTATATGCATACACAGTGGATATAAAAAGTTTACACACCCTTGTTAAAATGTTTTACAAAGCATCAAAGGGATCTCATTGTTGAAAGGTAAAACTCTGGAGAAGGATACAAAAACATTTCCACAGCATTGGATATACCATGGAACACAGCGAAGACAGTCATCAAAAAGTGGAGAAATATGGGACAACAGTAACGTTGCAAAGAACCTGACGTCCCTCCAAAATTGATGAAAAGACAAGACGAAAACTGGTCATTGAGGCTGCCAAGAGACCTACAGCAAAACTGAAGGAGCTGCAGGAATTTCTGACAAGTACTGGTTGTGTACTACATGTGACAACAATCTCCCGTATTCTTCATATGTCTGGACTATGAGGAAGGGTTGCATGATGAAAGCCTTTTCTTACACAGAAAACATTCAGGCCTGGCTAAAATTTGCAAAACAATACAACAAGTCTCTCAAAAGCATGTGGGAAAATGTGTTATGGTCTAATGAGACCAAGGCTGAACTTTTTGACCACAATTCCAAAAGGTACGTTTGGCACAAAAACAACACTTCGCATCACAAAAAGAACACCATCCCCATGGTGAAGCATGGTGGTGGCAGTATCATGCTTGGGGTTGCTTTTCTTCAGCTGGAACTGAGGCTTTAGTCAAGGTGGAGGGAATTATGAACAGTTCCAAATGCCAGTCACTTTTGGCCTCAAACCTTCAGGTGTTTGCTAGAAAGATGAAGATGAAGAGGAATTTCACCTTTCAACATGAAAATGACCCCAAGCATACATACAAATAAAAAAAGAATGGCTTCACCAGAAGAAAATTAAAGTTTTGGAATGGCCCAGCCAGAGCCCAGACCTAAATCCAATAGAAAATTTGTGGTGTGACCTGAAGAGGGCTGTGCACAAGAGATGCTCTCACAATCTGACAGATTTGGAGTGCTTTTGCAAGGAAGACTGGGCAAATATTGCCAAGTCAAGATGTGCCATGCTGATAGACTGCTACCCAAGAAGACTGAATGTTGTAATAAGTCAAAAGGTGCTTCAACAAAGTATTAGTTTAAGGGTGTGCACACACAACAAAGTATTAGTTTAAGGGTGTGCACACTTATGCAACCAGCGTATTGTACATTTTTTATTTTCCCCTAACAGATTTGTTTGTTTTTCAATTGAATTGTACAGGTTATAGGTCACATTAAAGGTGGGAAAAGTTTTGAAATGATTTATTGTGGTCTCATTTTTTTATATCTCAAAAACCTTGCATTTTAATATAAACACACTCACACACGGTCAAAATTAATTTGTCCCATTGTCATAGGATCATAGGAAGTTATTAGACTATTGGCCCTGAGGCTCTTACAAGCCTAGCCAAGAATTTAGCCCATGTTCCAACAAGTCAGCTCCAGATGCCCCTGTCCAGCAGGGATACAGGTGAAATCCCAGGGGTGTATTTTCTATTCCCCATCCAGTTATCCAGGTTGCACTTAAAAAGGTTTAATGAGGTACTCTGCTTGATGTGGAGAGGGAGTCTATTCCACAGAAGGAGGAGTCTCTGGGACACAAATCTGTCCCGCCAACAAGTCCTATTGATGTTACAGACCATGTTGAGGATGTGCATGTGGGTTATTTTATTGGAACTTGACTTTCGGATTTGCAGCAGTCCCATCAAGGTGGGGTCTGAGATGGCTTTATGACAGACAGCAATCACCTCTGAGGAATTTGTATGAGACATGAATACAGGGACATGGCTTTTAGCCTATCTGTGTAAGGTAGATGTTTGAGGCCCTGGATTCTCTTGATGAGGAACCTCTGTGGTCTCTCCAGCTGTGCATTTGAGAGACCACAGAGGCAGAAAGGGGTACTGTACTCAATAATGGGTCTTATAAGGGAAGAATACAGGGATGTTATGACCTCCTTGTCCCTGGATGAGATACCCTTACTAATGAGGTGGGCCATGTAGAAAGCTTTCATACAATGTAGGCAATATGATGATCAAAAATCAGTTTGCTATCAAGCTGGGTGCCCAAGTCCCTCATGACTGATTGCATGCTTAGGACCTTGTTATTAATGTGATAATTTGTAGGAATGATACTCTCCCAAAAGGGGATGGTTATGCATTTTTTGGCATTCAGTTTGAGGCCATGTTTCTGGCACCAGTCATTTGTTTGGGTGAGACCCTCTTGGAGGATGTCCACATCACTAGAGGAATTGATGACAGTGCCCAGCTTGCAGTCATCTGCAAACTTGGTCAGCCATAGCTCACGGGTTTTGGCCTGTACCTCTGAAAAGTATATCCCAAACAACAGAAGCCACATGACCGATCCCTGGGGTACACTGCTCATTACAGGTCTACTGCTTGAGGTGGCTTCCCCTATTTTGACTAGGTGGGTTCTATCAGTGAGGCAATTTGCTACCTATCTGGTAACATATGGATTGATGCCTAGTTGAGAGAGTTTATCTATTTCCTCGAAAGCTTTGACCATGTCAAGGTAGGGGGTGTGCACTGTCTTCCTCTCATCCATGGCTTTGGTGACTGTCTCAAAGAAGTCAACCAAATTTAACAAGCATGACCTCCCCTTGATGAAACCAAACTGTGTAGGATCAAGTGTTTGGAGGCTGCCAATGTCCTTGTTAATGAGGTCTGTGATAATCCATTCCATGGCCTTCCAGATCAGAATAGTTAAGCTGATGGGTCTATAATTTCCTGGATTGGTTGGTGCTCCACCTTTGTGCAAAGGGATGACAGTGGCTATCCTCCACTCAGCTGGGACGAAACCAGTACTCAGGCTTTGGTTGAATAGGGTGCGTAATGGTGCTGCAAGTTCCTGCCTGAATTCATGAAGGATACAGCCTGGGATGTTATCAGGTCCCATGGAGGCTGTATTTTTTGCCTTTGAGAGGGCAGTGATGACTTGCTCTCTAGAAATAAGGGTAGGGGGCAGGTGCTGGGGATGTCCTAATTTACTGATGGGGGGATAGAGGGGTGAAGTTTTCATTGAACCTTTCTGCTAGCAGGTTGGCTATATCTACGGCGTTTGTGTATGCGGTCCTTGACCACCAATTCTGAGCAGATATGAGTGCTTCCTTTGAGATTGTGGATGTATGTGAAGAAGGCCTTATGATTGTCTTTAGTAGAATTGGCCAGTTTGGCCTCAAACTCTGTTTTGGAGGATTTCACTAGTGCTCTTATTTGTTTGTTCAGGCTAAGGAGAGATTGCTTACAATTAGGCACCTGCTCCTTCTTGGTCCTGGACTGCAATTTTTCCTTTGATTATAAAATTTATTTATTGCAGATGCCCACCACACAAGTTTACTCTTCCTTGAGGAGGATGACTTTGTCCTGTCTGATATTCCTGATTCCATTCAGCTATATAAATGCTTGTATAGTACTTTGGTGTAGATTTGGACATATGTGCCAGTTCCTATGGAGGAGGAGGGGGCTGTGAAGCTGTTTATACCTACCCTCAGAAGGTTGTAATCAGCTTCAGAGAAGTTTTTTGTTTGACCCCAGCTAGGGGGGGATCAGGAGAGATGGTGACTTTGAAAGTGACCTCTTTGTGGTCGGATCTTACCAGGGAGGGTGACGCTGTAGGAATGCTGCAGTGGTTACTCATGTTGGTTAATACCAAGTCCAAGATATTATCACGTCTTGTGACGGTGTCAACCAGCTGGTCCAAGGCATTTGCATTGACGAAATCAAGGAATCTCTGTGCATTTGTTTTTTGGGATGAGTAGTTCTTCCAGTCTATGTTTGGATAGTTAAAATCACTTAGGATCAGGGTAAAGGGTTGAATCTTGATAGATTCAAAGAAGTCCAGATAGGTGGAGTGAGCATCTTGATTCAAAGTTGGGGGCCTTTATCTAGCTATGATTTGAATAGGGGTCTTGTCAACGGTTAACTGCACCTGGAGTGTCTCCTGTGCATCTGACCAACCTGGAAGTGTGTATGTCTTTAATGTATATCGCAACTCCACCTCCTTTTGCTTTGCTGCTCACGGTTTGGGGTCTGAATGCATGATAGGATGAGTAACCTGGTCTCCACATCTTTGAAACAGGTTTTTGTGACTGCACAAATGTTAGCATCTTCCAGGGTTAAGAATGCTTGCAATGAGTGTAGTTTCATGTGTAGCGTTTAGCAGTATGATCTTTAATTTGCATTTTGATGAAATTTTCATGTTGGTTGTTTTGACCTCATGGCATTGCCTAAAAAAGGCAATATGGGGTAACAAGAGCCTTTGCCAGAAGCCTGAAGCCCAAGGGAGACAGATGCAGGCCATCTCTGGCAAAGCATCGTGGTCTGTTGATCATGTCTTCCTAGGTTGTCAGGTACTGGATCCCCTTGGAATGATACCAGAAACTAAGCCAATTGTTAAAGATAATCATTTTTGTTTGTATTGAAGCATCATTCTTGGTAATGGTAGAATGCTGCTTAAGGCTAAGAACATACTTGCCTGGCACACACATTCAGGGAGCTGGAACATGTGTCTCTTCATATAGTCCAGGGCGGTACATCTCAAGTCATTCACACCAACATGGACTATGACAGAATCATAACTGTCCCACAACTAATAAGTGCTATTTTGCAGTATTACCACATTCAGCAGAAAGATGAACCTTTGAGCTTTTTGCTTTCGTTAAGCAGTCTGCTCGCCATCTTTTTGCTGCTGACCACAGGATTTGGTGACTCTTAGATTGGCTTATTTCTTTTGCAATATTCAAGTTTTATGCACATTTTCCTGTAAAGCAGGTTCATTGGACTTAATAGTGTCTACCACCAAATATTTATCACTGCCATCCAATGAGGAATATATCTCTGCATACATCACTCAAACAGAGCTCTGAGAACAAGGTGATAAGAAGCACTGCATTATTATTTCTGTTTGTTAATGAGTTTCTTCTTCTGATGTACTGTGCATAGCTCCCTGCTACCTGCAGATAGGTGTAAATTTTTCATTCTTTTGTCAACATATTGAAATGTCCATAGGTCCCTCCAGCAGTCAGACTGTCAAGTAATGCATCATTAAACACAACTAGTTTTAAAGAGATATCTTCCTCTACATGGTGGAATTGGAGTCCTTTTTTTATTCTGACTTCAGTTTCTGAAGCATTTTGTTTACTTCATTATTGGTGTGTGTGTGTGTGTGTGTGTGTGTGTGTGTGTGTGTGTGTGTGTGTGTGTGTGTGTGTGTGTGTGTGTGTGTGTGTGTGTAGGGGGGGGGTTATACGTGATGGTGAAAACTGTCATCTAACATTACATCAGATCTTTGCAGTGTACAAATTTGCCCTAGCATTCTTCTTAGTTGAGTGCGGGCGGCCTCAGCGGTTAGCATTGGCACCTCACAGCAAGAGGTTCTCCGGTTCGATTCTCGGCTGGGGTGCCTTCTGTGCGGAGTCTGCATGTCCTCCCTGTGGTCGCGTGGGTTTCCTCCAGGTGCTCCGGTTTCCTCCCACATCCCAAAGACATGCTGTAGGTGGATTGGACACTCTAAATTGGCCCTAGGTGTGAGTGCATGCATGTGTGTGCCTTCTGTGGAAGGTTGGGCGCCGGGCTGGCAACTCGATACCATAAAACTCCACTGCCAATCATGAGCAGACAGGTGATTCACTGTGGCGACCCCTAACCAGGAAAAGCCGAAAGAAGAAGATCCTTCTTAGTTGAGCGACTTATCTGTGTGTGTGTGGG
Source organism: Protopterus annectens (assembly GCF_019279795.1). Classification (NCBI taxonomy): domain Eukaryota; kingdom Metazoa; phylum Chordata; order Ceratodontiformes; family Protopteridae; genus Protopterus; species Protopterus annectens. Next base: position 259,402,938 of record NC_056747.1, read on the forward strand.
GGGGGGGGGTCTCTCACTGTAATGCCCTTGTGAGATCCATAAGAACAGAATGATGTGTTTTTTAAACTTTATTTTCCTATTGTGTATATATGAAGTCACCAGAGAACTAAGTTCCATGCCATTGTGCCACTGAAGCAAAAATTTATTATACTCATCCTGTTCAGTCTAAAAATGTTGATTGAACCTCCATATATAATCTTCTTCATTATAAGCAAGTTGTCCCTCTCACTTTAATGTTTTTATTATTGTGAGAGACGTTGGAACATGGGTAGGTAACTATCTCTCCTTTGATCATCATGATGGAACAGTAGTTAGGAAATCTTTCTGTCTGTCACAGCTGGTCACAAAGGCTGTTTCCTCTAGATCCGGTGAAGTCCTTTTCCCTCTATATTGTGCACTGATTAGGCTCATTGCAGAATACAATGTCCCATTTGGGATGTATCTTACTAAATATATCAAGCAGTTGCAGAGATGCTAAAGGTTCCTACAAAAAAAAAATCATAGGCCTTGTCCCTGTATTGTGTCCTTTAGACTCCTCAGGGGGTCTGTGCCTTGCCTTCTAAACTGTTAGTGATCTGACAGACAAAGACCTCTTACTTTTCCCCAAATCAGACAGTCTAGTAAACACTAGAACTACAGGTCTAAACCTGCTTCAGCAAATAAGCAAATCACAGTGGAGAGAGATTTGCCACACAATGACTATTCCTTCTCTGCAACAGACATCCTCTCCAGATCAAGAAATGTTACACATTATCTTCTTTTAAAAATAAATTTGTTGGATGGATATTCATAAATTCATTCCAAGTATGACTGGTGCCTGGCCTATTCCTTTTGTGAAAAGATAGTAATGTCTAAGGACGGGCACTGGCTAGGTATAAAATAGCCACATAGCCTGGTTGCTTTGTACGGTCAATGATTTTATGATTCAGGTAGAAGGCAGCATGACCAACCTGTGATACTTTTCTAGTGCTACTGTAAAGCAAAGCATCTGCTATTCTCTGTATGCAAATATATATATATATATATATATATATATATATATATATATATATATATATATATATATAGATCTAGAACTATTAAACAAAAGTTTCAATAGTCCGAATCCACAATCACCGAACACACTTTAACGAAAACACTTTCACCGAAAAAGCACTTTCGTTAAAGTGCGTTGAAAAAAAAAATCTACTTTTATGCAGGGGGGCAAGCCCTCCTGCACCCCCATGGGGGGTGCCCCCACACCCCCCTACTTTAATATTCTCACTCTGAGATCGCATTACAGTGAGGGAAAGGGAATATTCCCTTATCTGCACTGTAGTACGAACTCTGCAACAGTAATTCCCCCACGACTCCCTCTAGCTGCAGGCATACTTCCGCGAAAGTGCTTTTTCGGTAAAAAGCACTTTCACGGAGGTATGCCCAGCTCTTTGTGCTTTAGTGAAAAGTTCCTTCGGGGATCAATATCGATTATAAATATATATATATATATATACATATATATATATATATATATATAGATATAAAGTTTCCACAATGGCTACTCACGTGTTGCCTCCAGGAGAGATGTTGTTGTCATAGCTTCCCAGTGAGAAAGCTCTCTTAATTACCATGGAAATCAACTTTCATCATTTTTGACAATTCACTGAAGCAGCTTTGTATCTCTACAGAGTCTTTCAGAAGCTCTGAAATGCTGAGTTCCTCAAAGCTTCAAACCATTTGGCACAGAGTGATGAAACTCTGTCAGTGTCCAAGAGGAAACAAATTTAGTCAGCAGCTTGGGCACTGGAAGGGTCAGGTGGGCAGGATGGGAGTTCAAAGATTAACGACAACTAGGGCCCTTTTTTAAGCCTAGCCATGCTTTTCGAGTCTCTGACAAATTCTGGTAACCTTGGTAAGTGTAAGCAGGGGCTTTGGAGATGAAACATTTACAAGCCGGGGCCTGGGAGTTGAACCTTTTACAGGCTGCCTATGTCCATTAGAAATACAGGTGTCAAACCAGGGATGAATTTCCTTTTCCCCATCCAATTGTCCAAGTTGCACTTGAATTGGGTTAAGGAGGTACTCTGCTTCCTATGGATGGGGACCCTTTTCCAGAGAAGGGTCAGTGTCTGGGATACATACCTGTTTTTTCCAGCAGGTCCTATTTATATCACTGGCAAGGTTTAAGTCTTTAGAATGGGTAATTCTGGTGCTGTTTGTTTTGCACATATGTGTGAAGTCCATCAGGCTGAGGATCCAAGAATTCCTTGTATGTCACTGATCTCTCTCAACAGCCTGTAGAAAACAGAATAGAGGGATGGGGCTTAGACGCAGTCTGCATAGGACATGTTACTTATGTCCTGTATTCTTTTAGTAAGGAACATCTGTGGATGTTCCAGTTGTTGAATGTGCCTGGTCAGGTACATAACTAAGGGGGCATTGTACTTGATGATATATCTGATGAATGCTGAATACAGTGGAACAATGACCTTGTTCGACCTTTGTTTAAAAGTTGTACATCATAGAATAAATTCCTCACCACTTTAGACACATGATACTCAAAGGCTAGATTACTGTCCATGTGTGTCCCCAAGTCCCTGACTACTGGGTCGACTCTTAGAGTTTTGTTGTCAATATGATAGTTACAAGGGGTGGAGGACTTCACAAAGGATAGTATTATGCAGTTCTTGGCATTTAGTTTTAGTCCATGTCTCTGACACAAGTTATTCGTCTGTGTCAACCCTTCCTGGAGAACATTAGTGTTGGTGGGATATTCTATGACTTCTCCTAATTTGCAATCATCTGCAAATTTGGTGAGCCAGAAGCCCTTGACATTGGGGTCTATATTAGCATGTCAACAGGGCTGTTCATCGAATGCCCCTACGTCGACACATATAAAACAAAATGCCAAAATCTTGAATAGCCGCAATAGCGATTTTTTTCCCTAGGGAAAAAAATCATTGGGCCATTGTTGGGAATTTGCCATTACCTGCACTGTAGTGCAATCTTGGATTTGGTATATTTAAGTAGGAGGGTGAAGCCCACCCCATCTTTTTGTCTTTCAGTTTGGTTTGTTTGCTGTTGGCCCAGCGATTTTTTCACCTGGGAAAAAAATCGCTATTGTGACCGTTCAAGATTTTGGGATTTCGTTTTATTTGTGTTGACATAAGGGCATTCAATGAACAGCCCTGTCGACTTGCTAATATAGACCCTTGACATTGTCCTTGACTTCAGACAAGTAAATGCCAAAAAGGAGTGGTCACAGGACCAGTGCCTTTGAGACTGTTCTTGTGACAGGCTTCTTTGTAGAGGTGGACTCGCCAATTCTAAATTTCTGGGTCCTCTCTATGAGCCCGATGGCTATCTACCAGGTGACATAAGGGTTTACACCTAACTTATTGAGATTGTCAACAATGCCCAAGTGGGGTATTGTGCCAAATGCCTTGGCCAGATCAAGGTGGGCAGTGTGAACCATTTTGCACTCATGCTTTACTTTGGTGATTTTCTCAAAGACGTCCACCAGGTTGAGAAGGGATAACCTGCCCTTGACAAAACTAAACTGGGATGAGTCCAGGGTCTGGAGGTTTCCAATATCATTACTCATCCTTTCCATGATAATTCTTTCCATGGCTTTGCATAAAAGACTAGAGAAACATATTGGTTGGTAGTTTCTAGGGTCTGTAGGTTGCCCGCCTTTATGCAGAGGGATGACTGTTACTGTTCTCCATTTGTGAGGTATGAACCTTGTTTGGAAGCTACAGTTAAATAGTGATCCCAGAGGGCCTGATCAGTCATGTTTTGTGCTATTTAGAAGGCACCCTGAGGTATTGTCTGGGCCCATTGATGCAGTGCTCTTGGCCTTATAGAGAGTATTGAGGACCTCTTCCAAGTGATACTAGGGGGAGTTATACTTGATGGTATTCCCTGAGGGAAGACTGAGGGGGAGAGAGAGGTAAAGTTAGAGCTGAATTTGTCTGTCAGTAGGTTTGCTGTATCTTCTGAATCAGCATAGGGGGCTCCATTATCAGTGAGCTCTGATGTAACTGTGTATTGCCTTTCAGGTTTTAGACATAGTCAAAGAATGCTTTGTAGTTGCCTTTGGCCTGGGGCTACCAAATGTACCTCAAAGTTGGCTTTCATAGACTTTATTTGTCCTCTGAGTTGTTTGTTTAGTTTGATAAGAGTGCTTTTATCCTGCTGAGTGCTGCACCTCCTAATTTTTGCCATGATTTTCTTAATTTCTGTTATACAGCCTATTGATATTGAGATTACACCAGGGTGACTTGTTTTTTTTGAGTTAGTTCTGTAATTATTCCTGGTGGGTACAACTGCCTCTACGCAGCTATTAACATGCTTATAAATGGTTTCTGTGAACAGTTCTTTCTAGGCAGCAATGTTCTCAGCATTTATGGGGGCTTGACATTTTTCCAGGTTATCATTCACTAGTGGGAAGTTAGTCTTAGAGTACATGCTGAACATTTCAGGGTTAGCTGAGGTTCCAGGTTTTATTTTTACTTCAGAGGAGACCGTTTTGTGGTCTGACCTTACCAGGGAGGACATTACACTAGGGGGTAGGAAGGCTGATGGCTGAAAAGTATCAGAAGACCAAAAAGCCCAAAAAGTTATTCAAAGCATACAGCTGATTACAGTTTGGCTACAATGCCTTCATGTGTTGTTTTCAGGCTACATTACTTCATGATTTCATACTTGTACTACATTTAAATTTTTATAGACTATTATTTTCCCATTTGCTTAGTTTATTTTGCTTTGCATCACTAAAAAATGTCCTGTGCTTCACACATATTTTCATCTGGATCTGGGACATCTTGCCTACCACCTACTGGTTCAGTACAATGAAAACTTTATTCTTCAAGGTTTGCAGCCAGTCAGTTCACTGTACAGTTCTAGCAGTTTTCTTCAGTTTTGTGTACCTCACATTGTACCAGTTTTGATGTTTACCTTGTGCCTTTCCTGCATGTCCAAGGACGCTGCTTTGTGGGAAGTGCTACTGTGCTTGACAGGTTTGGTCTGACTTCGGTTGAAAGCAGCCATATGCACTGTAGAGAGAAGCTGCATACCATGCTTATTCAGCACTAAATTTTGAAATTACTATCCTTACTTCTGCTTCTCTCTTAGTATCTGTTACAAGGCTTTAAATTTCACAGTCTTTATCTGCTCTGCTGCTAAGAGTCATCATGGGACCTTGCCCTCCAGACAAATCACCACTTTGTGCACTAATGTTCCTCTTCAAACAAAACCTCATTTTCCTGAATATCCAGGGAATGGATGTGTGTGCAGATGTATATGTCTATATCTCACAAAAATTGCAATACATTCTTGTTTAGAGTCAATACCAGGGTTTACCACTGTGCAATCTACTCATTTGCAGTACAAATTGTCCAGTTTTCCCTCAGCTTCCATCTAGAAAAATAAATGCTTCTGTAAGGCTTTGAAAATCATGTACGAGCATTCTTCTTTAATAACTGCTTTGCTTCCAACACAGTGCAGAGGTATAATTCCCTTTCTAATAATTTACCATAGTACTCTCAAGTGCAGGCAGGTTCCCACTGATGGGAGATCTGGATTTTTTTACAACAGCTAACTGATAAGGGTTGCAACCATGCACATTATTTATGGATTTGAGGGCAACTTCACAGTCACAATTTTTTCAGTGAGCTTTTCCCTGAGTCCATTATTCCACAGTCTCTTTTCTTCATTGCTGAATTCCCCTTCTTTGTCACTTTGTCACTGTACAATATTTGGAAAAACCCATGAATAATTTCTCATGAGTGAATAAACTTTATAAACTTTACAGTTTCAGAGAGGTTTTTTTTTGTTTTGTTTTTTTTGGTCACATGATTTCCAGCACTGAAATGATTTAATCCAGTATGTAACTGTACATTTGACTGTAATGTCCATGATGGTAGTTTTATCATATTTTGCAGGCAATGACAGTCACGCAGCTGACCTAGGCTAAAGCTTGCAATGTTACACACATGTATCACCACTGTCTGTAACAGTCTTCTGTAAAATGCATATGTTTACAATCTGCATTGATTGAACCAACCAGCGACTTTTGCAGTTTGTCATCATATGTATGTCCCAGTAGCTTTTGCTCATCTGACTGCATTTTTCATGCATTGCCACTTTTTGTACTGTGTTAATATTCTTCATGAAGCATTTTAATACAGAATGTCCCACAGTTATTAATTCAAGTTTGGCTTTGCATGCATGTAGAACCCTTTTCTGCTCAGTCAGTTTTCTTGTTGCTGATTGTGGGATGTATAAATCTTTCCTCAGAGCAGCTCTGCAGACCTCTCAGTTGTCCCTATTTTGGAGGAACATACTTCTTTTCAGGCTTAATTTACCCCTGCATATGCTGTCCCTATTTTTTGAGATATGTCCCTATTTTCAGGCTTGATTTACCCCTTCACACAATTTTCTGAATCCCTCGTCATCACCCATGACTTTTGAAGTTGTCTAGTACACAGAAAACCACACTACATGACCAACATAAACCGATGATTTAAAGAAAGAGGACACACATCTTACATCTCTCCTTTTTTCAGAAGCGAAAATAAATGTCATTGTGTGGTAGAATTTTGTAATACAGTTCATTAAAGTTTACAGATTTTGAACTGTCTCTGATAATGTGCTTATAATGTTTCATCATTTTTGTCACTGTTTTGTTTAACTTTCTGAGTAGTATACCACATTACTACTTTCAGCAGGAAAAGTTATGTGCTGTTTGGTTTTCAAAATGTCTGCTTATTTTTAGCATATGCAGGTTGAGAGGTATGCCTGCTGGGGCCACATCTGTTTATCTGGCATTTTGTCTGAAAATTTACAATACAACTGCTACTATATGTACCAAAAAAACTGTTCAATCCCCAAATTTAAATACTTTATAAATTAATTTGATTATTATGTTGCAGTTGTCATTTTTTTCTGTTTACTAACGTAGCTATCCAGCCAGATTTTTCCAGAGTGGATATATATATATATATATATATATATATATATATATATATATATATGTATGTGTATGCACACAAGGTCAGTGAAGGTGGACTAAACATTCTGTTAGAGTTCTTCTGCAAACACCATTCCACAGTTCCCTCCATTAACTTCAGTTTAATTCTGTGTGAATAGTATCTTGCCTGGGCTTTGTTAAGTAGCATACCCAGATCTCCTGCCAAAGCTGCCTAATGTGCTGAAACCTGAAAAATATTCCCCTGGGTAACTCTTGTGAAATGTAGTGTGCTTCTTTTTAAGACTTGAGGAAAGTAACAACATGACTTACTTAAATCTTACTTGCTTCTAGTAGGAAGCCTATTGTATTACCAAAAAATGTGCTCTGCAGCCTACACCTGTGGTGTAGAGGGATAAAGGCCTTACTGAAACCCATACAGCCAGAGAGGATGGACATGCTCATCCTAAGGAAAGTAATGGTGTTTCCTGCCTGTGTTGTACTGCTGTTCTGGTGACAGGGCCTTGGCTGAAGAGCAGAGGCCTGTCATGATGTGGAGAACCTGTGATGGGAAGGTGTAGGGGTAGGCACCCAAGATCGTGATGATAGCTCCTGTCAGCACATATGGGGGAGCATGCATGCATACACAGACTAAGGCACAGTCACAAAAGTGCTCTTGTCATGACCGTGGTGGAATTAGGCCATAAAAATGGGGAACACTGTTGTTGCTAGCATGTTAACAAGACCACAAAGCACCCCCATGGCTACCTGAATGACACCCCCCCCTTGACAGGGTATGCCTGATCAAGAGAATATTTCATGGCTGGCACCACAGAGGCAAAACTGATGCAAACAAAACTATGTTCCAGAGCAGAGATTGAATAGAAGGAAAAGTCAGGTCTAAACATTCAGATAGAATTGGCTGCCCTGGACATCCACACAAGTGAGCACTGTCCAGCAACTTAAAGAGCAGTGCTGCATCAGGAAGAGTCATACCAGGCCTTCAGCTATAGTTTTACCTTTGCTCCAGCTCAGTAACATAATCTAGTAGAGAAACAATGCAGCCATTAGTAGCACTGTCAAATAATTTAAGGGGTGGGGCTCTTAATGCATACCTTCATGATCACACTTTCTGTCTGTCTGTAAGTGATTATTCACATTTCTATCCCTGAACCACAGAGCCAGGTTCAGTCTATCTCTTTCATTAGTAACCATTTCAGTGGAAGATTAGATTTTTGCCGAGGGGTGCATGCCCCCCTTTCTGCTACTACCACTCAGCAGAACATCCTATACACCACGTGGAGTAGAGGGATAAAGGCCTTCCTGATACCCACTAGGGACTTGATATTACAGCCAGAGAGCAGTACATACTATACACCATTCCAGTAATGCTTAACTTTTGTAAGCTCCCTCCTTCTTCTGAGGATCTTATTTTGAGTTGTCAGTTTCAAAGTCACCATCCACAGTGGAGCCAACCACATAGAGATCCAGTAGTAGCAGAAAAAAACACCAAGTTCTAAAGTAAAATAGAACTGTGTATAACACTATCTAAAATCTGTATTTTTATCTGCCTGAAAACATCTGTGATCTTTTTGCAACAGGAGTAGGTGTTAGAAATTCCCTCTTTAGAAAAAAAACGACAGTAGGAAAAGCAAAGACAAAAAAAAAAAAAAAAAAAAACCAAAGAATGGGAGCTCAACGCAGCAGACATATTTGTTGGAATGGAAAGGAAAAATTATGTTTTGCAGCTCAGAAACAGTATGAAGCTCTGGAGATCTCTTAGGTTTTGTTTTGCAATCAGAGAAGAAAACTCCACAATCAAGTTATTGACGTGTGTGCAGGGTTTATCCAGGAGATATTCTGCAAGCTCTTTTTTTTTTCTGCAGTGCAATCTATATGTGGGTAATGATAACAGTATACACTTTCTACACCAGAATTTCATTCATTTGTTAATGTAAGGATCATAGTGGGGGTGGGATATAACAGTAAGTTGAAGTACATTACTAAGGCTGTTACTTTTTCCACTTTTGGGTGATCACATTTTGTATGTGCTCTCCATAATGCCTATTTGTTTGGAAGGCAGTATGTGGGTGAAAAATAATGTAACTGCACTTTACTTCAAAGAGCAGTTGTATGATTCTATGGTGATTTGGGTTTGAGGACAGTGTATATAAATATGTGAAACCAACAGATTAGACTATATTACTATGCTCATTTATTACATTACAGTGGCCATTTTTTCTTCTTTCATTTTCCTCATTATTTAACATCAAAGAGATGTACAGAAAACCATGAAGGTAAGGAGTAGGAAGCAGGCTGTGTCTGAAAGTTTAAGGTACTTATTACACTATTTGATATGGCTTGTCGAGAGATGGTGTCTATGTGTTTATGAACGGTGTGCGAGAACACATTACTGTGGTCATTTTTTTTACACTTTCCTCCCAATCAGATCAAAGAAGTGTACCCAGAAGGTGGCTCTTTTTGTGATTAGGGGTGAGGAGGCATGCTGCCTGTGAAAGCACACATCATTTACAGAATCAATGCTAAGTGATTTGCTGTGGCTTGTCAGGAAGGTAGTATATATGTCTATGAACATTAGTGGTGTACACGGAAGTTAGTTATGTTTTGGGGTTAGGGATAACAAGGCATGTTGCCTGGAAGCATAGGAAATTTACATGATCCCTGTTGAATGCTTTTATATGTCTTGTCAGAGGGGCTGTGTATGTCTATGAACAACTATTTGAAATAAGGCAAAAACATACAATATAACCACAGAGTAAAACATGAACTGAACAGTCATAAAAAATAATAAATATATTTAATGATGTTTAATAAAAAATTAACTGAAACAGGTAAGCACTTTCACAATAGCTTCATCAGACCTTCAACAGCATATAGTTAAAAAATATGTGACCAAACCAAAACATTTAAATACAAATCCAATTAAAATGTTCCTATAAAAACTAGCAGTTCTTTGAATATTCTGACATCAATTCCTATATGTATTTACCAACGTCACTGACAGCAAATAAAAAATAAACAAGATTAAAGCAGACAACAATAAAATAAACAACAATGAAATTCACATAAGAATATATAATGAAAGATTTCAGCTTATACAAATACATAAAAAAGAATCTAATAATCTATTAGTTTCTTAGGTTACGTCTCTTCAGTACTGGTTTTAAGGAGGCTTTCACATTTAGGCCTCTGCCTTGATCAGCTCTAAGCTTAATTATCCATCTAACCTCTTTGTTCTCAGTTGTATTCTGAATATCGCCCTGTCTAATACTAGGTAAGACCTTGTCAATAATGATGAATTTAAAAATATGTGATGCATCGTTATTTAAAACATGCTTGGAGAGTGCATTATTATTTGAAACAACACGTATATTGTACAGATGTTCTCTAACTTGATCTTTTAACATTCAGTCAGTTTTCCCCACATAGAATGACTGACAAATCAAACAATGTGCAAGATATGCAATCCACATCCCTATTGAACAGAAACTTGTAACCGGTATCAGTATCAGGATGTACAAAAAAGTCAGAGTTGTCCATGTATCACAATAATTACAATTAAGACAAGCTGTGGTCATCCTTTTATTGGGACTTGACTGATGGTGAACTGAAATTTTTTTTAATGATTTTTTTATTCTTATAAATAAAGTTTGGATGTTCACCTATAATTTCCTTTATAGTGAATCAATTGTCAAGTATCCCAATGCTTTCTACTGACTTCACTGATGTCTTTCATGTCATTAGTGTAAAAAAGTGGAATGCCAACATGTCTGGGATTCAAGTTCTCAACAAATTTGTTCCAAATCTGTTCAGACTTCTCAGAAACTAAGGAGAGGCTATATCATTTCTTAATGATGGTATCTGTGTTAAAATATTGTCAACTTCAACTTCACTATAGCCTCTATTAATAAGTCTACATTTAAGATCGTACATTTCAAGGCTAAAGTGATCAGTGATATTTCTAAAGACATGTGGGGGGGTGCATACTGTGTCTATGTAAAAGAGTGTTCTTATAACAGGATTTCCTATGGTTACCTGTATCTAGTGTACCACTATTTAATTCCAAATAATTGATTTCATTAAAAGAGTATGCCAAAGAAAATATCCAAAAAAGTAGTGATATTGTTTAAATAATCTAGGAAAACATAAAGGTCATCCTCTTTTCCAATCCAAACTGAAAATAAATCATCTAAAAAATTGGTGATAGAATGGGACAAAAGATCTAAATAGTTCTGTATGGAACATAAATTCTTCTTCCCATGAGGCCATAATCATATTGGTATAGCTACTGGCACTAGATGTGCCCATAGCTACGCCTTTTTTCTGCATATAACATATATGGTGTCAAATGTAAAAATGTTGTTCTCAAGAATAATTTCCATAGACAAACAATTTAGTTCTATTAACTGTGTATTATAATTACTATACTTGGATAGATATTTCTTAACATACTCTACACCAGTGTCATTGGGAATCATAGTAAATAATGATTGTACATCAAAGGTTACTAGATAATCTGTACTTCTCAGATGCATTTTCATGTAATAATATAAATCATGCAAAAGATGTTTTGTATCCTTTAATACATGAATAATCAAATCCAATACAGGTCTTAAATGTTTTTCGACATATATCGAAAAAGGTTCAGTAGACCATTTATGACCCAATACTATAGGTCTTAAAGGTAGATTCATAGGGTCTTTATGTACTTTAGGTAGCCATTAAATTAAAGGTAGCAGGGGTTTATCAACTATTAAAAACCTATAAATGTGCAGTGAAATCAACCTACTTAATAGACCAGTGATGGCGAACCTTGTGGGCTCTGTGTGCCAAAAATTTGGAAAATGTCTATCGTGAGTCTGCTGACGTGTCACCCCCCCAAACAAAACAAACAATTGTTTACATATTCATTTATTTAAAAAAAAACACAGTCCGATCATATGTGCTGGTATGTATTATAAAAGTAAAAGAAAAATCACTGACTTACAATACGAAAATGATATGCTCACCAATAACTGGGCTTAAAATAGTGCACCAAAAAATTACTCTACTTTTAATAGTAATTTTTGAACTGAAAAAATATGGAACACGTTGCATTTGATTTGATTATCAATTAATTACTTTTTTGTTGTTGAATTTTAATAGATAAGTGCAGGGTCACATATTTCTTCTATTTTTGTTCATCCAGTTTCTTTGGTAACTCGGGTGTTGGTGAATGTTGGTGTGTCACCCAAAATGTCACGGCGTGTCACTTTTTGATTTATTTATTTTTATTTACATTTGTTTACCAGGATAGTCCAACTGAGCTTTTCAGTGGAGGCCTGGGAAGAAAATCTCCAAAAACAAAAGGAAAAATAATAATACAGTAATGGACTAATAAGCCAAACAGTAATGGTAATAAATACTTATTACAGACTGCAGTTACATAGTATTTGTACATACACAAAGTAAAATCATATAACAAGTAATCTAATAATATAAAAAAAATAGAGTTAATGCAGGCAGAAAGAAATGTAAGATAGGCATATAGTTGATACAGTACAGTGTATTTAAAGTTTATATATACTGTAAATATTAGAGAAAAAGATACACATCTAAGAAGAAGAGTGGTTAGACAGTTATCCAGGGGTGATACAGGAAGAGAGCCAGATATTGTTTAGATGTTCTTAAAGAAGGAGTTTGAATTTTGAGGTAGTAAGAGTATTAAGTATATGTTGGGGAATACTGTTCCAAATTTTAGCAATATAGTTAGCAAATATGGAGTCTTCAATAGAGTTGTTGGATTTCATGACTTTTAGAAGTAGTTTATTGGAAGAGCGGAGGGTGCGGGCTGTATTGTAAGATTGCACAAGATTCCTTAGAGCTGGACAGTCATTGGAATGATGTAAGATATTGTGAGCAATTTTGAGTTGGTTAAGTGATAAAAGGTTAGGTATGTCAAGCCAGTACAGCTTTTTCAGGGCTTCACAGTGATGAATTTTATATTGGAAAGTGGCAGCAAAATGAGATATTTTAATGTAGCAGACCTCAAGCTTGGATAGTTGAGATTTTCTAAGATTAATAAATATGGGGGAGGCATGCGTGACATAGGTCAGTCATCACTGTAATAGAGAGTCATTTAAAGTGTTAAGAATTCTATTTCTCGTTTCATTTATTTCATCAAGATCAATCAGCTTATAAAAAGAAGTATTACTTAGCATCTTTCTCATACATTCATAACAATATTCCCTGTCCATGATGACAATTGGATCACGATAGTTGCATCATTCTGTAACATAATGTTTTTGCCTTATTTATTTTGTTGAGCCACAGCGTATTTATTTCCTTAGTCGTCTTTTTATTTAGTGCTATATTTTTTCATTCTACAATCTCAAGAGATGTGGACCTGGATTATACTCCTGTTGTACCTAGTGAGATGTCTTTATTTTTGTATTAGAACACTACCCCACCAGATGCACAGTAGCAAGGACCACCCAAACTCTGCCTACCTCCCTGTGTATGACTGTTTTTGCTAATATTATTCTGAATAAACATGTGAAGACCTTCGCCATTAGAATGAATATGCAAGACTTTCTAAATAGTTGAATCTGGACGCTGCTGTAAGTGCGTGGTACGTAAATCCAAAGGGTAGAATATTGAAATGTATGCGCATATTAGCTGTTGGTGTTACCTACATAACAAAAACATAAAAAAAAAAAAAACAGAAACTGAATGCAATATATTATAAAGAGTATGCTTTAACAATGATTCATCTGCTATTTTATCACTGTTCACTGTGCACCGATATTATGCAATACTGTACATTGCAAACACTAAATGTCTCATGCTTCTGACTACAACCTGAATGCAACTCATACGAGGCATGAACCTAAGCAGCTGTGACATCTTTTAGAAAACTGCACTTTCTTGCTGCTTTTGTAACATGGTAAGCACCCCCACCACAAAAGCAATTGCTGCTCAACAGTATATTAAAGAAACATGGCCCCCAATCTCTGCTCTGGAAGAAGTTTTAATGAATGAAATAAAGGAACAGCAAATTAGTTTGTATGGATGCTTCCCAGTCACCATTGTCAACAACAGCCATGATGCTTTAATAGATACAGCTCTGATTTATGAAAGGAAATTACTTATGCAGAAACATGTTAAAATAGAAAAAGATATGGCAAATTTTAGAAATAACCATATTTTTACATGGCCTAAAAATCATCAGACTACTTCTAGAAAAATAAGACATTAAATTCCGCTGTTGACACAAAAGCATTAAAGTATTTCAGGTTAAATGTTACTGATGTCATTAATAAGCATCCTTACATAACAGGGGTATCACTATAGTGACCACTGGAATATATTTCAGAAGCTATTTACATACCCTACACACACACACACACACACACACACACACACACACACACACACACACACACACACACACACACACTTTTGCCAGGTACTGTTAAAGACAAACCATTTGAAATATCTAGATTGTCCCTCTCAGGAAAGGGAAGCAGTGCAATGGTTTATTAATACTTTCCTCTCAAGTTGTCTCTCCTGTGATCTGAATCAATCACTAAACCTAGCATTACAGTTTGATACCATTCATCTGTGCCAACATTATAGTCTTGAATCATTCCTGTTTGCTAGAAGACTAGCATCTGGCTTTCTCTTTTATAGATATCTTTTTTTAATTGCTTGTCAGTCATTCTGATTGTTGGACCTACTTCAGATTTATAATAAAATAGTTCTGATGTGTAGAGATTGTATCTATAAATCTTGGAGAATGAGCTCCAGAGCTGTTGTTTTATTTACTTACCTACTACTCCTTCCCCATTTAACATGGCTGTATTGGGGATTTTTCAGAATTGTATGTGGATGGTAGTTGATCCTTAGAACTAGGTAGGGAACTATGATGTAGTAATTTTTTACTATTATTATAATATGTTTATTTTCTTACCTTTCTTAAGGAGATACTGAAGTTTATTGGGAAGGGGCTGAACTGGGTTAGCAGTTGGTAACCATTTCCCTTTACCTTAGTATAAGCTACTTCCATGTATTCTGGCTCTCTGGTTTTCATTATTGTGCAAAGTACATCTAGTTTAGTGAATAACCAGTCCCAAAATTCTTAGAATTCCAAGCATGACAACTGTGTAACTCTAGACTATACTTGCTGCCAACCAAGGTTATTTTTTTCTATACATGTAGGATAGTTAAAGCCCCCACTATTCCCCTCAAAATCACAAAGAGTAAAGGCTGTGAAAAATAAACCAGTAGATTAGCAAAAGTGCTTACTATCAGAGAGGAATATTAATCTATGTATTCCGTCTGGCATTTGTAGAACATTTTAGAGAGCAACGTTTTTTGAGTTATTCGAAAGTGCTGACATCTTACTTTGAGGGTATATCTGTACTGTCCATGCTACATAAAATGCATGCTTTTTTCTGCTCCAAAATCTGCTCCTGTTACACACCCTATGACCAACAATCCCCAAACCTCTTTTTTTGCAAGTAACTAGTATAATATCCTTATAGAAAAAGTGTCAGGAAAACAACTGAAACTTTTATTGAGCAGAATCCCCAATCAACATGGGGGTGCAGGGGAAGACAAGCAAATCACTAGGCAGCTTGTTTTCCTCTTGTTAAGGTTTTTCATAACTGGGCAAATCTGAATTTACAGGGAAGACATCGCAGTGCTGGCATTAGCATCTTCCCTGTAGCGATTTTTATACAAGGAGACAAGAACATTATAGTACACTATTTAAATTACAGCTCAGGTCCTTTCCTACAGATGAAATTCTGTGAATCATATACTCACAGGGTCTTTCATCAGCAGGGCATACAGTGCATGTCTGTCAGGCAATTCATATCAATTATGTTCAAATGAATATATTTATCATGCAGACAAGGTCCCAAGAAAACTGATTTGGGCAAAACTGCAGTGGTTCAAAGTCCCAGAAGCATAATAGAATTAGTGCAGGTTGTGTACAGGGGCCAAAAAGTACAGACAGTGTTTCGATTCACTGAATGGTTTCCAGTGGGAGAGGTTGTACATTGAGGTTCAACTCTGGGCCCACTCATGTTCATACTGGTGATGGATCAACAAATAGGTCAGAGGGAAGACACCAAAAAAGTTGGTGCATAAAGATGATGCTGCACTGCAAGCAGAATTTGCGCATGAACTTCAGTAAATGATGTGGGACTGGAATGTAACGCTGAAGGCACATGGGGTGTAACTAAGTACACACAAGACAGTGATCAAGACAGCAAATGAGTGAAATCAGATGAATCTTTAAAAACATTGAAATTGAAGGGAAAATAGTGCAGTAGGTTAGTAGCTTCAAGTATCTGGGAGACATAGTTGAGGAGAAGGGGAATCTGAATGAGGAGGTTAGCTATGGTGGTCAGAGATGCTGTAACCAACTGGCACAAAGTGTTAGGAGTGTGTTCCTACTACGTTGTTGAAAGACAACAATGTTGAATGCACAGAAGACTGAAACCAGCGGATATCGACTTTCGGATTGCTGGATCACAGTACAGTAAAGATTAGAATATTTGCCCTTTCCTCACTGTAGTGCGATCTCGGAGTTGGTATATATATTTAGCGGGAGGTGTGACAATAAAAGTTTCGATATTCAGCTGTTTCTCTCTTCTGAGCATTTGAAATCTTTGTCTTTCGAGAATGTAATATGAACCCTTAGGAGTAGTGTGTGGCAGAAGTATGCCAAAGAAGTTGAAAAGTAGGGTATACAAAACTGTGGTGTGACCAGTGTTGTTGTATGGCTTAAAAACCTGGGCACTGAAGGTAAAGCAGTTAAGGGGGCCTGAGGTGATGGACAATGCACAATGTGAGATAGATGAAGAAATAAGAAAATTAGCTCAGAAGCCAAAGTAGCCTCAGTTACAGAGAAGGTCAAGGAGACCATAATATAGTGCTTCAGTCACATGTGCAGGAAAGCTGAAGACAATTTGTTAAGACAGATTTTGGAGAGACAGGAAGGCAAGAAAAGACAAGGACATCTAGACAAGAAATGGATAGACTGCATGAGAGAAGTCATGAGGCAGGTGGGCATGACTGTCAAAGAAGGTACAAGAGTGTCTCTGAGTAGAGGAAAGTGATGACAGTTGGAACAACACAATGACTTTGTCTAAAAATGGAAAAAAGAGGATGGTGATGATGCCATATTATGCGGAATTACTGAACAGCTACCAGATACAACTCTCACTTAAGGAACATTTGCAATTGTCCACTGCCAACCTCCAAATGTTTATTTTCCCCTTAGATTCATGGTTTCATAAGTTCATTGCTAATTACTAAGCTACCTTTTCTTAATGACCCATTCTAAGCCTAATCAGTTTCCTTCCCAAAGGTGAGACTCAAACACTGCATCTTATGTCTGTGAGTCAAACACCTTAACCATTATACCAAGCCCAACTATTTTTTTTTTTCATTATTAATCTGGAGCGCTAAGATAAATACTTTACCGGTGGATTGGAAGGGCCTTCTGCGGTTACCAGTGGTCCAGGACAAAGTGGAGCGCCCATGAGGGCAAACTTCATGTAAACCTGCTAGACCTGAAAGTAACGACTCTTCACTGGAGAGGAAAATGAAAAGAAGCAGAAAATGAATTCAGTCTGTTCACAGGAAGACAGTGCAGTGCTGACATTGATGAATTCAGTCTGTTCACAGGAAGACAGTGCAGTGCTGACATTGATGAATTCAGTCTGTTCACAGGAAAACAGTGCAGTGCTGACATTGATGAATTCAGTCTGTTCACAGGAAGACGGTGCATTGCTGACATTGATGAATTCAGTCTGTTCACAGGAAAACAGTGCAGTGCTGACATTGATGAATTCAGTCTGTTCACAGGAAGACAGTGCAGTGCTGACATTGATGAAGTCAGTCTGTTCACAGGAAGACAGTGCAGTGCTGACATTGATGAATTCAGTCTGTTCACAGGAAGACAGTGCAGTGCTGACATTGATGAATTCAGTCTGTTCACAGGAAAACAGTGCAGTGCTGACATTGATGAATTCAGTCTGTTCACAGGAAGACAGTGCAGTGCTGACATTGATGATCAGTCTGTTCACAGGAAGACAGTGCAGTGCTGACATTGGCATCTTCCCTGTAGAAATGTTATCCAAGGACACAGGAACATTATATATATTTAAATTACAACTCAAGTCCACTCCTGCAGATGAAATTTTGTGAGCATACTTTCACAGGATCTTTCACGAATGACAGTTTCAGAAATCAACATTTTCCAAATGAGGGAGAGAGTGATCCTGTCCAAACTGTTTCCTGTTGCATGATAGAGGGAATGAGTGATACATTCTTCCTGCCATAGAAGGGAGGGCTTCTTTACACATTTCTGTCATTCCTTTTGATTTTCTGTTAGTTGCTAAATTTCAGAGATGAAATGATAATGCTCATAGTTATTATTTTATTTCTTGGTTGATGAGAAGAGTGTGTTTTTTCAGTGTTTAGGTTACTACTTAGAGCTTGTTCACTCTATCATTTGGGCATTTTGTTAGGAGTAAGGAGAGGTGACAGGCCTTCTTACTATGGCTTCCAGTTTAAAACTTATCAGTCCCTCTTTTGCATAACAGAAATTCACAATACCCTTTTGTTCTTAGCAAACTTAGTTGCCCTGCTCCTGCAGCTAATATATACAAACCTCAGACTAATTTAAACCCACTAGAACTTACAGAAGCTGAAACAAGGGGTACGTTACAACTTCAGCTTCTTGATACATCAAGCACAGCCAATTAACCACAATGAGAACTGACATGCTGGTGTATGTCCCATTTAGAGATAAAGGAGGGAAGGCCCACTGAGCTTGCAACCCTCTTTTGCTTTGGTGCAAGCATCTGTTTGATGCCTTCACCCAGGACAGGGCTGGTAAGCTATTGAAACAATCAAACAACATATATCACCTTGTTATCTCACTTGCATACATTTTCACCGTCATAAAAGGTGTGAGCATTTTCTTAGTACTGTCAAGCTTCCTTCCACGAGACGGGCAGTAATGTTAGCTGCTTGTCTTAGTAGGGGGAGGGGGTCAGTCCAGGAGATTTTTACTACATGGACAAAACCTCATACTTTTAGCAACCATTATAACTTAGATGTTTAGCACAGGTCCATGGCTGGCTTTGTGAAAGCAATTCAAATTCCTAGCTTAATTACTTTGGCTTTATTAAAAAAATAGGGAGGAGCTTGCTGACAATGACCCAAAGAAGATATTTTTTGTTATATGTGAATGAATATTTTCAAAGGTATCTCAGCCAGCAGATCTGCACCCCCATTGTCTGCCTCCTGGCATTTTCTGCAAATATAGTGGTTCTGTCTTCACTGGTTACTCCTCCTGCCCTAATGTGCTGTGTGGGAAAAGAAGAGGGAGGATAAGTGGAGTCTTCCAGAATTCCAGAGAATTTCCTTCAACAAGCATGGTAAGGAAGTTGGAAAATGATGGACTAGGTCTATAACTTGATGAAGAATCATTTGATAGGACCCTGTGCTGCGGCCCCTTTTTCTGCTTTGAGTCCCCAATAATCTTATATCCTTGTTGTTAGTAGTTTTCTTGAAGATAGAACCTATTTTGAAAGAGGGCAAAAAACTGGGTATCACTGTGGTGAGCATACCTTGTGGCCCTAGCACAGGGACACTGTGCATGGGCAAAAGGTGATGCTCCTTCACAAGATATTTAGAACAGCCACCTGAGATGGGTGTTATCTAACTGTTACACTTCGCCTTGTGGCCCTAGCACAGGGACACTGTGCATGGGCAAAAGGTGATGCTCCTTCACAAGATATTTAGAACAGCCACCTGAGATGGGTGTTATCTAACTGTTACACTTAAGCCTTGTGGCCCTAGCACAGGGACACTGTGCATGGGCAAAAGGTGATGCTCCTTCACAAGATATTTAGAACAGCCACCTGAGATGGGTGTTATCTAACTGTTACACTTCGCCTTGTGGCCCTAGCACAGGGACACTGTGCATGGGCAAAAGGTGATGCTCCTTCACAAGATATTTAGAACAGCCACCTGAGATGGGTGTTATCTAACTGTTACACTTCGCCTTGTGGCCCTAGCACAGGGACACTGTGCATGGGCAAAAGGTGATGCTCCTTCACAAGATATTTAGAACAGCCACCTGAGATGGGTGTTATCTAACTGTTACACTTCGCCGACAGGAGTATTGAGATTACCTGATACCAAGACTATTTACATCTGTTATATTCACTTTCTTTGTCAATGGCCAAAGATACAGTACAGTTAAAGGGAAAGAGGGCATATATAACAATGTAAAGATTGCTGAGTAGAACAGCATACCATACCAAATGTCACATCTACATTGGAAGTCTGAATTCAAAAGAGGTGTGTTGTTGGTTTAACATTATGGAGGCAAACTAGCTGGAGAAATGCAACAAGTCCATGACAGACCTAATCTATATATAGACATAGCTCCATATATACCGGCATGAGAGTGTGTGTGTATACTTCTAAAAACAAATATATATATATATATATATATATATATATATATATATACACACACACACACACACACACACACACACACACACACACACACACACACGGACACACACATAGACACACACACACTCGTATATATTTAGATTAGTTAACACTAACAACTACAGTGACGTATATGGACCGTTAAGAGTAAGCTAGAACAAAATAGCTTTTATATATGATGTGGATAGTAGATGGTAACATGATAGTGGTTCATTTTTCTAGTACAACACTTCATTCATATACTTACATACTTCATAAGACACAAGCATATTTCAGAAGTGTCTGTGAAAGCTCATGTTTGACATTCCAAAGAAATGAAATCACATTCTAGTATGGGAAGAATTTGTTTGCACAGCTGTGGCAAGGAACGAGTTCCCAGTGAATCTGAGCTACTTAGTATTTCTACTTTTATCTCAAGTCCCTACTGACTTAATATTAAAAAAAAAAAAAAAACTATTTTGTTTTTAGGCATTTTCCCATCTAAATTGGCTTTTTTATGCTGAAGTTCAGAAACCAGTAGCTTGATTACAGAGGCAAAGGTAAATATTGAAAGAAATTTAAAAACTTATCAAACTTTGGAGGAAAGTATGATTAAGATTAAGGTTGAAATATAACATAGTTGAGATTGTACAGCTGTGTGACACTTTTATTTGTTGGCACTTGTCCTTGAATAGCTGTGTATACTGTATCTCATAATTTCCTCCTTAATACCATCTATATGAGCTGTTGAAAGACCAAGCAATGGAAATGCCTTTTACTCATACGGTAAGAACATATGTTGCCGCTGTAAAATGAGGGGCACATGTTTTGTTCTGTCACATGTTACTGGCTCCACAGATGTGATAAATTTAATATATATCACCATGCAAAGGTTTAAAGACTGTAGCATAGAAATGGTGAGCTGCCTTGTGCTTTACTGGTGAAGGGGGAAACTGCATGCCAACAGTGATAGATTAGCACCTGGATAACTACTTGGAAGGTGTTACTGCAAGCTAATGACTTAGAACTGCTGTTGCATTATGCACTAAACACCATCACGGATATTTGAGACTGCACGCGGTTGGAGGAATTTTCTCCCTTTAGTCTTCCTTTTGGTTTTGGACCCTTGCCACTGGTCTTGTGCCTGAAGACAAAATGCTTTCCTTCCTAATCCTTACCTAAAAACTGGAAGTCACAACAGGCAAAACTTCCATTTTGGCAAAGGGAGGCCATATGCTAAACCCTCATTGTAGCACAAGATATGTGGAGTCTTCAAATAAATGTTCTACAGTTACAGCCATGGTTCTGTTCTCTCTCATCTCTGGAGAAAATTCTTGAACTTGCTTCAGTGTTGGTACAACTAAGTCAGTTGTTTGGTACTTCAACAAACTGATAGTGTCCTTTGGATAGGAAAGATACCCTGACAATTGGTCCTAGATCATGGAATGGATAATGCTTGGCAATCCATTTACTGAAAATAAATGTAGAATGTTTTGGCAGATGTTTTCAGCTGATGTCCAGTCAATGCCTAGAATTTTGCATGCATTAGAAAGATGCCAGTGATCTCTTCCAAAGAGAGGTCTTTTGCAAGTAGGCCTGCTTGTTGGACAGGAAAAAATGATCCATTGTTTCAGCAGATCATCATCTATTAGAATAGCAATGAACATATTTTTTCTATCCTTAAGCAACCGCTTTGCTTCTGCATTTCCTTCCTTCCCTCTGTTGACTCTGCTGTTGGCCAAATTAAAAGTGGAAAAACGTTCTTTGATTATAATTTCTCTGCAGTGGTTTTGCAGAAATTGGTTTCCAGTCTTTCATTCCATGAGCAAAGTCTGATTCAGATTAGAATTCATATTGTTTGAGTCCCTGTTCAAATTCTGATATGGGTTATAAGTTCATAGGTAAGTACTAGGCTAGCTGCCCTTGCCTGCCATTTTAAGGCTGGGCAATTTCTCTTCAAAGGTGATAATCAAACCCTCTATATTGTGTCTGTGAAGTAAACAATTTAACCATTATGCCAACTCTAACCCTCAATGAATGGCTAGTTCAACTAGAAAGTCCCTTAGTTGCCTTCAGGCCTTTCTGGTAGAATCAGGGAAACTGGTAGTAGCAGAGGTAGAGTCTACGTAATCTGCCTGCAATCCTAAATGGAAGCATTTCTCTTAGGTTCATAGGTTCATAGGTGGGTCCTAGGCTATCTGCCCGAAGGCATTTATAAGCCTAGCCAGAATGTGTTGGCTTTCGCCGTCCACTCAGATTAGTTCCATGTGCCTCTGTCCAGCAGAGCCACTGAAGTGATCCCCGAGGTAAACTTTCTGTTTCCCATCCACTCGTCAAGGTTTCTTTTGAAGAGTGTTAGTGAGGAGCTCTGCCTAATGTAGATTGGGATCTTGTTCCAAAGCATGGGAAGTCTCTGGGACAGGAATCTATCCCTCCTGCATGTCCTATTTATTGTTGTGGTGAGGTTTAGATCCCTAGAGCGTGTGGCTCGAGGGGATAAGGTTTTCTTTAGGTGGAGCATGTCCATCAATTCTGGGTTGGACATGGCCTTGTATGTCAGGCAGAGATCACCTCTGTGTAGGCGGTATGCAAACGAGTACAACTGGAGTTTCTTCAGTCAAGCTGCATAAGGTATCTGTTTGAGGCCATTGATCCTTTTGGTGAGGTACTTCTGTGGTCTTTCCATCTGTTGCAGGTGTCTTGTAAGGTACATCCCAAATGGGGCTTTGTACTCTGAGATGGGTCTGATGAGTGATGAGTAGAGGGGCACAATGACCTCTTTTGATCTGGATGCGAACCCTTTTGTGATTAGGTGGGCCACGTAGAAGGATTTTCTAACCACTTTGGCAATGTGATTATCAAAGGTGAGATTACTATCTACTTGGGTCCCCAGATCCCTTATTACATCTTCTGTATTTAGGGGACTGCCACCCATGTGGTAGTTTGTGGGTACTTTGTTATTTCCATAGGGGATGACTATGCACTTTTTGGCATTTAGCTTGAGGCCATGATTTTGACACCAGGTATCTGTCTCAGTGAGACCCTTTTGGAGGATGTCTGTGTCAGCCAGAGAGTCAATTATAGCCCCTAGTTTGCAGTCATCCGCAAACTTGGTCGGCCATAGTCCTCCTGTGCTTGCCTGTACCTCTGAGCAGTATATGCTGAACAGGAGGGGTCCTAGAACTGAGCCCTGGGGAACACCACTTGTAACCGGTTTTGAGATGGACCTAGCTCCTGCAACTGTCACCATGTAGGTTCTGTCCATGAGCCAGTTGGCAACCCATCTTGTGATGTAGGGGTTTATGTTCAGGCTGGTGAGCTTGTCTATAATACCAGAATGGGGAATGGTGTTGAAGGCCTTAGCGCGGTCTAGGTAGGCTGTGTGTACCACCTTTCTATCATCTATAGCCTTGGTAACTGTCTCAAAGAAGTCCACCAGGTTTAGGAGGCATGATCTGCCCTTAACAAAGCCAAACTGTGTGGGTCCAGTGTTTGGAAGTTCCCAATGTCTCTGTTAATTAGTTCCATGATGATGCACTCCATAGTCTTGCAGACCAAGCTAGTCAGGCTTATATGGCGATAGTTCCCGGGGTCTGTTGTGGCTCCACCTTTGTGGAGCAGAATAACCGTTGCTGTGCGCCATTCTATGGGTATGTAGCCTGTGGAGAGGCTGAGTTTGAACAGTGTGTTTAGGTGAGGGGTTAGTTTATCTTTGAGCTCATGTAGGACGCAGCCTGGGACACCATCCGGTCCCATTGATGCTGTCTTTTTGGCTTTGAAGTGGGCTGTTTTAACCTGAGTGTCTGTGATTTCAGGGACTCTACATTCTTCTGGTATGGTTATGGGCCCTTTTTAGGGGTGGGATGGGGGTGAAGTTTGCGTTGAACCTGTCTGCCAGGATGTTGGTGATATTGGTCGGTTCAGTGTATTTTGTGCCATTCTGCACTAACTCCGAGTAGATCTGAGCATTGCCACTTAGATTCTTGACATAGCTAAAGAATGCCTTGTGGTAATCTTTGGAGTCCTTGGAAATTTTTCTTTCAAAGCTCGCCTTGGATGATTTTATGAGGGATCATAGTTTCTTGCTGATACTGATCAGGGATGTCTTCCCTTCTTGGGATTTTACTCTTTTCTGTACTAGTTTCCTCCTTCTATTGTATAGCTTGTTTATGGCAGGAGTCCACCAAACTGGTTTCCTTTTCTTGAAGGAGTGAGTCTTGGTTTTGCTTGGGATGGCACGATCCATGCATTCTTGTAGCTGCTCGTAGAATGCATTAGTAAAGGATTTTGCAGCTTGGACAGTGTTATCCTACAGCATGAGGGCTTTGAAACTTTCCACCTCAGTCTTAAGTAATGTGAAGTTTGCTTTTGAAAAGTTTTTCATGGTGGATTTCTTGTCCAGGGGTGGGGGCGGAATATGGATATCCAAAGTGATTTGTTTATCGTCAGATCTAACCAGTGAGGGGTTGACCTCTGGTGTGGAACACCGGTCACCCATGTTGGTGATGACCAGGTCCAATATGTTGTCACCTCTGGTGGGAGTGTTGACCAGTTGAACCAGAACGTTTGAGTTTATAAATTCTAGGAAATGTTGGGCAAGGGAGTTAGTACTTGAGTAGTTCTC
The DNA here is from genome assembly GCF_019279795.1 of Protopterus annectens. Taxonomy (NCBI): domain Eukaryota; kingdom Metazoa; phylum Chordata; order Ceratodontiformes; family Protopteridae; genus Protopterus; species Protopterus annectens. The sequence continues at coordinate 259,428,041 of NC_056747.1, forward strand.
CCAGTTAATGTTTGAATAATTGGTGGGTAATGGTGGGTGATCTGTAGCAAGCTACAATTTGAATTGCAGTTTTGTCCATTGTTAGTTGTACGTGGAAGATCTCTGAAGCATTTTACTGTGCCACTAACCTGGAGGTGTGGGTATCCTTGATGAATATGGATACGTCCCCGCCTTTTGTATTTTGGTTTGGGTTCTGTGGCTGAAATGTATGGTATGAGTTGTAGCCTGGTAGTACTGGGGTGCTCTCTGGATCCTTAAACCAGGTTTCTGTTACTGCACATATATCAATTTTCTCCATACTGAGGAGTGCCTCGAGTGCATGCATTTTGAGGTTTAGACTTCTGGCATTGAGTAGCATTACCCTCAGTTTTTTGTTACTTGTGCTATTTATGGCGGTGGGTTTGTCTTTTTGAGCCTTGCCTAAAAAAGGCACTATGGGGGTGGCAAGAGCCTTGGCAAGTATTTGAAAGCCTAAGGGTGACAGGTGCAAGCCATCTCTAGCGAAGCAGCGTGGCTTGTCGAGCATGTCATCCCAGACGGACAGACACTGGATTCCCTTTGAATGACACCAGAAACTTAGCCAATTGTTGAAATCTAGAATTTTTTCTTTATACCGTGATATCATCCTTGGTGAGGGCAGGATGCTGCTCAGGGTCAGGGTCATACCCGCCTGGGCTACATGATCAGAGAGCTCTTCCATGTCTCTTTTCATGTACTCCAGGGAGGTATGGCTCAGGTCATTCACACCAACATGGACAATGACAGAGTCATATTTGTACTTGTTCTGGAGTGACCTGAGTGCTTGTGTTATGTGGTGGATCCTGGCACCTGACAGGCGGCTAACAGTAACATTCTCCTTATTCAGCCTATTGAGTGGGACGTCAGTGTGCCTGACTATAGAGTCACCTATTACTAGTGTGTTGGGTATGTTATTTTGCCTTAAGGGCTGTGATTGCATGGCACACTGGTTTTGTGAAGTATGTGTTTCATGGTTTGCGTTGGGGGGTGGAGGTTGCTTGGATGTTTGCTTTGGAGGTCTCTGTTGGTTTTACAGATTTTAGTTTAGAGCCTCCGAGTATGTTTTCGTGTATTTATGTGTGTTTTTTGCCGGTGCTGGTTTAATGGGTCTATGTAAGACTGGTGGTGTGATGCAAGTATTTCCCTTCTCCTCTTGACTGTCTGATCCAGTCTTGGGTTGAGAGAGCTTAGCCTCTAGTTTGGCTGTATAACTGCATCTCTCGCATGTATTAGTGTTTGGTGGTAGGAGGAGGGGGTTGTCTGTGTACATGAGGCAGTTGTAACATTGCCTCAAAATGCCCATATTCACCAGTTGGACTGGAGAGTACACCTGAAACTGCCCTTTGGACATGCCTGGATAGGTACAGTGAACTGTTTTATTGGATGGCTGGTAAGGTCGAATAGAGAGCCTTGTCTTTCTGTACAGTACAGGAGGGTCTAGTGCTATGGTTTATAAGTACTTGTTATAAGTTTTGAGCAAGTGCCGGGCTGAGAAATGAATGGCTTGAGTGCTTAAGTTGAAAGTTTGTCTAGTTCCAAGGGAAAACTTGAAGAGGAGACTTTGTAGAGCCAGGAATAGTTTTACCCTAGCTAACCAGCGCTGCCTGGTGTGCAAAACCGGGCAAATATGGTATTTATAGCAGTGAAATGAAAAAGATAGGAATTAGCCCAAAATGGCCAATAAACTACTAATTTCTAGGCTGAAACCACTCCTCCAGAGACAGATAGGCTGCTCAAAGGTCCCCTCTCTCACAGGTGAACAAAGAAACTTCCTTCTAGCCAAGTAAGGTATGGGCAAACACAGAGGTTTGCAACACAGCCCTGAATTCAGCACTTAACCTGAAAACTGAACAATACTAGCTTAGAAAGGTGGGAAACAAGTATGTATATATTTTTTTCAGAAAATAAAGCAGATAGAGTCAAAAAACAGTTTAAAAGCACAGAAAAAGGATAATTATTGTTATATATCACAGATCAGAGTTGTAGTCAATGTCCCCAGTAATAAAGTAGGGAGAAACACAAATACAGTAAAAGCAGATGAATAAAGTGCAATTTTATATATGTATATATATATATATATATATATATATATATATATATATATATATATATATATATATAAAAACAATAGAAAATAAACAAACTGATTTAAACAAGTTACCCAATTAACCAGAAAAAAGCTCAAAACTGAGCCCTGTTCCAGCAGTCTTCAATCAGACAACTAACTGCACACCCCTGCTTACCAGGCTGCAGGGGAACCTTCTCCAAAAAAAAGATGGCCTGGATCAGTGCCTCAAGTTATACAAACAAAGCTAGATTCAGCAGGCCTGAGTCTGGTCTATGCTACAGCAACAAGGCGCACCAGTTTCAGGAAGAAACAGTTCAAATAAGCAGTCACAATAAGCCTGTGACCAGAAATTCCCAGCTCAGAATGGCAGAATCCAGCCTCTCCTCCCACAAGAGTGCAGACCACACATCTTCTTAATGTAGAATAACTGGTCTGAAGCCCAAGTGCTTAAGCCAGAATTTATACACTTTTAGAATAGCAGACACTGAGATTGCTCTCTCGAGTTAGCTCCTATTCAGGATTGCTTTGGCTACCGTAATCACTTGTTTACCCTCTGAGTTTCTTTATATTCAAATCATGTCAACAGTTCTGCCCACTGTCTGTACTTTATCAGAATGTAGAATTGTAACTTAGAGTGGAAAGTATTTCCAGCTCCGTTTCAGGAATCCAGCCTTGCCTTAAGATATTGATATTCATTATGAGGCTTGCCTTCCCTTTCAATTAGTTTTCTGTGCATTTAAAGTTTGTAACCCAGAAAGCCCTTTTCCCTAATTTCCACCTCCATAACTAGAAGAATATTTGATCTCTGTGCCTTGAAATCGGGGGAGTCCCACTTGGAGTTTCACAGGTGCAGTTTACTTTAGGCAGTTTGTTCCTCCCTAAGGGGCAGATTTTATTCTCTTTCTGTCTGTCTCTGAACCAGTTTATCCACTTTCTGGTCTGTTTGATATAAGTGTATGTGTATGGGGGGGATAGGTATTTTATGGTCTTTCCATAGGCATCTTTAATTTTGCCTTGCTTGTCCTTTTGGCTGTTCATGGAACATATTATCTGTTTGTTACCTTTGCTCTGGACAGGTAAGAGACACTAGTAACTTAAAATATGCTTTACAAATAGTTGGCTTAACTGCCTGTACTGTATATCTGGGTGGCTCATATAACAAAGCAAGTGAAGGGCACGCAACACATGTTGTGCTACCTCTGGCACTTCTTACAAGCCTGGGGCTACTTTGGACATTGTGTTATTCACTTGGCAGATGGTCTACATGTTCATGGTATGTTACACTCTGGACCTTTATTCTTTGAGAAGTGCTGGTTTTGGATGAGTCGTTCAAGACATTTTGTGCTAAAATGGATCATTTACTCCCTAGCTGCCTTAAAGCTGCTTTGAGCCATAACTTTCAGTAACCAGCAGCCAAAACTGGTCATATTACTCCTCTGTTGATCACTTAATCAGGTGTCCAGCCACCACCATATTTAGCATGGCTGACTGGCTGGGATATTTAAACTACCAGTCATTAATAATTATGTTTAACTAGAAATCTGGGAGGAGAATGCCACTGACCTGGTGTGAGCTCAAGATGACCCTGAGAAGCTGGGCAGATTATCTACCTTAAAGATGTGAATGTGCATTGACATCTATATAATATGCCAGTAACGATGCACACGTAGCTAGGATATTAACACATCAGTCAGAAGTATATCCGAGAAGATTACCCCCATCTGGTAGTATGCACTAGTTGTGACACCTGTCTTTATTACCAATGCTTATGGAGAAATGTGCCATTTTCAGATGTGGTCGCTAAAGAGAAAAGCACCTTTCTCCAATGTAGGGGATGCAGGGTAGAAAGTACCCTGGAGAGTGGGTGTTAGAGACTTTGCTCACATTGTAAGAACAATATTTGAGTTCTACTTCAAATTCATTTTTTGAATGTGTGAAATTTGCAATGTTTTTCTTTGTGACACACACACACACACACACACACACACACACACACACACACACACACACACACACACACACACACACACACACACACACACACACACACTCTTCAGATGGTGTCTGTTAATGACAAATTGATTACAGATTCTAGATCTTCCATTACAGGAAAGAATAGAACTTCACTGAATGATAATATTTTCTTCACCGGCTAGCTCTAATGTCACTTAAAGTAGTTATTATACCCATTATCATCATCTGGAGCAATTCCTCTATGCCAGAAGAAAAGTTCTCACATTCAATGACTAAACAATATAAACTGTCTAAATGATCATGTGATTGATAGATTATAAAGGATCCTCATAGCAGCAGCCTCTACTTCCTGAAATAGGACCACGACTGTGAAGCTTATTGAAAGCAGCATAGCTCCAAGCCAGCCACTTTTTAGACAACATGGTAAGAAGCTTGTGGTGGCTTACATTAGCCCTTGTAGGGTGGCAGCAGTACAGTTAACTGATAAGTCCTTTCAGTGATCTCATTCAGGTCCCACACAGGTCTACAGTAAAAAGTAAAACAACAGGCCAAGTTCAAAGCCTCTGCCACATTCTAAGTTCACCACTACTGTGTTGTTCCCTGTGCCTTCACTGATGGTGATTTCCTAATCTAGCAAGAGGCAGAGTTCTTATATATCATTTGTGAACTTCGACTCCAACTGATGGTCAGTGTTGGTGTGACACCCCAACCCCAACTCTATGTGCAAAAATGGGAAAAACATGGGTTATGGATAAATAGATGGATGTATTTGTGGATAGAAATAAGAAAACAAAAATCAGAAAAACATCACTCTAGCATCCACTTTGGGGGAATGGTACCCAAGAGTCAAATACTGCCCTTCCTTGTTAGCAGCAGATTGTATTTCTTGTATGGATTAGACGGCTATCCAGAGCATGTTTATCATTTGTGTTTGAGGCCAGGACCAGAGAACTATTTTCTGAGATAAAGATATGCAGGCAAGGTTTGAGATGGTTGACACTTGCAGGCCTTTTGATGCCTGCTGGGACATTGGTCACCTCTACAGTGTTAGACTTGGCAAGGGTGCTAGTCCTTGAAGACATTTACTTTCCTTCAAGTCTTCATGAGCAGGGGAGCCTTGACCTCTATCAAGAGATAGACACTACTACTCCATCAGGTAACCTTACTTTTTACATGACGTTTCCATAGTTTGCGAGCAGTTTTTCTTCTTTTTTGCCAAAAATAGACTTAGGTCATCCATCATCTGATACTGATCCTTAAAGATGGCATCTTTGCATCCTGTAAACATTCAGGAACTGGTGTGTTTTCCCATAAAGTGTTTGTTAAAAACTGCAGATTCCTTGCTAAGTGACATAGGTTCATAGGTTTACAGGTTGGTACTAGGCTATCAGCCCTAGGGCCTATACAAGCCTAGCCATAACAATTCCCTGGCTATTTCTTCCCACACTATTTACTTCCTTGGACCCCTGTCTAACAGGGCAACTGACGTGATCCCCGGGGTGAATTTCCTTTCTCCCATCCAGTCGTCAAGGTTCCTTTTGAAGAGGGCCAAAGAGGCACTCTGCTTGACATGTATGGGCAATCTATTCCAGAGTCTGGGGAGTCTCTGGGTCAGGAACCTATTCCTCCAGCATGTTTTGTTTATTGTGATGACAAGGTTTAGATCCCTAGAGTGTGTGGCTCTGAGGGATTGGGATTTCTTTAAGTGTAGCATGTCCAACAGCTCTGGGTTTGACATGGCCTTGTATGTTAAGCAGAGATCGCCTCTGAGTAGACGATATGCGACATGTCATACTTTTGGAGTATTGGAAGATTGATTCCAGTGTCAGACATGTATAGATCTCACAGGGTTCTAGTTCAACTCACCAAATAGCATTTAACCAAAGCTACTAATACTAAATACAATACGTCACAATTGGATTACTCTGAAATAGCTCCCAGTCATATGATTGCAGTCTAAAGGATTGAAGATCATGACAGTGAGATCATAATCCTGAAAATACAAATGATTGAACTCAAAAGCCTAAAATAATACTAAATGTGTACATGAAAATAAATGCAAAAAACAAACATAACACTTCAAATGAAAGTTAATGAACAATATTTTTTAGGGGGAGGTTAAGCTTCTTGCATCAGCCCCCATGTGCTTCCGTAATTAAGGTTGTAGAGCCCTGTAGGAAAGTAAGTAACTGCTTTCAGTAGAAATATGTGGATCTGCTTTCATTTATTCTATTAAGCTGTATACATTCAAAAGATTTTGAGTTTCAGTTTTTTTTTTATCTTTCATGATGCTGGTTTCTGTGTTATTGTCTTCAGCTGTTTAGACTTCAGTCTTAAGACAGAAAGTCCTCAGAAACACATTATATTGAAAATCAACACCCGAAATAGTGGTTTAAAGCGATGTTTTCTATAACAGTACACAATGACATGATTATGGATATGTTACCAAGTTTATGAAAATATATATTTGCTAGATCTGACACTAAAACCATTTTCAGTGAGTTCACAATTGAAATAGCATTCCTTTCTCTGTGAATTCTTCTGTTTTAATTAGAAGGTTTAGAACTGCTGTGGTGCCCACCCTCCAAGACTGTATATTGCAGCATTTTAAGTTGCATCAGTGATCATAGCCAGACCCTGAGCTCCCTAGATCCTTTATGCTGCTAATGTGATATGGATGCTGACACTGATGTGTTTTTATATATTTTTCTTCCCACTGCCTACTAAGTGTCAGCCCTCCCTTGGCCCAGCTGGCACATTTATTCCCCATGGTCGAGAGCCAGACACATGAAGCCATCATCCAGGCAGCCATCAAGAATTTTTTCTCACTATACCTTCTCCCTTATGGCAGACTCACTAAACATAATTCCCACAATACAGGCACCATTTGGGGCAAGCACTTTTACACATGCACAATGCCTGCTACATCACAAATGTGCTGCTTTGGAGGTGTTTTTTCCTGCCATTTATGTTGCACATGCTGGGACATTTTGCCTCCACTAAGTGTAAGTCTTTCTGCCCTCAAGGGTGAGTGACCCAATGATAGCTCTTCATTCCCAACATCCCCCTCCAGCTCCTCCAATGCCTTCTTCTCTAATCAATCCTGCTGCTCTGGCTTGCAGATAAGGTTTTATCAGTCTATACTATGAAGCCAGTAAGTTTATCTTGATGTACATCATGGAACATATCATGCATTTGATGCTTAAAACAGCTAAAACATCAAAGTGTTTGTGCAAGTGCCAATTCTCAAGCCAGGACCTACCCTGACTTTGTCTGTTGCTTTGGAAATAAGCACAGTATGAAATAATGACACAAGTGCCAGTGTTTTAATTGAATCAATCAAAGAAGTAGAAGTGGGAAGGTCTAGAGACTGCCCAACATGAGGACTTGACAGCATTTGTGAGCTTCACTGGGCATTCTCACCTTCTCCTTTCAAACCAGTCCCGTTTGTGAGTGCTTGTTCCTGACCTTCTACGCTGTACTTGCTGGGACACATGGCCTTCACCAGGTGTCAGTCTTGCACTTATCTCAAGCATCCAGTGATCCAGCCCCAAGTTTCTCAGGAGGATTTACAGGATCACTGTGTTTGCCCAACAACAACAGTCCTGTTATCTAAGTCTGTCCATGGTTAGGGCATTTTTTTTAATTTGCCTGAGCATTGAGGAGAGCCAACATGGCAGACCAATGGGTTCTTGACATTGCCGAGGATGGCCAGATCTTAGAACTCTTGTCTTCTGCCAGAAAGGACTGCATTTAGAGATCAGTCTATTTCTGCAGATCCCCTGGAAGAAGCTTAGGTCCCTTATCCTCAAAAGGCCAATGACTGAACTTCCTTCAGAATGAGGCCAAAGCTCTTACTTTCACATCATTTTGGTCATAAAGGGGATAAAAGGTTTCTCCCTCATCCTGGACTTCAAAAAATATTTGGTACATTAAATTTAGGATGGCTACTTTTCTTGGAGTTATGCCTCTACTACTGTAGGATATCTGGATAGTGTCAGGGGACATATATACCTTTGAACACGAATTGGGTTAGCTTCTGTGATTATCATGTCATGTGTTATGGAGATATTCTACAAAACACAGAGTACAGATCTCATGAAAGTTAAACCACAGCTCTCATGCCTGTATGTTATTTATTTTGCTTCCTAGAGTGACAGAATGTCAGATGTAGGCTGAAATTCTGCCTGCAACTAAATGAATACATCAGCAGAAGTTTTTATTTTAGTTCCTTGAACAGCTGACATTCACCTGCTTTGCTGCTCTTCTGTGCCCCTCTTGTTCTTCAGTGATACCATTTCATGAGAGGTAAAAGGACTGAGAACTGCAATGTTGTACTGGTATTACCCTCTGGTAGAGGCTAGCATTGGCGGTCAGAGAGATGGATGGAGTGGTACTAGCTGCCAGCAATATCACATATATTGGTGACAGGATTTTTACAAGGTCTATACCATATTCCCATATACTAATGTTCTAAACAGCAAGCTGGATGAGGCATAAGGTATGACCTGTGATCATGTGCCCACCTAAACTATAGGACAACCACATTTCCTAAGCTCTTCCATAACTTCCAGCCTGGTGATCTTCTCTGAATCCCAGCCTCCACTAGGGCAGGAGAGATCTGCTTCCTCAGCATGCACTCTCTGCCCAGTATGGGCTCACTTCTCCTTTATGCCAACCCCATGAAGTGCCCAAGCCACTAAATGAACTCAGTTTTTTTTTTTGGTCAATAGGGATTCATCCCTCTATGGTACAGATGCTTGCCAAGTATATCAGCAGAAGTGAAAAATATATTTTGGTGTCACGGGTTTTTCATTGGAAATGTGGTTCAACTGCACCATCCAGGAATTTATTCACTGCAAGTGAATTTGCTTGAAAACTGGAAGATGTGGATCTAATGATTTAATTTATTCCTCGGTGTAATTTGCTTAGCTAAAATGTCTCATAATCTACAGTGTGCTGCATTCCTGACTATTGTTCAGAAGAAGCCATAAAGGTATTTAACTCTCTTAATCTGATCATTTTAGTGATATAGCTTTTGGTAGTAACAGCTAAATTATAAGAAATCATTCCTAGCTCCTTCACAATTAGTAAGGTTTTTTGGCATGCTCATAGTTTCTATACAGATTAAGTTATTTCCTGCACAACAGAAGCATAGATTAAAATGTTCCAAAATAGTCAGAGCATCAAGTCTCAACAGTAGCACATTTTCTAAAGGTTCTGGTTATATGTCAGAGACAGCAAATTAAGAAACAACTATGGTTTCTCTGCAACCAGTCCAAACATTCCATAGGCACACATTAATTCCACTTAATCTGTGAATTTGTAATCTGCGAAGGTGTTCTCCTGATGAAGAACAGGTCTATAAAGTTTATTCATAAGAATGACCATACTAACTCCAGCAACAACACAAGACCAAACAACAGAGTCTTTAGGTTATTTATTTGCAGTCCATTTCGACAACCGGTCAATTCATGGTAACTGGTCTAAAAAAGAAGTCTCTTCACATCAGCCTGAAGAAATAAAAGCAGTCTACAGGACGAGGTTACTTACAGATCATTATACAGAAAGACACACAGCAGCTATGTGGTATATCAACAAACAAGAAGGAACCAAAGCTTTCCCTTCCTGTAAATAAACCCTACTCATTTGGAAGTTATCTACACAACATGATCTGTAGTTATGAGCAGTGCATCTCCCCGGTTTGCAGAACCAGCTGTCAAATTCCAATAAAAGAAAGATATTTCTCTGTTTCGCAAATGAATACTGGATCCAGAGAACTATCAGGATAGTATGCATATGTGGAACACTTAACAAGAGGATCTACTTGTCACACATCTAAACAATTAATTAGTAACATTTTCTCTCTAATTCTCATGAGAGAGGATGCAGAATGCATGCTTCTTATTTCCTCTGAACCTTGAAATTACTGCAGTCTTCCCACCATTTCCCTAATTCTGAAGGCATTAATGAATGCAAAAGAGGACAACACCAATCTAATTCTGACAGCCCCATCTTGGCAGAGGTAGCCGTAGTTCAGTAATGCACTAACTTATATTCTACCTAGGCAGATTTGTACATACTGTAAATATTTAGTACACGTTTCACTACTATTAAGCTAACTGTTTATATACTGTACTTGTACTCACGTACAAATCTACTGGGATTGTTTTTTTAAACTATTGTGAAACTTTTTAACTATTGTTAAACTTTTTAGACCATTGTTAAACTTTTTAAACTATTGTTAAACTTTACCTGCTTTTTACTAAATTACTTGTGGAGCTTTTCTCCCCAGGACTCTGCTGAAAATGGACGCCTGTTGTCCAGTCGGACTATCCTGTACACAAATGTTAAATAAATAAATAAATTATTCAATCTAAGCGCTCTTCCTCCTTGCCCTAACATCTTCACACATAAGTTTATAAGGTGGTACTAGGCAGGTGGTTTGAACAACCATATATAAACTAGCCATATAGCCTAGGAAGTATCACTAGTAGGTTTATTTCCCTTCCTGATAAGGGTCACTACTAATCCCTGGAGTAAATTTATGCAAACCTATCCAATCAGCAAGACGTAAGTCATTACTAGTAATGTAGCAAGGCAAGGCTTTACATCAAAATCCAAATATATCAAACCTATTTGTCTGAAATATAGAATCTTGATTCCTAATTGTGACTTCATTTCCATCCAAGTACTAAATATCTTAAAAGAATCCAGAAGACCAAATACAATGAAATCTTACTTTCAGAAATAGAAGTGTTTTCTATTGGACTGCTTCACAAGGCATGGATCCATCCCTATCCACAAGTCCTGGGTTGCATAAACCATCAGATTCAGGCAAAACATAAAGGATACATATTTATCTCTGCTATGAATTTTATTTCTTGTCTGAATAGATATGTTTGCCTTTCTTTGAATCAGGTGATACAATAGACTTATCTTTCTTGGAAAACACTTTCTAGTGGCGGTAACTTCAGGATAGAGGCTTTTGGAACATTTTGCTCTTATGTATAAACCTCCCTGTACATTTTTTTATGCTGAAAGGGTGTCATTAAAAACTAATCTTTCTTTCATACCAATGCTTTTTCCTGTAGTGATTCTCAGTTCATTCCACTATTTTTCCTTTATCTAAACTGTTTCAAGCATACTTTGCAGATACTAGATCTGCACAAACAACTTACAATATAAAACCATGAGAATCCATGATTTCAGGAAACAGATCAACTATATGTGTCCTTCAAAAAAGAAAAGAACACCTGCCTGTAAACAAATAAACCTTGCCAAATAAATTTAGGAGATCTGGACTATTTAATGTGGATAATACTCAATCTATCTTGTATTCCTGGAAATTAATGTCTTGTTCAGGTGCTAAGTGCCTTTCTGAACGAGATCCTTGACCACATGGCTATCACTAGTCTAAGAATTAACTTAGGAAAGACTGAGGTCATTGTATTCCTTCTAGATGGCTTCTGATAATCTTGGATTGACATCCAGGGTAATCTTGCTTAATTAGACTAGGAACCTTGGAGTGACGTGGACATCAGTCTGTCCAGCATGTGACCTATTACTAATATGGTTAAAATCTCAATCTTTTATTTAACAAATATCATAACGGTTTCCTTATTTGACTTGCCAGCTGTAGAGAATACCTTGATTACCTCTTGTATGGATTACTGCAGTATGCTTTACATAGGGAAACTTCGGGATTGTCTCTGGTGCTTGCAATGGAGAATAATTCCATATTGTATTTTGTTGTAGGTCATTTACTCATGGTCTATGTGGTCTTCACTGCTTCCTGAAATACAAAGTCCTACATGGACTGGGCTCTGAATGTCTTGCTGAAATTCTAATTCCACAAAACCATCACAAGAAATCTTTATTTTTCTGTTGTGGTGAGGACAGAAGCGTCATTATTGATTTATTATAATCCTTTTTACTTCATACAGAGGGATTTCTGATGTCATATAGGATGGTATTCTGTGGTCTTATTGAATGAGCACTGAAAACCCTCTTCTTGAGAATTTTGATGTTTGTGGAGCTGAACAACAGGAGCTCATCTGACAGCCAAAGGTTTCTACAGTGTCATGGAGATTAAGTAGATATGAAATCTGTTTTGTATTAATAGTGCATGAGATCTTTAGGGGGTGGAGAGTTAATGGCATGCTAATGCTTCGTCTATTCCTGTCCACTGCATGTGGAATGGAAAATGCAGTGATACTTATGCCTGCTTGCACTGGTTGCAAACATTCCAGATGGATGGTAGACCTTAGCTAGCTTATCTTGACTTGCAGTGTTACCTTGCTAAGGATGGCTGTACAGCAGGAAAAGGAGATAGAATCAGTGACCTACTACTTTGTCGGGTTGTTGATGTAGTCCGATCCCCCTTTACGATGTTTCATCTTTCCTGTAGTATCTAAAAACGATCTGGTTAAATGCTAAGAGTATTTAAGTTTTTGGTCTAGCATTGTTGACAGGCATCTGAATGCAGCCATGATTTCAGTATGTTTTTTCTCCTGCAATTTGATTTTTGTGTAATAATGCTATCACCGAGTGGTTGGAGAGCTGGTGAGCAAGGCACTAGTTAATAAACCTTTGAGTTATGGTAGAGCAGATGCAGTGATCAATGTCAGATGGTATTAGTTTGGTAATCTCTATGCAGCCCACACAGTCATATACCAAGTGGTGGTCCATAAACTGAAAAAAGTACTTTCTGATGCATCTTGTCAGTAGCAGAAGAATGGCAGGATGATGGTTAGCAATTACCTTACAGTGAGGTGTCAGTGGTGGGGCAGGAACAGTGTAACTTGCTTTTCACCTCATGGATCTTTAAAAGGATGAGGTAAGGGATTTAGCAGCAGCACTTTGATCAAGTGCCATATCACGGGATTCACAGCAGAGCTTCATTTACTTTAATGTAGTAAGTATGGCTCCACTATGATTACTTGGAGCTATCCAGCTCATATCACCACTACTTGGAAAAAACTGTAATTGTGAGCTGAAGGATGAAAATGCTTAAAACACAGGTAGCGAAGCTGCTACATTTATAAATAAACGAATAGCAATACAAGCAGTTTAAAATCATTTTTTCAGGGGTCAAACCACTTAATTATTCTCACTTGAAGGTCAATGCACTTTGGAGACGATGCAATCAATGTCAAGCAATAAAAAATGTCTTCCTCTTTCTCTAGATAGCTGTGAGGTCAGAAAAGGGAAATACTACACATTTTGACCATTTTTGTGTTATTGGTCTGTGAAATTAGTAACAATTGTGAACAACTGTTGTCTATAACAGCTAAACTTGAACTGTGATATGAGAAAATCAGGACATGAGCAAGTGACTGTAAGCCAGTATGTATATTAACAGCAAGGCAACTAAGGATTGGGGTAAGAAAGTATTCCATCACCCAGAAAGGTGTAGAGTGGTGCAGCTCCCTCCCCCAGCAAAATTCTTGTTTCTTTTACTAAATCAACAATCGTCTGTTAGCTAATTTTTCAGTTGTAAGCCGTGTGATGTACCGGTGAAAAGCTGTGGTGTTTGCCTCCTATTAGTAGAATGCTAGACACTAGTATTCCACCTTCTGACTGACAGACTGTAAAAATCTACTTTTGTACAACCTTTAAAGAGGTGGTCTTCAGCTCTCCCTGCTTTGAAGGTGCCATTTATGGGTATGTGCAGCAAAAGGCGTATAGGTTGGCAGGGGAAACCTGAGTCAGGAAACCACCATGTTTTTTAGCTGACTAAGCCACAGTTTTGAAATGCTTTTGTAGTTTGTCTGGCTCTGTAGCATAGAAGGAAGAAACCCTGGGTATGACTTAGGCAATCTGAGTTTGATTATCAGCTTTAGCACTGACGAAGTTGGGCAGAGATGATAAAAATGAGTGTCCACGACTAGCTCCCCCAACTTGGGGAGGGAGAGAAGGCTCTGGCTCACCATTTGGGTGAAACCAAGAGAGAGCACTAGGGATTACACCCACACAACATGAGCCTCCTGAGCACACCCTGCCTATATGCAAGTGCTCTGACTGGAGAAACTCAGCATGTGGAGGCACATTTTCCACAGCAGGTGGCACACTGGTGCTTAAGAGACGTCATAATGAGGGAGCTCCAGGGATAAGGGTAAGCAATTCCAACACACCCAAAAGTTTGTCCATTTTCTAATACTTAATTCTCACCATAGGGAGAACAAATGGGCTGATTAGGCACCCTGGGCAGGAAAAAAAATGGATCACATGACTTTCACCTGGCATAAGGGATATGTAGTCCATGTCTCCAAAGGAATGTATGAACTAGTTGGGTAAAATTAGTGGAATCATTGGGTAGGTCCAGCAGAAATAGTTTTAATGTTTGCAGCACTTCTTAAAGGAGAACAGTATGTGAATAGTATGCGAATCGTATGCGAATGTCAAGATTTTCACATCACAAAGTGCTTTTCTTCCATTTACTCTGATCACTGCAACGCTATATGCAAAGAAAGGAATGAATTAATTTTTAAGTGTTATTCTCTCTCTCCATGTCATGCCTGTATTTGATTTTACAGTCTCTTTGCACATTATACTGAGTTTCTATGAAGCTTCAGTTTGTTACCTTTTATAATGTTGTTGCAGCATATAATGCATCGTTTGAGCCATGGCAGTAGACTCTTGTCAGCATGAATTGTTAGCCACAGATGAAGAGGCAGTCTAGGTACAGAATGACAGGAAGCCTGACACCCTTTGCTGAAATAGCGAGAGGGGGTTGCTTAGTACTATAATAATGAAGAATCTTACAAGGCAAGTAGCTTGGCCAATGCATATTATAGTCTTTGCCCCCCTGCACCATCTTATTCATGCATGCCAACCCTAAACCTACACATTATATTACTAAAAACCTTTTCCCTAATAGTACCACTACACAAGACAAAAGACATGGAATACAGACAACACAGAATATGCACAACACTGACTCTATCCCCTTATCTATCCCTTACTCTAATCCTAACCCACGGAGACATGATACAGACAACACAAAATATGTACAACACTGACTCTATCCCCTTATCTAACCCTTACTGTAATCCTAACCCACGGAGACATGATACAGACAACACAAAATATGTACAACACTGACTCTATCCCCTTATCTATCCCTTACTCTAATCCTAACCCACGGAGACATGATACAGACAACACAAAATATGTACAACACTGACTCTATCCCCTTATCTAACCCTTACTGTAATCCTAACCCACGGAGACATGATACAGACAACACAAAATATGTACAACACTGACTCTATCCCCTTATCTATCCCTTACTCTAATCCTAACCCACGGAGACATGATACAGACAACACAAAATATGTACAACACTGACTCTATCCCCTTATCTAACCCTAACTCTAATCCTAACCCACGGAGACATGATACAGACAACACAAAATATGTACAACACTGACTCTATCCCCTTATCTATCCCTTACTCTAATCCTAACCCACGGAGACATGCATATCACACCAACTGCTATAACACAGTCTTGCACATCTTCACAAACACCACTTTTTCATTCAAAAATTTATTTTCCTGCACACTCCTGATTACCTACGCTGTATACAACTAAATTCAACCATATGTGAGTCACTGAAATGAGAATTCACTCATTTATGCATTCTCTCTTTTTTTACACCCACAAAAACCTTTCTACCAAATGTGATTCTACCTTTTGAGTTACACTGGGAGCTGCATATATATTTCCTGCAAACAGATGGAAGGGGTAGGAACAAAGATGAGGAAGGATATTGTTGTAGAAAGTGTCATTGCTGAGTTAGAGGTAGCTGTCTCTCTTGGGTCTATATCACTTAATCGAACATTTATTACATCGAATACCTAATAATTGATCCTGAATTGTTGAAATCACTATTCATCAAAGTATCTAAACATCGAATATAAACTTACCAAAATATTTTTGTTGGCCAACACCATACATTACAACACGGTAAACAAATAAACTTTAAACTACAAACATCCAGAACACCATGCAAAACTTTTCTAAACAGTAGTATTACAAAAGAATTTACAACTTAAATATACAAACCAGACTACACAAATAAACATACATTACAAAAAAAAAAAAAAAAAAAAAAAAAAAAAAAAAGCTTTCCAGAACTAAATAACCGACCGATCCAATCTCCGCAGAAGAGGATGTAGCCTAACAACAAAGAAGTTAAATGATCATTACCTGACTTTTAAAACATGCACCGACTATTTTTATTTCGTTTTTGCAGGGGGCCCCCCTGCACCACCCATATCCTCCCAAATTAAATATACTAACTCCGAGATCACACTACATTTAGGAAGAGTAAGCAAAGAATACACAATGAATATTCATGCCATCATCGGTATGAATATTATTATATTTTACCCAATTGTTGGATGGTGGGCAGGGTTTATGTGGGAGTTTCTACAATGAATCCTACAATGTATATACAGATACATACCTAGCATTCTAGGATGGCCAACTAAAACCTTTCGACAACATTAATTTCAATGTTTACCTGCTTCGATGAATAGTGATTTTGACAATTCAGGTTCAATCATTAAGTATTTGATATAACAAACATTCGAGTAAATGATATAGAATTCTAGTGGAATGATTAATTCAGACTGTAACTACAGAGATATCAGATGGCGGTCTTGATTTTAGAGTTCTAAAATTGTTCAGACTGTAACTACTGAGTTATCAGATATCAGCCTTGATGCTAGAGTTCAAAAATCAATGTTAGAAGAAGAAGTGCTAAACAATGAGGTAGTACCATGTTGGTCTGATGTGAGGGACCAGTACTTTCAACAAACTGAGACTGCAGCCATGCTAGAGCATAACCAGAAGGAGAAGGAGCAAGCGAGTGAGGGAACTGTAAAGACAGCCAAAAAAAGCATGCTAAGGTAACATACGCACAAGAACAAATCCAGAAAGTCTAGAAGAGTTATACTGTAACAGTCATGGACAGAGAAGGAGTTAGGAGGGTGGCCTAATGGTTAAGGTGTCTGCCTTACAAACACAAGGTACAGGGTTTGAGTCTCACAAGGGATAACTGGCCATTTTTAAAATGGCTCGCAAGGGCAGTTAGCCTAGTACTAATCTATGAACCTATGAGACTAGCAAAACAGGTATTAGAGAAGAGAAGATCAAAACTCTGCTATAAATAGGTATGGAATCTGGGCAAAATAATAGAGCCTTTAGTTTTTCAGGCTCCAGATATTCGTTCCCTCATTCTTTTAGGGAACAAGCACTTTTGTGATCAAACACTGGAATGATTTAATTTATTACAAAATTTTATAGGTGCAGTTCATAAAAAGAAAAATGAATTTCCATGGAATGAGTATGCATATGCTGGGACAACAAATACAGACCAGAAACAAATCGTTCTGCAGTTCAGAAGTGATACTATTACTGAACAGGACATCAAAGTAAGCCTGAAATATAATATAATCTTGTAAAATTATAAAATGTACAATTCTGTCATAACTGTTGTTACATCTATTAATTGCTACTGTACATGTTATATATTGTTACTTTTAGCCATGCCTAGGATGTGCAGGTAATCACTGATATAATATGTGTGTACACTTCCACATGTACTGTCAGTTGATCTCAAGATGCGCATGCATTGTCAGCCAGTCCTGTAATGTGCATAATGCATAAGCACCATTACCTGAGCAAGGTATATGCACATAATCACCACCTAGAGAAATGAGTTCACTTACACATGTACTGTCAGCTGGTCATGGTATGTGCAAAATGCATCTGCACCATTACCTGAGCATGGTATATGCATATAATCACTACCAAGAGAAACGAGTGCACTTACACATGTACTGTCAGCTGGTCATGGAATGTGAATGGAATCACGGACCTTACATGTGAGTATACCTTTACGTGCATGATCAGCCAGTCTTGTGATGTGTATGTAGTCACTGTTATGGTATATTTGTACACTTCCAAGTCCACTGCTAGCTAGTCATGGGTTGAGCATTCAGTCACTGCCATGACGTGTACACTTTCATGTGCCCTGTCAGTCAAGTCTGAGATATGCATGTAAATCACTGCCATGACATACCTGTTCACTTCCATATACATTGCCAGATTGTCCTAGGATGTGCATGTAGTCACTGCCATTTCATATGTGAGTAATTCTGTGCACACTCTCAACTGATCCTGGGATTTGTATGTGATTACCAGTATGACACACATGTACACTTACACATTTATTGCCAGCAGGCTTCTGACATGCATATAGTCATCACTATGCTATATGTGTATAGTATATTGTACACTGTCATCTGGTCCACAGATATGCATTTAATTACTACAATGACATATATGTGGATTTCCATGTGCACTGTCAGGTGTTCATGGGATGTGCATGTAATCACCACCATAACATGTCTGCATGCTTCCAGGTGCACTGTCAGCTGTTCCTGGGATGTGCAAGTAATCACCACCATGGAAATGTTTATATTTTCATGGGCATTTTCATATGGTCCTGGAATGTATATTAGGTCACCACCAAGATCACTGGTGCACTTCCATGTGCATTGTCAGCCAGTCTTGGGATTTGCATGTAATCATCACCATGGCCTATGTATGCATTTACATGTGCCCTGTCAGCTGATCCTGGGATGTGGGAGGTTAGCATAATGGTTAAGGTGTTTACCTTACAAACACAAGGTGCAGGGTTTGATTCTCACAGGGGGGTAACTGGCTAGGCTTAAAATAGCCCACAAGGGTAGTTAGCCTAGTAATAACCTATGAACAACCATTACATATGTGTATACTTGCATGTGAACTATCAGCTGGTCCTAGAATGTGTATATAATCACTGCCAAGACATATGTACACATTTGCATATATACTATCAGCTGATCCAGGGATGTGTGTACAATCATGGCCATAACATATGTGTATACTCCTATGTCAACTGTCAGCTGGTCCTGTATATGCACACAATCAGTCACATGGCATACAAGTATACTCCCATGTACACTATTAGCCAGTTGTAGTATATGCAACCAGTCACCACCATGACATATGTGTAGTCTTCCACAAGCACTGTCAGTCAGGGCTGGGATATGCATATAATCACTATAATGACATATCTGCGTACTTCCGTAAGCACTGTCAGCTGGTCCTGAAATTTACATGCAATCAATGTCCTGATGTACGTGCACACTTCCACATGCACTTTCAGAATGGCCTGAGATGTGCGTGCAATTGCCACAGTGACACATGCATACACTTACATGAGCAAGTACTGGGATATGCATGTAATCACCACCATGACATGTGTGTACGTTTTCTTGTGCACTGTGAGCCAAATGTATACTTCCAGTACACTGTCAGATGGTCCTGGGATATTCATGCAATCATTGCCATGACATATGCATATACTGTCAGCAGGTTTTACGATATGCATGCAGCTAAACCACTACCATGACATATGTGCACACTTTCAGGTGGACTGTCGCTCTACAAAGTATCATTACTATGACATATGTGGACATTTCCATGTGTGTTGTCAGCTGGTCCTAAGATGTGCATGGAGTCATTTCCATGACATCTCTATTCCCAGATGACTTATCAACCAGGCCTTATACGTACATGTAGTAATCTTGACAGCATATGTGTCCAATTAGACATGTGTGAGATGTGTATTTGATCACCAACATGACATATGCGTACTATGGGTAAGCTTGCAATCACAGCTGCCACCACATATGTGTACACTTCTAAGTGCACTATCAGTCTATCATGGGATGTACATGATGACATGTTTGTGCGCTACTATGTATACTGTCAGCTGGTGCTGGGTTGTGTATGCAGTCACTGCCATGACATAAATATATATATATATATATATATATATATATATATATATATATATATATATATATATATATATACAGTCTGCACTTTCATTTATTGTTTCTGTTTTCGGGGGATTTCTAACTTCTGGCACAAAGCCATTTTCTTAATCATATTTGCAGAAAGACACTACTGACATACTACCCAAAAGAATGTAATACGATTCAAAAGTTACTTCATAAATGCTGTGAAAAGTATTGCAGATCAGGGCACAGGGATCCTCCAGATACTAGACCCATCTCAGTCTGGATTTGTCAATGGCAGGTCATGCTTACTCAGCCTGGTGGATTTTTTTGAAAAGGTCTCCAAAGCAATGGATGAAGGCAAAATAGTACACACCAAATTCCTTGTCCTGGCCAAAATATTTGACAGAATTCCCAACTCAGACATAGTAGAAAAGCTATATGAACGAAAATAAACCCCTACATCACCTACTGGATTGCCACCTGGCTCACAGATGAGATGCAGGGAATCAAAATAGGGGAAGTTATTTCCACAAAGATACCAGTCATCAGTGAAGTCCTGCAGAGTTCTGTGTTGGGACCTCTCCTGTTTGGCTTCTACTTTTCTGAAGTAAAAGCCAATACTAAAGGGACTAAGTTTGCAGATGACTGCATGTTAGCAGTCACTGAATTCCTGAATGACTTAGCCTTCCTGCAGGAAGATTTTTCTCAGATAAATAAATGGTGTCAAAATTATGGTCTGAAACTAAATTTCAAACAAATGCATTATTTTCTCATTTGGAAGTCATCTACTCCAGGGAACCACCGCATTGACAATACGCCCCTAAGAGCTGATCTAGTTTTTCAGGATTTGGGAACATATGTGAAAGTGACCTAACTTTTGACCAACATGTGTTATTGTAAGAAAGTCCTTCTATATTGCACAGCTTATAAACAAAGGGATTGTATCTAGATCTAGAGATGTAATTATCGCCCTTTACTCAGTCCTCATTAGGCCAGTCATCAAATATAATGCCCCCTTTGGCATATATCAGACATATGCAATAACTGGAATGCCCACAGAGATACCTTTCTAAAATGATACAAGGCCTAAACAACATGTCTTATATGGACCAACTCAAAGCTCTGTCAATATACTCAGTGTGCTACAGACTGCTAAGAGGTGACCTGTGTGTGGCATACAAAGCATCCGCCGACCCTTTACTGATGGATTTACTGCACATCAGCAAGTCATATGGTATCAGAAATACTCAGTCTAGGAATCTAAACCTCTGCTGCAACATTAACGGAACAGTTTGGAGAGGCAGGTATATTTTGCAGAGTATACTGCTGCTATGGAACAGACTCCCCATCCACATAAAACAAAGTTCATCCCTGTTCATTTCCAAACTCAGCTTAGATTTATGGATGGGAAACAGAAAATTTATCCCAGGACTGCCCCCTGTACTACTAATGGACAGATGCAGCTCCTAAATGTTTTATTCCATATGTGGATCCCCTCAAATTATCTATGGTATGACCCCAGTTATTCTTTTTAGGGGTAATATATAATTATTGATCATGAGAAGGGTAAGGGCAATCAATAACCAAATGATATAGGTTATTTTGAGCACAGAAAAGGAAATTTGCTAGGCTTATACTGGCCTGCAATTGCAGCTAGCCTAATACTTATCTATAAACGTATATATATATATATATATATATATATATATATATATATATATATATATATATATACATATATATATAAAATATATATATATATATATATATATATATATATATATATATATATATATATATATATAAATATATATATATATATATATATATATATATATATATATATATATATATATGTAAAGAAGAAACACGCTGTGCTATCTCCAACACACCCAGGTGGGTCGGAGCCCCCCCCCCCAAATAAATCTAGCAACTCCAAAATCACACTACAGTGGAGAAAAGGGCAAATTTCCCCATGTTGGATGAATGGATACTTACCCTGAGAAAAGGTTCAGCAACATGGTCATTCGTTAAAATCAAGTTTTAGCAATCTCGTCTCAGCGATTTCATTTTCGGGTAAGTGGGTTTTCTGGGTTTTCATTAATTTGAAGTAGACTCATTATATATCATACCTCTCAAGCTCATAAAGCAGGAAATCTGGACAAAGCCAGAAATAATGGAGGACAAAGGCCCAACAACAGGGACAATTTTTAAATATTACACTTATAAACTTAGCAAGTTGATAAAATAACAGGTTTTGCATTACCATGAATTTTATAAAGGATATGAAGTCTACAACTCAAATGTCTGTCATTATTTTCTGACTTCAGTTCTCTACAATTTGCCAGAGAAACACAATTTTTGGAGAAACAGTGAACAGACAAAAAATATGAGGCAAAAATTTGGACGGTTTAGAGGTAAGATATATATATATATATATATATATATATATATATATATATATATATATATATATATATATATCCACACACACACACACACACACACACACACACACACACACACACACACACACACACACATATATAGGTGTGTCTGCGTGTGTTTGTGTATATCCATGTATCCATGAATATCATGAAGCAGGGAAAGGAGTATATCTCCAGAGATATTTGCAAGGATATATGGAAGTATTTCTTTCATGCAAACTGTGTTAGAGTTACCGAAATGCTTCAACCAACATCATGAGGAGTGAAACCAGCAGAGGGCTTCAGTTATCTAAAGTACATGCTTGAGAGTGTGGAATGATTACAGACCAAACTGAGTCTGCAAAAATATAACTTGATAGGAACAAATGGACAAACCAGATGCCCAGTCTTTCATCATTTGCCAAGAATTTTTTAAAGTACTCAAAGCCACTTTAAACATTTATTTTGGTAAGTAGAAAATGATTTGCCTTAGAATCTCATTTCCATTGCAAGCACACAATATCTGGTTACAGCTACTGAATGCCATTGTGCTTGTGAGAATGGCATCTGCATTTTAACAAAACTGACAGTCTACTGGAGGGATTTCCTTATATCAGAAATATTTAAAACATGCAAATATTAATTAATTAAGAAAGCAGTGTTGCAGTATG
Organism: Protopterus annectens; assembly: GCF_019279795.1. Classification (NCBI taxonomy): domain Eukaryota; kingdom Metazoa; phylum Chordata; order Ceratodontiformes; family Protopteridae; genus Protopterus; species Protopterus annectens. The sequence goes on from NC_056747.1 coordinate 259,451,063, forward strand.
ATATAGAAGTCTCTTACTGAAAAGAACATTTAGAACAATAATTAATCATTTAAAATAAAGTTTCCCTGAATTAATTTAATGCTGGTTGTATGGCAGTAGTGATTAGTTAAGCTCAAAGCAGAGTTAAAGGGTTATGTAAACATTCTATATTGTTACAAGTCTGCCGTTCTGATATGTACACAGAAAGTGCAGCTCTCTGCATTTTTGTGGTATGAATTTATGTTTATTATGGAAAAACTTGGCAAAACGTGAAAGTTAAGGGCAGTTTTATCAGTTGTATGCAGTTAATTATGGGAAGTACACTAAATATGTTTTAAACAGAATTGTCAAAAAGAATGATTTCTTCTTTCAAGAGTTGGGCAACTTAAAAGTCCCGGATGGCGCACAACGATTTTTATTTGCTATTTTGGAGACTTTAATTGCTTGTAACATGCTTTACTATTTCTGGGATGCAATTGTCATGTTAGGACATGTCTTGTGCTGCAGTTTCTTTTGCCCTGTTCTAGTTTACCATATGATAGAAATACTTCTCTGACAGTACTCTTAACTATTTGCAATATTTTTTCTCCACTAACAGGTCTGAGCTGGGAACCTGTTGCCATCACCTCATGGCAGTGTTCCTGCATCGGCAGAATCCCACTGTTGGATGGTTTTCATTGCACTAGTGATTATGACCCCTACAGTAGGCAACCTGTGCTTTGTCCCTTGCAGTTAGGACCTTGAAGAGCGAGATCTTGTTCTGCCTGAAGATAGTTAGGTTAGCAGGTCTCTGATGATATCAGAACAAGCTTGAGGGTAAGACATTGGGACTTAACAATCCAAGTAAATACGAAAAGGTAGAAGGATCAGCTGTTGTAAGTCCAGCCATTAATTGTCACTTCATCCCTGCCCCTAATTTTGTACAATCGTGTCTTTGTGCTGTGATACAGGCTTTTACCAACCAAAACTTGCCTCCAATATCCTCTAAGTTCTCTGTGCACTGTTATTAGCAGTACAGTGCTGCTAATGTTTCCTCCTTATTTCATACCTCCAACATATTTGCTTGGCCCAACAATGGATGAATTTATTTATCAGTAATAGATGCTTAAAAATAGTTTATTTATAGAGATAGAAGATGTCTTGAGATAAAAGACTTTCCTAACCAATGCTTACAGCTAATTAAGGCTGGGTATGTATGAACATCATGAAGAAATTTGTAATTGCCCTGAAACATAAGTATATATTTTAAAAGTTCTTTAAAAACTAGAAAACAATGTGGGTTAAATGTTATAAATGTATACATGACATTATCTTTGTTGACAGGACATAAAAACATTTTAAGTTTGCTTGTTGTTACGTCTTCTATCTAAATTACATAAGTCCTTTGTTAGCAACCACTATCTGTTGCTTATTATGTATATTATACTTATTGTGCTTGTTTTGCAAATGGTTTATTGTTGAAGATTTTGTTGAAGTTGTTTAAGATGTTGAAAATAAAAAAAAAACAGATTTAAAGAAAAAAAACTAAGGCTGAAATACTTAAGTGTATAGACTTACATTTTCTCAAAATAAAACATTGTAGAAACATATACAAATGGATGATTGCCATAGTTCATAGTCTGGATATCTAGCCGTGTAATACAATATATAATTACTGTTAGTGTTTACAAAGACATAACACTGTTTTCATCCCACTTTTAAGTTATCAATATTATGTATTAATCTAAAATACTGTATACAGCACCACCTTGTGGTGGCATAAAAGTAGTGCCTAGACATCTGCCAGTACCCAGTGTTTTATCAAAACGCATTCTGCCCTTCCTGAACAGGGTTATTTTGTAAGACTGTTTACAAAACAACATTCTAATGTTTCAAGTGAAATGTTTTATTATATGTTAAAACTGAATATGTATATTACAAGCAAGCAAAACAAAACCATAATTTAGATTTATCTGACATGTAAGTATCATAGCTAAATGATTAAAAAATCTTTATTTTTTATATTACACACACACACACACACGGTTTGTATATATAGCATATTTGCAAAACACACCTTAAGCAGGACTTTACATAAAGACACAGGTTTATGCTATGAGTCCATGGGAAATACAGAATACAAAAACTGCAACCTTTGAGTTAATCTCCATCAGTTCCTCCAGTAAACAGACAGTTTTGATAACAAGTCAGTGCTTCTCCTAAATGCAGGCAATGACAGCTGAAATCTTCAGCTGAGTTTAGTCCAGGACTATACCCAGAATAAACCCTGATTGGGCTTCTTGAACGTCACATATGTTGGTTCTTCAGGCAAAACTCCTGCTTTATCACACACTGACTACCCCCCTCCCCCTAATTTGAGGATTTCATTTCCTGATTGCAGCTTTCCAGGCTGCTTCATTTTATACTCAGTTGTTGTTGTGTCTTTCGGCTTTTCCCGGTTAGGGGTCGCCACAGTGGAACTCCGGTCCGCTAATGATTGGTAGTTGATTTTTACGTGCTGAGTTACCAGCCCTGACGCACAACCTTCAACGAAGGTACCCCCATTCACGCATGTCTCCCCACAGAAGACGCTCTAGCTGAGAATAGAACCAGACAGCGTCTTACTGTGAGGCAACAACGCTACCGCAGCACCACTTTAACTTCACATTGCCAGACAATGCATTCAATTACAGGGGCAATTTGTAAGATACTCAATGCTCAGGCACAATCCATGCCATCCTCTTGCCCCTAGTGGCCATACACTGGGTAAAATTAGGTAATATTGACTAAGCTTGTAAAGACTCTTAAGACTGTTAACCTAGTAATCTCCTATGAACTATTAACTTAAGTACAATGGGAAGTGTCCATCCATAAGGCACACTTAAAAGCATATTCCCCGTACTCATACTACACATATGCAAGATGGTATAACTTAAAGGCATATTTCACATATCTATACACAAGATACTAATATATATATATATATATATATATATATATATATATATATATATATGTGTGTGTGTGTGTGTGTGTGTGTGTGTGTGTATATATATATATATATATATATACACACACATATATATATCAAGTATATGCTTTTACTCGGATTTTTAATAAACCATTAGAGCTGTGTGAAGTTCCCTTATGTTTCAAACAAGCCACAATCATTCCAGTCCTTAAATAATCCAGTATAACAGGACTGAAGGACTACAGGCCTGTTGCTTTGACATTAGTGGTGATGAAGACTTTTGAGAGACTGGTGTTAGCTCACTTGAAGGATATTTCAGCTCCCTCATTGGACCCCCTTCAGTTTGCTTATTGAGAGAACCAGTCAGTGGATGATGTAGTTAATATGGGCCTGCGCTATATCTTGCTACATCTTGATAACCCAGGGACATATGCAAGGATTTTCTTTGTGGACTTCAGCTCTGCATTTAATACAATAATTCTAGAACTTCTTCACTTGAAACTCTTCCAGCTTTCTGTTCCTGTTTCCACCTGTCAATGGATCACCAATTTTCTAACCAATACGAAACAGCAGATGAAACTGGGGAAATTTACATCTAGCTATCTCACAATCAGTACAGGTGTCCCCCAGGGATGTGTGCACTCCCCACTGCTATTCTCCCTCTACACCAATGACTGCACCTCTAAGGATCCCTCTGTCAAATGTATTAAATATGTGGATGATACAACTATCATTGGGCCCATCAGGAATGGTGATGAGTCTGCATATAGATGGGAGGTTGAGCAGCTGGCCCTTTGGTGTAGTCAGAATAATCTGGAGCTGAACACTCTTAAAACTATCAAGATGATATTGGACTTTAGGAGTGGTACTACATTATTATCTCCCATCTTTATATTTAATATTACTGTATCAGTTGTGGAATCCTTCAAGTTTTTGAGATCTATAATCTCCCAGGACTTGAAGTGGGAGACCAATGTAGGGTCCATCATAAAAAAGGCACAGTAGTGAATGTACTTTCTGTGACAGCTGAGAAAGTTCAACCTCTCACAGGAACTGTTGATTCAGTTCTATACAGCAGTCACTGAGTTTGTTCTCAACTAGCCTTGAAAATGGATGGCACTGGAGCATTGCTGGCACTGGGAGCTAAGGAGGCTACACCACAATGAGTAGGAGGAGTGCTACGGTGGAACTGAAGCCCAGGGTGAGGGCCCAGGAGGAGCCACTGTGGGTGCAGATCTTGGTGGTATTAGCAAATATTCAAATGAGAGTTTTGAAGGCCGAAGTCGAGAAGGATTCCATGTAAACAGCAGTTAAACATGGGACAGTTGGTCCTGAGAAATAGGCGAGCACCCTTCCAAAGGACTAATTGAAATGGAGTCGAGTTCAGATCCTTGAATCCAGAGCAGCAGAGACAGGCGCCTTGTGGTGTCCAATGCGGTGATGCAAATCATCCCAGAGAAGCGGGCAGGGGACCCTGGGAGAGTTCTCTTTTCTTTGTAAAGGCAGGGCGTCCTGTAATGGGTTTGCCCCAAGAGAAGAGCCTGCATCCTGGAAAGCGGCATGGTTCTGGCGGTATCAGGTGAGCTCTTGCTTGCCCTTGAAAATCTGGGGGAGAGGATGCAAGTCTCATGCCCAGCTGTACCCATATCTGCAGCATGTCTCCAAGGTGAACAGCCTCTGGCATGTTAGAACAATGTAGGTAAGGGAAGTCAGCAAGCCAGATCTATAACTTCGGGATAAGGATTGGCTCTAAGGGCTGGGCCGGTCGGGCTTGGGCATGAAGTAGAGCTGGGCACGCGCCACGGCTGGACAAGGCATCGCCACCTCACCTCACTCCCCCCTCCTGGGATGGCCAGGGAGACAGCGGCAGCAACTCTGGATGCGTGCCGGGCCCTTCCTGTGGATCATCCAGGCTGTGGCAGGGGCCAGTCCCGACCTGCGTCCCGCATCATCCAGCAGCTAGCAGCTGACTTTGAGCTGTGGTGTGGAGCTCTATCTAATCATGACAAAAATAGGATACATTGAATAGTCAGGTCTGCCGAAAATATCAATGGTGCTAGTTTGCCCACCTTGCAGGACCTGTACTATTCCAGAGTCATGAAAAGGGCAGGGAAAATCATCATCAACCCTTCACATCCAGACCACCATCTTTTTGAACTTGTACCATCGGCCAGCCATGATAGATTAATATGCACCAAAATAAGCAGATATAAGAACATTTTTTCCCCACAGGCCTTCAAAGTTCATAAACAGTTAACTCAGCTTATTAGGCCTGGGTATTCTCTTTCCCAACCCTCTGAGGATTCTGCAGTATTGTTTACATGTTGTTAATACTTGTTTCTTTCAGAGTTTATTTCAGTATTTCTTGCACTCAGTTGCACTTTGCACCTTGTATGTATTTGTACATGTATATCTACTTTTTTTGGTCTTATTCTTAATAGTTGCATGTGTGTCTTTGTCTTGTTCTTAATGGTTGTATGTATGTCATTTATGTATTTAGTACTTGGAGAGTCATTGAAACTGGAGTCACTTTCCTTGTATGTGCACATACTTGGCCAATAAATGTGATTCTGATATATATATATATATATATATATATAA
>NC_056747.1:259461592-259469092 GCF_019279795.1 Protopterus annectens
AGCCGATTCAGTATATACAAGTACGGTTAAGAATTATGCATGCGCATTGCATAGCCTCAATGTTTCTTTTTATTTGGTTGAGTACCGCTTTGTGACATTTTTTGTTTTTGCATTAATATTTTTATTGGAGCATGGTCACAGCAGTTGCTTTTTTGATTATGATCACGGGTCTCATCATTGCACAGTGGTTGGTTGGCACAGAACAAGGAAGTTGGGAGCTGTTTTCTCCCATTTGTGTGACCTTCCAAAGGATTGGAAAGCACTGTTCTTTTGCAGGCATCTTAACTGATATGTACATTTTTGGATTGGTATGTGTTCAACATCTACTATAAGCTAACAAAATAATGTAACTTTGAAATGTTCAATGATATGCTTTATTTCTATTTTTTCATTTTTTCTGCTTTCTGCATGACTTCAACTGAGTGTAATGAGTTAATTGTTTTTATGTGTTTCTATAGTCTTGCAGAGTTATATTATTTCTTTATGCTTTAGATTTAATTTTAAGGTTACCTTTTCTCAATCGCATATGTGCCTGATGTATATGGGCAATTTCATTTTTTGACTAAAACTGATAATTGTTCAGTGTTTTTTATTGGGACTGAGATTCATCTCCTTTTGCCTACCAATTTAGGCTATGTAAGATGTGATAATTAATGATGTTTTAAAAATAGCTATTTTAGGTATTATTGATTAGTTAATCTTTACTCATGTTCTAACATTTTATAATTGTATGTATATATATATATATATATATATATATATATATATATATATATATATATATCACTGTGACATAAATAAGTTTTTGTTCTTGATTGGTACAGTTTGTTTTAAATGTTGAATGAGTGATTAATGTTTTAATTGTCTGAAGAAGCATTGGATGAACAACATAAAAGCGCTTATAAACAATAAATCTGTCGATTTTAATATACAGCCCTGGCATGTGCGGTATCTCTTGATGGTTTTGATCTGATATATTTCTTTGAATTACATTTTTTGCAAATACTTTGTAATAAATCAGTTCCAGTTGTCTTCAGTAGACAGTAGCTGCAAACCTGGAGGTTGGTGAATAATTCAACATGGCACACCAGAGTTATCTTTAGGCCAGGGCTGCAAGTAAACTGGTTGGATAAGAGGGTACTGAAAAAGATGCTGTGGACACAGGAACTATTGATGGACATAGATGAACACTGGAGGAAGAGGAAGCCCCATCAGATTTACCTCCTGTGGGTCCATTCCTATGTCTGTCTTCATGTTGATAATCATACCATCATTTGTTTCTCTCTATAGACTTGTGCTCCAAATGTAAACTTGTTGGGAAAGCATTTAGCTATGTAGGGCTTCCTTCCAATACATAGGGAATAATAGGGAATGCTAACATTGTTCAATCACAAAACAATCAGACTACAGAAAATTACATAATTTTTCCAACAGAGAAGCTAGTAACGGACATCCATCATTTTACTCTGGCTAGCATAAATTATATGGTAGAGCAGAGTGACTGCTTTATGAATTGCTTCCTATTGTACAAGACTAGCTTGTGTACTTAATATTTATTTTCATATTGTTTTTGTGATTTCATCACACAATTTGACCTAAATTACAAATCATTTTAATTTCTTTGCATTCTGTCATCACTTATTTTGCTTTTTCTTTCTTTTAAAATTCTTTAATTGTTTGTAGCTGAGAATGGATTCCTTAAATGAGTGTGCCATTAATGCTTTGTTAAAGTACAAATATTTTGTACAGTTTACTAAATGCTATGTGTATATAAAGGCAACATCTGATAACACTGTATTCCTCATTTCACAGGATGGATAATTTGCTCACTTTTGTTAACAATAAGTCCAGACAATGAAGACTATCTCACTTGTACAATTGGTATAGCTTGGAAAACTGTTGTTACATATATTAATGACTTGGCTGATGAGATAACTAATATTAGGCAAAGTGCAAGTAAAACACATTTAGGAAGGAAGTGTCCATTGCTAGTAAAGATCATTCATCCCCTATTAAACACGATGCTACTAATGACCACTTTGCACTGCGGTGGTGGTGCTGCGGTAGCATTGTCACCTCACAGTAAGACATTGTCCTGTTCGATTCTCAGCTAAAGCGTCTTCTGTGTGGAGACATGAGTGAATGGGCGTACCTTCGTTGAAGGTTGTGCGTCAGGGCCGGCAACTCGGTACGTAAAAATCTGCTGCCAATCATTAGCAGACCGGAGTTCCGCTGTGGCGACCCCTAACCAGGAAAAGCCGAAAGCTGCAACAACTACTAATGACCACTTTGGAATTCTGGATACAACTATTAAGCAATCCGAGAATTCAGAGCATATAGAAGAAAATAAAAGGAATAAAGGGAGATGTTCGAGAAGTTCAAAACAAATAACTAGAAAGAGAAAGAACGTGATTAATGCCTATATATCAAAGAGAATGTATACTAAAAATGATTACTGCTTTGTTATCTAACACGCAGCTTGCAGGGAATGTAACACTGTTCAATCACAAAATATTCAGTCTACAGAAAATTACATCATTTTTATCAGAGAAGTTGGTAAAGGACATCCATCATTTAGAGTGACTGGCACAATTGGATTGGTCAGAGTGACTACTTTTTGAATTACTTTCCCCTTATACAAGGATAGCTCAGTGTACTCAATTTAATATTTATTTGCATATTGTTTGTGGGATTGTGTCATACAATTTGACTTAGGTTACTTTTTTATTTCTTTGAACACTGTGTTCACGGATTTCAGTTTTTCTTTTCTTTTAAAATTATTTCTTTGTTTGCAGCTGAGAATGGATTCCTTAAATCAGTTTGCAATTAGTGATTTGTTAAGGCACACATATCTTGCCCAATGTACTAAATACTATGTGGATTAAAGGTAATGTCTGATGACATTGGAGACTTGTGTTCCTCTTTTAAGAGTCAGATGATTTGCTTACTTTTATTAATAGTAAATCTAGACTTAATAAAGAGAACTGCACTTGGGCAAATGACACAGCTTGGAAAACTTTTATTACATATATTAATGACTGGGGTCAGTAGCATAGCTAGGGTGAGGCGAGAGGGGCAATTGTCCTAGGCATAAAGCGTTGGGATGCAATCAGCCAATCCTGATCTTTCTTTAAAAGCCAGTATTGCATTTATTGTCAAACCTGAGTGCTCTAGCACTGTGAGTATGGTCTAAACTGCAACAATTGCTTGTGCAATTGTAGTAAGCAGCTTCCTAGAGTTTAAAAGTAAAAAACATATATATATTTTTTTACCAAAACCTGAGTGCTGTGGCTCTCCATGCAGGCATTGTATGAAGTGTAGCAACTGTTTGCAACATTTGTAGCAAGCAGTTTCAATAGTTTAAAAAGATGTTTTTTTTTTTGTTTTTTTTAATTAAAACTTGAGCACTGTAGCATTCCATGCTGGCAGAGTAAAAACTGTAGCAACTGCTTGCTACATTTGTAGCAGGTTGCCACAGTTTAAAAGGAGACATTTTCTTTTAATAAGACATATTGAAGGAAGGTTGGGGGGGGGCAGGGCACAGAAACAGGACCTGAATGGTTTGGATTTGGGGGGGGTGGTGTATGTCATGCATCTGGTCACCTGGCTGGTGTGCCAGTGAAAGGAATGTCCATATTTCTATTTACACTTCAGTGGAGGAGCTGGAGGGAGTGTATATCTAACTGTAGTAAGTCAATTGCTTACAATGTAGTGATTGGCTTAATACAATGAAGTCGAAAAGTGAGCCAATAACCCAATTCTTTGTACTTTTGCCCATAATTTAATGGACTTCATCAGAAAACCAGCTGTAAAACAAACACACATATGTAAATACTCCAATACAAATCACATGACTTAGACACCCAATCAAATCAAAGTGTGGACATATTAAATTAATACTGAATAAAATATATGTTGTATACTAAAAATACATAGCCAAAACACTAATAGTTCTGTTATATAATTACAAAGGTACTATCTATAATATGCTCTCAATTTTAACAAACTGTTAATTGAAAGCATATCATTTAGTCCTGGTGATCGTACAGCATTCAATTTAATCTTCCACAACAATTCCCTATGTTTCAGAGGAATATTCCATGGCCAATCCCTAGGGTTCTGATCATTTTTTTCTATTACCACAAATAAAAATTGATGGGTAGGATTTAAAGCTAAAAGCTTATACAAAGCATTAGTACTTTGGTTTGTTTCTGATTTCATATATGTGTTCATAGATCTTGTCTTTGAGTTTCCTTTTGGCCTTCCATATGTAGTATGCAGAACAATGTTGACAGAGGGCTGCATAGACCACCCCAGTTGTATTACAATTGTATTTCCCTTGAATCTGTATGTTGATTTGATTTACTGCCACTGTGCTTCTCTAAAACATTCTTAAGGGATTTTCCCCTTTTGTATACAGTGTGTTAATTTTTCCCAAAGACTTTTTTCAGTACCAGAGTATATTTTTATAATATACCATTTCTTATATATTATTTTCTTTATAAATGCACTATCCAGGGAATATGTCATATTCAATGCAGTATTATACTTTACCAAACAAGATGCATTTTCTTGCATGGTTACACCTCCTAAATGCATATTCTGAGATGGTATTTGGACCATGAGGTCCCTTGTTTTTACATCAGATGTGCTACATGAAATTTGGCTATGTGACAATATAGGGTTATATATCCCTGTTTTTTTCTTTTATTGTCAACTTCATACATAATAGAATTGATCATAGCCAAGGGATAGTCCTTTTTTAAAACATATCCCCTTTTGTTTGTTTTACAGCTGGTTTTCTGATGAAGTCCAATAAATAAAGGATGAAAGCGTTAAGAATTTGGTTGTTTAATGGCTTACTTTTCCACCTTATTTGTTCCTGATTTTGGTGTTGAAGTCAAACTTTATACTTTGGAATTTTGGTTGTTTTATATAAGGTCCCAATGTCATCCAGCAAGCTGAGAGGTTCACAGCCAATACTCCAGCCAGCTGATATGAATGAACTGAGTTGTTCAGTGCACAACTTCACTTTAGGAATACAACAACCTCACAACAATATTCGCAACTTGGGTTGCCTAGAAATGTTACAGAAAATGATGTAGAAGATACTTTACATAACAGTACCAATGATGGTATACAACCAATGCAATGGACACCTATGCAAGCGGACATGGTTAAAGAACCTCCAGCTATCATTCAGCATGAAACACAGAGGTATGAACCTGTAAATTTGAATCAGTGGTTTAACAAACAGTTTGTACTAGGCCAGAGAGAAACTAGACCTGCTAGCTCTCTCAAACAAAAAAATTAAAAGATTTTGAAGTTAAACTGCTGAAATATCGTAAATTACAAATAGGGAACATGTACTTTATCAAATCTATAATAGCTCAAAGAGTGCCCAAAGGGCTCTGCATGGGGAAATATCTGACAGGTCTTGTAACTGATTCCATTTTGCACCAAGATTTACTTCATTTATTTAATCAATTTGGTTGTGAATTGATGGAGGCTCCTGTGAAGCATAATTTACAACAAATGGAGTTATTGAATAACACAATAGATATTTTAGATACATCTATCACCCAAGACCTCCTTTATAGTGAATACAAGCACCAGCATGCTACTATTTTCCAGTCCATGGATCGAGAATGTGATCTTATATTCGAAAGAAAACACAAATTTGAACAGGATTGTGTATAGTATACTCAAGGCAATGCCTACCCTAAGCCTCCAATAAATCACCTGCATGATAATAGGACTCATGCATCTGAGTCTAATGATCATCATATTGCAACATCTAACAATGATTTTAGTGACATGGTAGCCCCTTTGGATTTTACGCCCCCTCCTTACGTCAGGCAGAATAAAGTACAAGACCAACACTCCTTCTTTTTCAGAGAATCCTACTGCAATGGGGCAGAACTACCTACAACAACAACCATCGACAGCAGCAGCACCTGGGGAGAAGGAATCTATGACAATCATGGCAGAAAAGGAGGTGACTTTATTTGATTTTGTGAATTATGTTCACTTGCCTTTTAATACATGTGCTGAAGTTTACAATTATAGTGCATATCCTATTATGAAGGAACATGCAGACTTATTTAATAAAGGTTACACATTTGTTCCAGCCAAGCAAAGTAACATAGTAACTATTTTCAGTGAGCTAAAACTATATGTGTCAGGAAACTGAATTTATGTCTTATACTGGAAATATCAGTGGTTTTGATAACAGTTTAAAGGTACCTAGTGTTTACAGTTCCCCCAACATACCAGATTACAATTGTGTGAAAATATGTGTGAGACTGACATCAGGCATGGGTTATCTAATGAACTCCTTCTTAAGGGACATATAACTAAACGGCAGAAACAATTATTAGACAAGATTAGTTCATCGGGTACTGCAAGATTCATGTGACCCGATAAATGTGGGGGAATTGTAAGTATGGATAAAAATGAATACATTCAGTGAATGTTTACATTATTATTTGGTGATATTTACTGTAAAGCTTCTATTAATGAAATAAATGTTGCATATCACAAAATCGACATTATATTACATGATATGCTGATACAACAATCCATCACTGCAGAATATTACAAATATTTGAACATGAATGGCTCTATGATTCAACAATATTCAGAATACATAAAATTCATAAAAACATTAATAACCCCCTTGTTTGAACTATAGTTAATGCTAATGTCTCTAAGTCTTATTTAGCAAAATTCCTTGATCACCTTATTAAAAAAGAGGTTCACAAAATTGATTATGTATGTCAAGACTCATGGGCCTTTTTGCAGAAATGTAATAATATTAAAGACATTGATAACATCATATTTGTAACTATAGATGTCAAAGATTTGTTTGCATCTATTCCACACAACACAGATCTACAATGGTTCATAGAATTCTTGACACAAAGGACAGAGATGACACGAAGAAATAAACATTTACATGGTTTTCATGGAATTAGTTTTTATACGTAATTATATATACTTTGAAGGACAATTCTTTCCTCAACAAAAAGGCGTAGCTATGGGGGCAGCCTGTGGTCCATTATATGCTAATATAGTCATGATCGAATGGGAAAGTCAGTTTATACTGAATAGTTAGTATTTTTCTTTTAGCAAATTATACACTAAGTACCTTGATGATATATTTATAGTATGAACTGGTAGGTTGAGTGGCCTTCAACAATTTATAGAGTATATGAACAGTACAACTGATTTTTTAACATTTACTTATAATTTTGGCTTTGATTCTATTTCTTATTTAGGTGTTTTTATATTTAAAGATCTAACCAATAATTTGCTTTGTTCTAAGATATTTAGGAAGCCTACATATTCTAATTCATTCCTACACTTCTTCAGCTGTCACCCTTACCATCAAAAATGGGCAATTGGAAAAGGCCAAATGGTTTGGGCTGCAAGAATGATCACCCAGTACAATGATTTTATAAAAGAGTGTTGTCTATTGAGCGATATTTTTTTAAAAAG
>NC_056747.1:259471592-259494092 GCF_019279795.1 Protopterus annectens
TTAGGAACAAGTATATTAGAGGGTCAGCCCAGGTTGGAAGGTTTGGAGACAAAGCCATAGAGGCAAGATTACATTGGTTTGGACATGTGTTAAGAAGGGATGCAGAGTATATTGGGAAAAAGATGCTAAGGATGAAGCTCCCAGGTAACAGGAAAAGAGGAAGGCCTAAGATAAGGTTTATGGATGTGGTGAGAGAGGACATGCAGGTGGTTGGTGTGACAGAGCAAGATGCAAAGGATAGGAAGAAATGGAAACAGATGATCCACTGTGGCGACCCCTAACAGGAGCAGCCGAAAGAAGAAGAGTCTACAGCATATCTTTTATTCAATATTTATTTAATATGGCTGTACTTTGATTTGATTGGGTACCCAAGTCATGTGATTTGTACCAGCGTATTTAAATATGTGTGTTTGTTTTACAGCTAGTTTTCTGATGAAGTCCATTAAGCAAAGGATGAAAATGCTAAGATTTGCGTTGTTTATTGGCTCATTTTTACATCTTATTTGTGCCTGGTTTTGGTGTTGAGTTCAAAATTTGTACATTGTAATTATTACAGTGAAGTAATTTTTTGTCTTCCTTTGTTCTTCACTTGAAGAGTCGAAGGGGTAGGGCACTGGTTCATAGTACTGGCCCAGGGTGCTGGTAGAACCAGCTACACATCTGAATGGGGTGATGAAATAAATAATAGTACGAAAGGTGCTAATAGAACACATACAGGAAAGGAAGTGTCCACTGCTAGTAAAGATCACTTAATCCTTATTAAACATGATATTACTGATGAAAACTTTGGAATTTGGGATACAAGTGTTCAGCAATCTGAGGATTCAGAGTATTTAGAAGGAAAATTTAGAGTAAGAGATAATTCACAATAAATAACAAAGAAGAAAAATAAATTGATTAATGTCTATAATCAAAGAGAATATATACTAAAAATGCTACTTTGTTGCATAACAAACAGATTAGAGGGAATGATGACATTGTTCAGTCACAAAATATTCAGATTACAGAAAATGATGTAATTTTTCCAACAGATAAAGGACCATCATTCTAGTGTGACTGGCACAACTGGTATGGTATGTCACAGCAACTCTTTTATGAATTACTACCCCTTTTACAAGGTTAGTTCTGTGAAGTTAATTTAATATTTATTTGCATCTTTGTGTGATTTCATCATACAACTTGACTTAGATGGCTTATTGTTTTAATTTCTTTGAATTATGTGGTCACTAATTTTGATTCTTCTGTTTTCTTTTTTTTTTTTTAACTCTTTAGTTGTGTGAAGCTGAGAACAGATTTCTTAAATGAGTATGCCATTAGTGATTTGCTAAAGTGCAAGTATCTTGGCCAGTATACTAAATGCTCTGTATAAATAAAGCTATGTAAAGGAAACACCTGAAAACATTGGAGGCTTGCATTCCCCATATCAAAAGTTGGATGATGTCTAGACTTACTGAAGATGATCGCACTTGTGCAATTGGCACAACTTGAATAACTGTTGTTACATATATTAATGAATAGGCCAATGAGATAATAATATAAAAGGACACTGCTTTGTTATGTAACTCACAGATAAGAAAGGATACCATTATTCAGTCACAAAACATATAACCTACAGAAACAGCATCATTTTTAAATAGAGATGGTAGAAAAAAAGTGACAAGGGGCAGGCTTAAAAGAGGAAATCAAAACTGAACTTGGAAGGATTAAAGAACATTACTGTAAGAAAAAAAAGAGACGAAAGAAACCAAATCTGACAACATGGCTCAGTCTGTGGCAGTAGAAAGACAGTTTGATGTAAACAGTATGATTGTTCATGAAATATGAATTGGAAAACAATGGGATTCATAAGACTAACAGTGATGAAGATAATTTTTTGTAATAATTGATAGAGCAGACATTACTGATTTAGAAGTGGGAGAGTCTTCAGAGCTCTTCAGAAATAGCATACTAATTGGACATTTAGTTATTAGAGGAACTGATGCTTAACATTTGCAGAAAGAATAATGAACATTGAATAGCATCATGTTTTCCAAGAGCAAAAATACATGATGTGAGTAGGGCCATGGAATGCCTTAATGTAAGGATGTAATGAGCTGTTTTGTGTGTGTTGGCACAAATGATGTCATCTTCAAGGACTTTCTGACTTTTAGTTGGGAACTTATAGGTCTTTTTAATAGCAAAGATTGTACAGGTGTTAGGATGTATTTTTCACAAATCTCATATAGAAGGAAGAGTCATGACAGCATTAATGAAGATTTTTTGGGTATCAACCTACATGAAAAACATGGCCCAATTTAAAAAGTAGAACTGTGTAGAACATCCAAGCCTAATTTTGAGCACAGATGTATTTAGACAAGATGGAGTCCACTTGTCAAGACAAGGGAACAGAATTTTTGCAGTGGATGTACTTCAGTATTTGACTACATAAGATGTTTTTGCCAGGTCAGAAATTTAACAGTTCACAGATAGCCACATTTGATATATCTGTGTAGGCTGTTAAAGAGCATTAGTAATAATTTTTTTATTGGAAATTTGCTACATTTGCACAAAATTGATATTATTTTATGTGAAATATGGTTAAAGAACAATAACTAGAAACCATTTCTGTCAGGGTATGAAAGTTTTTACTGTAGGCATTTTGACAGAAAATATCACTTGGATGCATTATGGTACACATTAAACACTGTTAAAAGACCTGTGATTATTGGGTCTATATTAAATTGTCGAAATGGCATTACAGCGAATGCCGTTTCACCGACATGTAAAGAGCGAAATGCTCAAACAACAAAAGCTCAGGTCAATGATTTTTTTCCTAGGGAAAAAAAATAGCTTGGCCTGAGCAGTGACGTTGCCCTTTACCCCACTGTAGTGCAATCTCGGAGTTGGTATATTTAGTTAGGGGGGGGGCAAAGCCCCCCACTTTAAAATGTTTTAACCAGTGTGTTTTGTTTTGTTGGTCTACTGATTATTTTCCCTAGGAAAAAAATCGGTGACATGGGGTTTCGCTGTTTTAGCATTTCGATTTTTACGGGTCAGTGAAACGACATTCACTGTAATGCTGTTTCGACAATTTAATATAGACCCATGATTATTACATGTTCAATAATAATATCATTACTGTAGATTTGGTAACTGTGACAATAAAGACAACCCTGCAACAGATAAAAATTGCTGGAGTATGTAAACTACCAATGTTAGATAGTGATGTCTTGAAGGAATTCATAAATTTCTTTCTTGAAACACTAGTAGCTGGGACTTATATCAGAAACAGACTGGAATAATCTTGCTTCAACAACATTAGTCAGGAACAACAATTGCTGCAAATTGTAAACAAACCTACTAGGGAACGGAACATGCCAGACATTATTTGTTTTCCTAAGGAAACGAGTGATATGTCGTGCCAAATTATACCACCATCAATGTGCAGTGCTCATGGAGTTATAAAGATTAAATAAAGATTAAATTACCACTATATAGTTCTTCCAAAATAAAATCTAAACCAATGCACAGAAGATTAATAACATCACTAAATGGAAGCAAAACAGTTACTATGTGGAAACACTGTAGAAGGAAATGTTGCATGTTTTGAAAGGAAAATTGTTTGAAAGCAAAAAATAAAAAAAAAATGTTTAACCTCAGGATCTAGGCACACAAGGTCTTTAGGATATATTTATTTAAGAACAAGAAACATAATTAAGATGAGAGAAAAATATATAAAAATGTAAACAAGGTTAAACTATGACTTTAAAAACTGAGATAAACAAACCAGAAAGACAAATTAAACAGTGTGATATTACATAAGGAAAATTTTGAAGAAAATTCATATAAAGATATTGCACATATAGAAAACTGTTTAGATACATACGATGTAGGAATAAAGACATGCAAATAAATAAATTGTGTTTAGATTTTAAAATTTATTTTCAGACATAACAGAATATAAATATATTTACAAATTCTTATGCAAACAGTTTTAATCCACAAAGGGGAGTGAGTTATAAATTGAGCAAGTAACATCCAAGTAACTTAAGATACTGAAATTAAATTAGTTTATATTTAAAAAGATCTATGGAAACTGGAACCAAACAAGGTACAGGGAAGCGATAGAATTAGTATTTATGAACTGAGAACATGTCAGTATGAACTTACAATACCATTCTATCTGCTATTCACTAGGTCATTTAAGTATGTGAAGATTCCTCATGGTTGGAGACACACTTGTTAAACCCAGCTTTAATGGAAGAGGAAATAGGACATACCCATAGCTATATAGACCCAGACGTTTATTTATTTTATGGAAAAGTAATGGAAAAGATTATTTTGAATAAACTTTTGTCAGAACCAGAAAGGTTGGTACTTAAAACCATATATGAGCATGCACATGTTGAAAATAGATCTTTAAGCATGTGTATACATGGTGCTCTATAATAATATAATAAAAGCTATAAGTGTAAAAATTGTGATGGGGTGTAATTTATATAGACTTAACTTCAAACTTTGATAGGGTCATACTCAGAACACTGACTTATAATTTAGAACAAGAAGAGCTACTGATGTAATCTTGATAAAAATAGATGGTTGCATGGCTTACAAATAAGACATGCCAAGTATCATACAGCACTTGGACTGGTGAAGGTCTGGGTTACAGTTGGGTTGTACCAAGGGGCTCTGTCCTAGGCCCATACTTGTTTAGGTTGTATCTTTCAGATCTATCTTTATCATCTGAGGTTATCTACACTCTGTGGGCAGATGACTTGAAAACTGGTAAACTGAATACATCTGTTACAGATAGGTCAAGTCTGCAAAAGAACTTGACTAAATTGACCATTTGGGGCACTGTACAATAAATAGCTGATAAAGACATCAACAACTGAATATATGATATTTAGGAGATATAGATTGAAGGGTGGATGGATTCTTAATACAGCACAAAGTAGTTGAAACTATAAATCCATTTAAGGAACTGGGTATACAGGTATTTTCATCTTTGAGTTTTTCTGATCATATCAAGTGATTGGTTAATGATAGTTATACAACTATAGGCTGTAGAACAAGATTTATAAAGTCTTGAGAAATCAGAAATTATGAAAATAAAAGTTATGCACTCACCTTAACCATGCATCTGTATTGTCCATTTTTCATTCTTCCTCAACAAATGGGTCTCAGAGCTGACCCTCAGATCTGGCTCAAGACACTTTTCCACTAGATTCCGGGATACGACTCTTGAGCTCCTCCCTTTACCCATAATGGCAGTGACCACTATTCCAGTCTGTTTACTGCTACTATATGACTATCTAAATATGTAGTATAGTAATAATAATAACAATAATAATACAGAGGAATAGCATAGTAACAGAACAGGGGCTCAAATAGGAACTGTAGTCCCTAAGAAAAAACTTCATCAGGTCACTCCCAAAGACATGGATAAGGGAAGGTGGGGGGAAGTTGAAGAAGAATGAAACTGGACAACACAAATACATAGTTATGATGAGCACATAACTTTTATATCTAATGGTGTTATTTTCATTCATTCCTTAATGACTCAGACAGAGTCTCCAGCTATGGTAACCTTGGGAAACCCAAATAGAAGGATGTTTCGGATAACCACAGAACCGAATGTAGCCCTGTTTCTGGAGATGGTATCCAAGTTGTAATGAGCAATAAAGGTATGAGCATTAGGCAGCTGCACAAATATCATCAATAGAAGCTCTAGCCTAAAAGGCATCTGAAGTGGCCATAGATCTAGTTGAGAATGCTTTTGGTTGCTTTGACAAGGTTAAACCTCTCAAAGAATAAACATAAGAAATACACTCCATTATCCATTTGGCTAGTGTAGTTTTAGATTTCCAATTTGTTATTGGCAAGGGAAACAGTTGGTCAGTTTTTCTAAATTCTTTCATCCTATGAAGATGGAAACAAAGTTGTCTATGGACATCTAAAAGGTGGAGCATGTATTTTCATTGTTGTAAATTTAATAAGGAAAACTGGCAAGGTGATCACTTAGTTGATGTTTGCTTCATAGGCATTTTGGGGTACAAAGGAAGGATTAGTATGCAAAGTAACCAGGTTTTTGTGGAAAATTAAATAAGACAGTTTTGAAGAGAGTGCTTGGAGTTCAGAGACTTGCCTCACAGAAGTTATAGCCACAAGAAAGACTGTCTTCCAAGAAAGAATTTTGAAATTTGCCTTAGCTGAAGGTTCAAAAGGGGATCATATCAAACTCTGTGACACAACAGTAAGATCCCAAGGTGGAGTGCCATCTTTTATCAGAGGTCTCAGTAAAATGGTACCTTTAAGAAATGCTTTACATAATTTGGATGAGGCTAAAGGGAAAGCATCATCTGCAATGTGATAGTTGGAGGTGGCTACCAGCTGAACTTTGAATGTGGAGAAACTAGCACTACTTTGAAAAATTGAAGCTAGAAAATGTAAAACAGTAGGAATTGCAGTGGTGAAAGGATTCAGATCTCTCTGCTGTGTCCAAAAAGAAAATATCTTTCATTTACTCTTCTAAATCTTTCTTGTAGAGGGTTTCTGAGATGAGAATAAAATTTGGCAAACAGGAGAGGAAAGCCTAGAATGTTTAGCTATCATCAGAATTAGCGAAACCATGCAGTCAGCCTGAGGCCTGTAATGTCTGGATGAATCATCTCTGATCAGTGTGAAAGAAGGTCTGGACTGGGATCCAGTGTCTAAGATGGACAGAGTACATGAGACTATAGGAAGTGGAACCACACTTGCCGAGAACAAAAGGGGGCAATGAGGATTACTTTGCTCTTCAACCGGAGTGCTTTCTGAAGGAATTTGGGGATTAGAGGTAGGGGAGGAAAAGCATATAGAACATCAGAGGGCCAAGTGTGGACTATAGCATCTCTCAGTGACTGTCCCTGAGGGGAATTAGGGCAAAGAACCTGCTGACTGTCCCCGAGGGGGAATTAGAGCAAATAACCTACTGCATTTCTTGTTGAGGGGAGAGGCAAATATATCAAAGCAGGGTTGACCCCATTTGAGGAAGATCATATTTGCCACTAATTGATTGAGAGACCACTCGTGAAACATCAGGATAGTTCTGCTGAGCTTGTCTGCTAGAACAGTGGAGTTCCCCTGGTATGTGCATTGCAACAAGAAAGCAGTTGGAGGAGATTGATCATTGCCAGACCCTCACTGCTTCTCAGCAAAGGGGGTAAGATCTGGTTCCTCCTTGTTTGATATACCAAATTACTGACATATTGTCCATTTGGATAGCAATTGCCCTTAGAGGAAGAGAGTTCTGAAAGGCCTGCAATGCTAAAAGGACTGCTGTCATCTCTAAGACATTTATATGCAATTTGGTCTTTTCTGGTAATCACGTGCCTTGAAAAGTCTGTCCCAAGAAATGACCCCCACTGGGAGGCTTCTGTGGTCAACATGGCATTTGGGGTAGGAAGGATTAAGGGACATCCTTGACAAACCTTGTCAGACTGAAACCACTACAGTAGGAA
Organism: Protopterus annectens; assembly: GCF_019279795.1. Lineage (NCBI taxonomy): Eukaryota > Metazoa > Chordata > Ceratodontiformes > Protopteridae > Protopterus > Protopterus annectens. Next base: position 259,479,074 of record NC_056747.1, read on the forward strand.
GTCTTTGCAGACTCCAGATAGTTTTATAGGATGTTGCAGGGGCCATCGAAGAAAAGACCATTGAACTGCTAGAGTCCACTGGAGGATTTGCATGTGAAGACAAGTAGTAGGCATCAAGATAATTGCTGCAGCCATTGATCCTAGGGTCTTGAGAACTATTTTTTCTGGGGGGTGGGGTGGGGTGGGGAGAAAAAAACCTGTCTGACATGCAGTCTCAAGGTAAAAATTCTATTTTGTGGTAGGAGAGCGAGGTGAATGCCTGTATCTAGCCAAGACCCTATAAACTCCAAGACTTGAATGGGTTGAAGGTAGGACTTTAAAAGATTGATTGTGATTCCCAGGGATTGAGCTAATCAGAGTAGGTAATCTCTGGCTTTTACTAAGAGATGCCTGGATGGTGCATTGAGGAGCCAGTCATCTAGATAAGGAAACACTCTGAATCTATGCAGTTTCAGATGAGCGGCTACAACTGCTATACATTTGGTGAACACCCTGGGGGCTGTGGTGAAACCAATGGGCAGGGCTCTAAACTGATAATGACTGGCTCCCAGCTGGAAGTGTAGGTATCTTTGGGAGTGACTATTCATTTTAATTTGGTACTACATGTCCTGAAGATCTACTGAGCACATCCAGTTGTCCTTTTGTAATGGAGGCTGAGCAGTGACCATCCAGAACTTGGAGTCCTTTACAAACTGATTGAGATAACTGAGGTCCAAGATAGGATTCAGGTCCCCTGTTTTCTTTGTCACCAAAAAGGACCTTGAGTAGAATCTAGATCCCCTTTGATCTGGTGGAACCTCTTGGATGACTCTTTTGTTTAGCAGCTTTTGAATCTTCAGAGCTGCAAACTCCCACTGATTTTGTGGAACATTGGTGAGCAGTTTTCTTTTCATGGAGGGAATTTGTAAAAAGGGAATGAAATGTCCTCTAGATACTATTCTTTGCACCCACATATCTTTTGTGATGGCTGCCCAGGCTTCTGGATGCAATGATAAGTGTCCCCAAGTGTCTCCAGAGAAGAACAGTTGAGCAATCCTTAATGAGCACTGAAAGGGTCTATCTGAGAAGGAATCTTTGAAGCCCTGGTTTTGTAGACACCCCCCTCTGCCATGTGGCCAGCATTTTCTGTTATTATTCCCTGTCTGCCACTGGGAGAAAAATCATTGCATGAGTCCCGAAAAGGTCCTTGAGACTTCCAGAACCACATCTTCTTACCATAGGACTGATTCTTAGAAAATGGTCTCTGCAGGGTAGAAAAACAGATTCCCATGGCATACAAGGCCTTTCCATCTTGCTTCCTGCAGGAAAGTGTTTCTTTAACTGTTGGGCCAAACAGAGAGGATTAATCAAAAGAAGCATTGATAAATTATACTTTGAAGGGCTCTGCAAAATCACACAATCACATTCAGGCATCTCTCCTAATGTCTTTGCCTGAACCTGTAGCCCAGCTGCATGAGAGATTAGTCTCATAGACGAATTTGAGATTGCTGATAGGGTGGCTAGTCCAGAGGAAAAAAACTTCTCTTCCTCCATTGACATGGACCCAGGGGTAGAGTTAGAGAGTTCCTTAAGTCCCTCTGTAACCTAGTGACATGTGCCAGATAGTTTAGCAACCATAAGGCAATGGTCATTGAGGCATAAACTTGCTAACCATACCTGTACAACTCCCTAGATTCTCTATTAGGTGGATAGACAGAGAAGCTCTGTTCAGTCAGCTCTTTTTTGGTGGTTGCCATAAGAACCATGGCATCCACAGGGATTCCTTTACTCCAAAACTGTCTATCTTCAGGTGCTCCAAGAATCTTATCTGGATGCTGTAGAATTGGTTCTATAGCATATGGTTTCTTCCATGCCTGACAGAAGACAAGATCTATAAGCTCATTTGCTGGGGGGGGGGGGTAACCCAAGATGTAAATGGGAGAGACATGAAGGCTTCTAGGAACACCAATTCATCCTGAAGAGGGGTTCTGGTGGACCAACCACATTTTTGGTGCAGGGTTTCTAGAATGTCTCTGAAGAGAGGTCTTCTGGTGGAGATCTTGGGGACCCTTCCCATTCATAAAAATCAGTGTCTTCAGTCAAAGATTCCTGAGGGGAATCTAAGTGCATTTCTTTGGATAACCTCTTCCAGGGGACCTCTTCAGTGGGGTGTTCTAGAGAGGTATCGGGAGAAGCAAGGAGTTCCCTAACTGTAACTGCCTGGAAGCTCTTATGGGCTGTCTCTGTTGAGTAGGATGAAGAAACTCAGGAACTGGATCCGAGGGGACAGGGATCAGATCAAAAGAAGTAAGAGCTGAAACATCTCTCGGGTGGGAGAAAACCCTCTCCACCACCATGAAGGCCAAGGGACCAGGAGAAGCTGAGGTGAACTTATCCAGAGCTGAAGGTCTTAAATCAGGAAAACTGGGAACTCCCCTGATCCTCTGCTCTGAGGGAGGAGTTGGAGCCTAGCTGTCCAGTGCTGAGGCTCCGAGGGGGAAGTGATGGCTTCATAAACTTTGGAGTTGAAGTCATTTCCTCAGATCTGATGCCAATGCTTTGACTCTGAGACACATCCTGCTCAAGGGTAGTCAGACCTGAATGGATCAGGGAGGTACTCAGAGTCAAAGATAAAAGTATCTTTGCAGCTGACTGCTTGACTGTTATAGATCTCAGATCTGAGGGCTCCAAAACACAAGGTTGGATTGGAGAAGGAGAAATTGTAGCATTGTGAGGGAGGTTTAAAGCTCATGGATCAGACGAGAGACAGAAATGGTAATACCCCCATCTGGATCTGTGTTCTTAGAAATGTTCTCATCATCCTATCTGCCTCAGAAAGATTTTGGGAGGACCTAATTAAAGAGGAAGTGGAAGAAGGTTGAGAAGACTTTCTTGGTGTCTCTTGTAGGAAAGGAGACCTCAGTGGTGGAGACCCTGGCTCCAGAGAAAAATGAGGGCTTCAGAGTCGATGAGACTTTGAAACTGAGGGTGTATGATCCGTGGACTTTCGATCCAAGTGCTTGTAGATTTTAGCTGGAGGTTATGATGTTGGAGCAGATTTGGGAGAATTGAGGGGAGAGTACCTTCTATGTTCCCTGGGCTCTGTAGACATAGATTTCAGAGAGGGGGTTGAGCCCCTGATGAAGAAACAGCAGAACAAGGAGCAGAAGCAGGGATAAGGCCCTTAAGCACTAACTTGTTGCATCGGTCGCTGATAGATCTTGCATGAAAGCCTGCACAGGTGCATGAAAGCCTGCACAGGTCATACAAGGAGTATCTAAGTGAGAAGAACCTAAACTATAAACACACTCCCTGTGAAAATCAGAGTTTGGTATTTTGTGCCCTCAGGAAGTGCACTCTAAATCCAGTAGGCTTTTCAGTGATTGCTGTAAACTTGCCATCCAGCAAAAAACAGTCAAAAGAAAGAAAGAGAGATTTATTTTTTTTTTTTGGGGGGGGGGGTAGAGAGAAAAACTTATGCCAACAATGATAAAAATGTTACATTATGAAAAAAGGTAAAAAGAAGTAGAGAGATACCAGTGACGGTAAAAGAGAATACCAAAGTGTGGCAAGAAAAGGTTGGAAAAATTATAACTAGCTTAGCAGGGTACAGAGAGAAAGTTATGTAGTGTAATAAGTAAGGAAATTAGTTAAACTTCAAGTTTTGCTTACTATTCCCAGAAAAAAAACACTGCCTGGACTTGAGAGAATGGAATCCAGACTGAATCATTAGAGTGGCAAATGAGATCTGAGGTGGTACAGTGGTTAGGGGCATTATGGGTAAAGGGAGGAGTTTGAGAATCAGATCCTAGACTCTAGTGGAAAAGCTGCCGAGTCAGGCCCGAAGGTTAGATCTGAGACCCATTAGTTGAGGAACGAATGAAAATGAGAACATCAGATACATTGTTAGTTGCATTAGACCCAAACTAGAGTATGGAAATAATATGGAAACTTTGTAAGAAAACAAGCATGAGTAAATTGGAAAGAGTACAGTGGAAATATACAGAGGGCATCCATGGCTATGAAAATGTTAAGTTATTTTGAAAGATTACATTTCTGAACTTGCATGATGTCTCATACTGATTACCAAATTATATTAAAGCAAGCATTAGTTTAGATTTATTTATTTATTGTATTTGTTTACTGGGATGGTCCACTAGGCCTGAAGTGCCCATTTTCAGTGGAGGCCCGGGGAGAAAAGCTCCACATATAAGACAGTACACATGCTATACAGAGTATATAAATGAAAACATTTAGTACATATTTATAGTAGTTTACAAATATAATGACACTTTATATATAGTACACATAGTTACATCTTGAACAGTATACATTGTGTATAGATGAAGACATTAATTTCATATAATTATTAGCTTACGTGTGTATGTAGCCCTTCTTGTAGTGGGAGTAGCGCAGTTACAAGAGTCAGTTAAAGAGGCTAAACATTGTAACAAGTTTAGGTGGAAATATTTTAAGAACTTGGCCTTGTTATGGGACTTTTTGGTATTGGCATAATTGCCCATGCCTGAAATATTTGTTTGTATTTTATAAGTGTGTGTGTATGTGTGTGTGTGTGTGTGTGTGTGTGTGTGTGTGTGTGTAGTATATATATATATATATATATATATATATATATATATATATATATATATATATATATATAAGGGCCGGTGTTAGCATTTTGGGGGCCCCCAGCAAATGTCAAGTTGGGGGCCCCCTAGGCAGTTCCAGTATAAGTATCATTCTGTCAGTGCCACCCCTCCTAAGAAACCTTTTAGTATGTGCTGCAAAATTTTAGGAGTAGTACGTACAGACAGACCTGTAGCTACAAGCTCTTACATTACAACAGGCCTATATACCACACTATGTTGATCTGTCTAACAAAGGGACACTTACAGTTACTGGTATTTAGTTGCAACAATGATACATTGCAATACCTCTACGTACAGGTCTGAAATTAAATGGACTGATGACTAGGCCTACCATTTCAACAGCCTCCACCCCCCCCAGTCCTCTCCTCTGACCCCCTCCCCCCCATTTTTTGGCTCCCCATACTATGCACATTACTTTTTTCTTTTTTTTCTCACATTTTGCCTTACTCTTAGCTTTTTCAAAAAGCCATCATTTTGTATATGCTCTGAAGTGCATTTTAAAGTTTTTTTTTTCTTTTACACAACCATTTCATCCAGTAATGGCTTGAACAAAAATGATGATTAAGGAAAGAAATTCACTGTTGCTGTTCAACTTTAGTTTTGCTTGCATCCTTTCAACACTCTTTCCTGAACAACACAGCACAGTAATAATCACTTAGGAAATAACTCAAATAACCAAGGGCCCAAGAAGCCGTAGGGTTACAGATGGTCTGCGATGCATTTTAGAGCATATTCTCAGCATTTTACTCCAATGGTGACCTAAAGAAAAGTCATGAAAAAGAAAAGAATTTCAGTCTTAATTTTTTCTTTAAATTGCCTTAGTCATATATTTCAATGATAGCTGACATACATATACATAGCATGCTTCCTCACCTGTAACCCTCAAAGTCAGCCTCATGTATATGTGCCTGATGTATGATTGCGAGAATGATTTCAGTTGTTGTGTCTTTTGGCTTTTCCTGGTTAGGGGATTTCAGTAATATATTCTATTTTGTTGGTCCTAGACAGTACACTACTCCTACACAAGCTATAGTAACCTTCTTTTTCCACTTCTGAGGTCTGTGAGAAAAGTAAATAAACAATTGCCACACTGTCCTCAGCTCAAACACAAGCGACTTCATGTGCACACCTCTAAGGTTTGACTGTAATGAAAATTAAAGTTGTAATAACCACACAATCCCTAGCCCCCCATAACGTACAGCAGCTTTCTGTACACACACATTTGTGCAGGGCTGGTTTTAGAATGGCTGTGGTTGAAACCAAAGGCTTTTATCAGCTTTATCCTAAAATGGTCATATCTCAGCACTCTTCAAGTTAAACAGCTCAATCAGAAAATTGATAAAATTTTTCTCCTGATTTTTCTTCAACCAGCAACAGCTTTTGTGGGGGTCCCTACAGAGTCAAAAATGATTAAGGGAGCCCCCAATATCCATTTATAGTCTAGTGAGTGGGGGACACCAGACTCCAAGAAGATCTAAGTGTCTGAATGTTCTGTGATATATTTTATGTCTTACTTTTGAAATGTAATCACTTGTTAGGCACATTTTTTACTGATACCCAGAAGAATAATGTCTGTGTCCTGGCATTATTGGGTGCATGGACATATAAAAATCAGTAATATTTGTTGCATATACACATGGACACACACAAGCATAAGCTATAGTGGTACTAGTTTTGTACTTATTTCAGCAAATAGCAATACATTGTACAACACTGGTACTGCCACACCAGATCAGTAACTGTTGTTTAGCAGTCATCAAACAGCAGCAGGGGTAAGTCGCTTATTTCCCTCATTGAGCAGTAATGCATACCTGTCACTGGCCCTGATTTCACAGACCTTCCCTGATTTTGTTCATACTTTTGCCTTCTCCTTCGCAAAAAGTTTGATTTGCTGGTAAATACTTCAGGATTACAAACAATCAATCCAGACATCTGAGTTTTATAATTATTGTCCAAAAATACATGTTGATGCAAAAGGTGTCATTCTATTAATTTCTTAAGGAAATTAGAGTAATATTTAAAATGCAGTCCTGATTCTGAGCCTTTATTCTATTATTTTTGGGACTGTACTGAATTCTTAAGCAAAGAAATTGAGAGTTATAGTATCTGGTGTTCTGTTTGTATTTATAAAACTCCCTGAAAGAGAAAATCATCCTTGATGATCGGAAGTATCAGCTCTTCTTAAAATCCAAAGTTTGCACCGAGATAAGTCACTCTGGGCTGCTGATCTCTCCAGTGCTTACCTTGGTCACTCTGGGCTGCTGATCTCTCCAGTGCTTACCTTGGTCACTCTGGGCTGCTGATCTCTCCAGTGCTTACCTTGGTCACTCTGGGCTGCTGATCTCTCCAGTGCTTACCTTGGTCACTCTGGGCTGCTGATCTTTCCAGTGCTTACCTTGGTCACTCTGGGCTGCTGATCTCTCTACTGCTTGCCTTGCTCATGTTCGTTATCAGCTTCATCCTAACAAGGTCATATCACATCCCTGTTCAGGTTAAAGAGCATAATTAGTAAATTGATAAATTTTTTTCTTCCACATTTTTCCCCAACCAGCAGCAGCTTTTGTGGGGCCCCCACACAGTCAAGGATGATTAAGGGGGCCCCCTGCAATCACAGGTATAGCAGGGACCTAAAGCTGACTATGTAGTTAGCTTTAGTGGAGAAAATGTCCAACAGCACTATGTCAGTGGTAAAATATTTAATGGAATTCTGATGCCTGTTAGTTGACAAAACACTGTTAATACGACCAGAAATATCTTTGAATTTTAAAGGGGATATAAATACGAGTTATTATCCATGTGGTTTATTAGGTATACAAGAATGCTGCACTAGCTTTTGTTGGTTTGACAGACATGTTACAAAACATCAGGATAAGATAACTTGCTGTGGTTGGGGGACCCCCAGCGACCGCAGGGTTTGCTGGTGCCTAAAGCCGGCTATGTTTGTTTGTTTGTGTCTTTCGGCTTTTCCCGGTTAGGGGTCGCCACAGCAGAACTCCGGTCCGGTAATGAGTGGCAGTTGATTTTTATGTACCGGCTTGCCAGGCCTGACGCACAACCTTCAACGAAGGTACGCCCATTCACGCATACACACACACGCACACACTAGGGTTACCACCTGTCCCACTTTGCGAGGGACAGTCCCTCTTTGGGCGGTTGTGTCCTGACCAAAAATATTAAAAATGGCAAATATCCTGAGATTGTAGGACATAATCATGTCCCATATTTTATGTAATAGTTGCATAAAATAGTTATTTCTGTATCTAAAATACCTAAATGTTACAAGAAACAGAATAAGCAACTAAACTGCTACAAGAATAAGCTTTTATTTAGGCAAAAAAGTAAAGTTCTATCCTTTGTACTGACCGTGGGTATGTGTGTCGGCCTGTAAATTCTGATGTGTGTCCTGAAAATGTCCCACTATGGCCATTTGAAAAGGTGGCAACCCTAACACACACACACACACACACACACACACACACACACACTCCAAATGATCATACATGAAGTACAAAGTAGCAAAGTCTAAAATACTGGCCACGCAGTGGAAGAACGCAAAGAAATCAGGAAGGGCATTACATCATGCTTACAAAATAATACTGCAAGAGAGCAATGCTATAGCTCTTCAAAACTTGAGATGATCTGAGTAAGGCTCCATTGCACGAGTTTTTCCACCAGATGGCAGCCACTGCTACCAATAAAATGCAACGCCACTGGCGCATTGAGCAAGCGCAAGCCTAACCGTCTGCAAGAATGGTGAGGCGGGGCTTGTAGGAGGTGTTGCAAAGGTTGCGCGCACGGAAGCAAATTTCTGTTGTAATAGGAGCAGGCGAGCGCAATGCAAGATCTGTTATAAGGTAATGTGATGAGCTGTTTAGTGATAACACTGTAGGTAGAAGCCGGTGGTTTTAGTGGGTACGCTGTTCATAGAAAGCTTTGAACCTTACGAACTGTCTGGAACCGTAAAGAGCTCGGTTCTACCTCTTCTCATTTCTAATGTTAGGGCAAGACGGATTAGTTGCTTATTATGTAACACCTCTATCTAACTCATGGGTGTAGTTCTAGTTCAAGCCGGCACAGTCATCTTGCAATTATGTAACACTTGCTGGTGCCGCAGATAAAAAGCGTACTGTTAGCTATACTGAGAGTACTGTAAGCTAAAACATGGAGCATCTGTTAGCGGCAGAAGCTTTGTGGTTTAGACTTGGTGTGCATTTGTGGGCTCTGTTTTAAATGCCCTTGCCGCACCAAGACTGAGAAGTCCGGTTAATTGGTATGACCTGCGTGGCTTATTATGCCTTGTATTGGCTCCCTAGATGCAAAGCTGGTACCGCGAAACTTTTAATTTTTGTGTGTCTGTGCAAGTAAACAAGAATCTATGTTAAGACACAGAAGAGTGACCGTGTACCTGCGTCTCTTAAATACCCACCAACACCCTGAAAGTTGTGTTTACAGAACGTCGAAGAAAGTTTTGAATGATAAAAGATACATAATGTCCCGCATACTTCTCAACCTGCCTTCAATAAAATCAACGGTGCAATGTGTAGCAGGTGATCAAACTTGAGACTAGAAACAGAGGGAAAGAAGCAGCGGCATCGTAATATGTCTTTAAACTATGAGTAGTGTGTGGCATTGTCGTCTAAGTTCTGGTTGAGAGTTAACTTGGTTATGTTAGAAATGTATGCCCGTTGACTTGAGTGGTATGGTGCCAAGATGTACCTAGAGAACTCTTGTGTGGTTCTCGGAAAGTCTTATTGCCCACAACCCACCAGACATTTTTAAAAAGGAACCAATGTCATGTATTGTTTTTCAGGTGTTCCCTCTGAAACTATTAATAGATACTGTTTTTAAATTAGCAGTATTCTCTATAAGCAGCCCAATACTTCTTGTTAGAGGCTTTTGTTTAGGCGGTTGTTAGACATAATGCAATCTGAAAAAGCTACAGTGCTTCTAAGTGATGCTCAGAAAAAAATGCTCATAATAAAGTACAAAAATAGTGCTTGGCTACACACTTGATAGTAGAGCACAGGCTGTTAAGGTATTTGACATAAAATCAAACCATTCACTTTATGGGGAATGCTGACATAGATAGTTGGAGTGTAACAGTATTACCAGCCTATAATTTTCATCACCCACTTTTTCCAGTGTAGCATTTCTGGAAGGTGAAGTATGTCCTTGCAGGTAATGTTAATAAGTTAGCAACCAGTCCTATGGGGAATGCTGGCCCAGTGCAAGAGCATCTGTAAACAGACATTATATACCCCCTCCAACACATATGTGTAGAAACAGTATAAACACTGGGAGTTGTTAATATGTTTTTTGTTACAGTGATGTACTTTCACAAAATAGATAAGGTATAGCCATTCTATGCCAAAACAAACAAAAGTAATGGCTTAACAAATTACATTACTTTTGCCATCAGCAGCATGAAATTCATAAGTGTGGGTCAGTATAATATTTTCAGAAAGTGTACATATGAAACAATTAAGATGAGGCCAAAACATTGTTTACTCTTTCCACATGTTACAGCTGCAATTGTTATTTTGTCTCTCGTTTTATTCTTTTGTCACTTGCAAAATTTAGCTTTTTTATTCTTGTCTCTAGTTGTCGCGTGTGCACTGGTAACTTGCTCTGTTCAGTCTCTCTATTGAAATAGTACTTTCTTGCACCATTCTAAACCTTATCTGTTTAGTTTGTCTTTGTAGGACAGTTGATAACATTCTTATCATCATAACTGTTGTTTACTGCTGTATCTCAAAATGCATCCACTCTCCTACCAAATCATTTGCCGATTGATCAGAAAGCACTGAACAGTAAAATGTGCCATTCCATCCATATGCTGCGGAAGCACCAAGATTAGGGTTCAGGGCTCTGATATGGCCCCTGCCACGTTGCTGATTTTATATTCATCATCTATGCCACCTGAACTCTACCAGTATATTTGCTACTAAACTGGAATAAAAAAATGTTCTTCAGTGACAAATCCAATGGTCTAATGTTTACTATAGTAGGTGGTTTTCTTAATTTTTTTCTCAGTGGTAATGGATACTAATAAGATTGTAGGTTTTGCATTCCTTTAGTCATAGTCCAGACTGAATGTGTGCCCATAACATTGAATATGTACTTAAACAGTGCATTTTGTTTTTGTATCTGTATAAGTTTTATTTGCACACTATTTGAGCAGCATTTGGAGATGCGTTTCTTGTATGTTTGACCAAATCAAAATAAATGTGTTCTGTTGCTGAAGATATATTTGATATCACATCTGTTGAATTAGAAAAAAAAGTGTTTACATGTTGGAATAGTTTATACAAGTCATTGACATGCCATTTCACAAGAGTTATGGCTTGTGTTTAAAATTTTGTTGTGGGTGGCTTGGAGATTTTGAGAAACTGGGAATTTACAGGGTTTGGACAAAGGCAAGCTCTGTATTGTAAGAGGCAGAATGTCATTTGGCACTAGAATCATTCCTTCACATTTTAATTTTCAGTAAAGCCTGCATTTCTGTAGTGTAGGATGTGTTTTTTTTCCCCATGCCTTTTCTCTCTATGCCTGCCAGCCATCAGCAACCCTGCAAGTCTTGAACCCTTTTACACTGGCATGTTGGTGGAAGAAACTGAAGGAGCTAGACAGTTTGGGACAGGCCATCATCCAGGCAGCTGTGGAGGTTGTATGTTCCTCTGTGCTAGATTCTTTCTTTAGCTGCTTGCCCGTTGTTCATCCAGTCTGTCTCCTTATACAGGGCAACCCATGTTTAATGAACAAACTGTAATTGTCTTCACTCTGGAGAACTAATTCAGCTGATCTTCATCCTTAATGCAGTGCATTTAGGGATTTTCAGTAGTCCGTAATCCCTCCCTACAACAACCTGATGTTTGCATGATTCCATGATACCGCCTTGATGGCTTATGTATACTTCTGTGTGTGAGCCAAAATATGGCCACTGTGCAGCTTGGTGTGTGCAAACATCTTGACCCTTCCTGCCACATTAAAGGGCACTTGCCTCCACTAGATTCTGGTTATGCAGTGGGTTTGGATGGTGGTTCTTCCTTCAGAATGGGAGAACTTGTGGGTCCATATACATCCACCCACATCAGATTGCACCCCCAGCAACCAGGTCACTACTTGATCCCAGGTTGAGTCGCATTTAAGACTTGATCCCTTTGTGCCATGGATCTAAACACATTGGAAATCTGTGTCTTTTATCAGAGTAGTGGGTTGCATAGCTTGTACTGGTGGTGTGGAGAGAAAATGCCTTGACCATAACTTAGGCAACCCGAGTTCAAATATTAACTTGACATTACAGACAAAAGGAATAGGTGTACCAGTTGGGAGGGTTGCATGTATAGGGAACATTGGCATGTTGTCCTGGTGGTAACTAGAGAGACAGCATGAGTGAACACTGCCCAAGATGTAGAATCCTTTACAATTGCACTCTATGAGCACCTACAAGGATGGATGGATCATGCCATCCCTAGCCAAACCAAGACTCACTCCCCTAAGAGAAGGAAACCAGTCTGGTGGACCCCTTCCTTAAACAGGGTATACAACAAAAGGAGGAAACTAGTTCAGAAAAAAAGCAAATCCCAAGAAGGAAAGACATCCCTGATCAGTATCAGTAAGAAACTAAGGTCCCTCATGAAATCACCCAAGGCTAACTTCGAAAGAAAAATAGCCAAGGATTCGAAAGTTGACCACAAAGCCTTCTTTAGCTATGTCAAGAATTATGCTCTGAGCTAGTGCAAAATAGCACAAAATATACTGAACCTACTGATATTGCCAACATCAACACAAAAACGAGAAAGCAAACCAACGGACAAACTCCAACAAAAATTAGGTGGAAGCTTGGCAAAACAGCTTACAATGAAGGCTCAATTCACGATGTAACAACTGAAAGTTTGTTTAACTAACGCCACACAGTTCTCCATTATTGCCAACATCCTGACAGATTCAGTGCAAACTACACCTCCCTCTCACCTTCAAAAGGGCCCACAACAATACCGGAAAAGTGTAGTGTCCTGGAAATCACAGAAGCACAGGTGAAAACAGCCCTTTCAAAAGCCAAAAACACAGCATCAATGGAGCCAGATGGTGTCCCAGGCTGCGTCTTGCATGAACTACAGAACGAACTAACCCCCCACCTAAAAACGCTGTTCAGCCTCAGCCTCTCCACAGGCTACATGCCCATAGAATGGTGCACAGCAACGGTTATTCCGCTCCACAAAGGAGGGGCCACAACTGACCCTGGTAACTATTTCCCCATAAGCCTGACTAGCCTGGTCTGCAAGGCTATGGAGCGTATCATCATGGAACTCATTAACAAAGACATTGGGAACCTCCAAACACTTGACCCGACCCAGTTCAGCTTTAAGGGCAGGTCATGCCTACTAAACCTGGTTGACTTCTTCGAGACAGTCACCAAGGCCATAGACGAGAGAAAGATGGTTCACACAGCCTACCTTGATCTCGCCAAGGCGTTCGACACCATTCCTCATTTGGGTGTTATAGAAAAACTCACCAGCCTGAACATAAACCCTTACGTCACAAGATGGGTTGCCAACTGGCTTACAGACAGAAGTCACACAGTAAGAATAGCGGGCTTCAGGTCTGACTCTAAACTAGTCACAAGTGGTGTCCCGCAAGGCTCGGTTCTGGGACCCCTACTGTTCGGCATATATTTCTCAGAAGTACAGGCGAACACAGGAGGACTATGGCTAACCAAGTTTGCCGATGACTGCAAACTGGGAGCCATAATTGACTCTCCGGCTGACACGGACATCTTCAAAAAGGCCTTACTGAGACAGACACCTGGTGTCAAAGTCATGGCCTCAAGCTAAATGCCAAAAAATGCATAGTCATCCCGTTTGGGGAAAAACAAAACACCCACAAATTACCACATAGGCGGCAGCTCCCTTAATACAGAAGAGGTAATGAGATCTGGGGGCCCAGGTAGATAGTAATCTCTCCTTTGACAATCATATTGCCAAAGTAGTTAAGAAATCCTTCTATGTGGCCTATCTAATTACTAAGGGGTTTGCATCTAGAAATAGAGGTTATAGTGCCCCTCTGCTTGTCACTCATCAGATCCATCATAGAGTACAATGCCCCATTTGGGATGTACCTCACAAGACACTTCCAACAGCTGGAAATACCACAAAAGCACCTCACCAAGAGGATTACTGGCCTCAACATATTTCCTATGCAGCCTGTCTGAAAAAACTCCGGCTGTACTCAGTAGCATATCGCTTACTCAGAGGTGATCTCTGCCTGACTTACAAAGGTATGTACAACTCAGAATTGATGGACATGCTCCACCTAAAGAAATCAAAGTCACTGCGAGCCACGGGCTCTAGTGAGCTAAACCTCACCACAACAATAAATAGAATATGCTGGAGGGATAGATTCCTGTCAGAGACTCCCCATGCTTTGGAACAAAATTCCTAACTACATTAGGCAGAGCCCCTCACTAACACTCTTCAAGAGAAGCCCTGACTAGTGGATGGGTAACAGAAAATACACCCCTGGGATCACTTCATTGGCTGTGCTTGACAGAGGCTCAGTTAATCAATGAGGTGGCGAAAGCTGACACACTCTGGCTGGGCTTATAAATGCCCTTGGGCAGATAGTCTAGTACCTACCTATGAACCTATCTTGGGGGTGGGTAGAACACCTTGCTGACATCAAACCCCTGCCTTAGTGAGGGAGGGCTGCATGTTGATTTCCGTGGTAGTAACCAGAGAGACAGCATGAGTGTTGTCAAGTGGTGGCTGGAGCATCTTGCTGACATCAAGCCCCTTGCCTTAGTGATGGGCCAGGCAGAGCTAACACACACTACATGTCCCTCCCCTGGGGCATTACCAATGTGTGAGGCAGCAGAAAATAAAAAGAAAAAAATACTCCCTGGGAGCAGTATGACTCTGTATCAGCTGTCTCAGTGTCCTCTCTAGCCCTGAACATGGATCAGAAGTAGTCCAGGGAGAATAACTAAATGTTTGTAAGACCTGGTGGATGAAGGAAGGTTTTGGGGGCAAACCAGTAGTCAGTTACAGGGGGAAATAGGGGTTTGCGCTATTGAGGTCAACTAGAAAAATACTTTAGTGGTGGTGGAGCATTCAACAAGTAGTAATCTGAGTTTGCCTTTGTTTTCTTAAAAAAAAAAAAATGTTATGTGGCTATTTTTTAGCTAACATTTTGAGGAGCCTCTATATCTGCAGAACTCTGTCTTTAGTATTTTTTCACACTGTTGCATTGTAGGATTGTTTATTTTAGGAAGGCATCTTCCTCTGGTTGTGTTTATTCTTCCGCTGTTGTAGTAGTGGTCTGCTACTTCACCAAGTAGTAATCTGAGTTTGCCTTTGTTTTCTTAAAAAAAAAAAAAATGTTATGTGGCT
>NC_056747.1:259506592-259606592 GCF_019279795.1 Protopterus annectens
GGTGGAGGTTGCTTGCATTTCTGCTTTGGAGGTCTCTGTTGTTTGGGCAGATTTGTACTGTGAGCCTCCGCAAATGTAGGTGTGTGTTTTGTGCTTCTCTGTGTGTGTTTTGGTGGTGTAGGTTTTGAGGGACTATGTGAGTGTGGTGTGGTGCAAGTGTTTACCTTCTCCTCTTGACTGTCTAGGCCAGTCTTTGGTGAAGAGAGCTTTGCTTCCAGTTTGGCTATATAAGTGCATCTCTCACAGGTCATAGTGTTGGGAGTGTTGGGTGGTAGGAGGAGAGGGTTATCTGTATACATGAGGCAATTGCTGCATTGTCTCAAGATGCCCAGATTCATCAGTAGACAGGAGAAAACACCGGGAGCTGACCTTTTGGGCATGCCTGAATAGGTGATTATTTATTAAGTACTAAAAGCTGTTTTCCTCTAGACAAGTGAGGAGAGTTGAGTGCTGTAGTAATTTGTAACTTATTTAGTGCTTACAATGAGTTCTGAACAAGTGCTGAGATCAAAGAAACAGATGAGTGCTAAAACTAAAAAGCTGGCTAGTTGCAAGGAACATTTTGAAGAACAGACTTTGTGGTGCTAGGAATAGTTTAACCCCAGTTAAGTGGGGGGGGGGGGGTCTTAGGAGCTCACAAACAGTCCTGGACACAGCAAATCTGTATCTGACCTGCCACAGGAAAGGGGGGAAGCAAGCTTAGAATTTTTTCCCCAGTAAAGTGGAAATGGAGAAAGCTGGAACAGAAGTTAATTCAACGTTAAGAATCTGAGTGGGTTGGCCTTCACAAATGTTCTCTGAGTGGGTTGGCCTTCACAAATGTTCTCTCTTAGATTGAGTGAACTAATGACACTACACTGGGAGGAGTGTCACAGATCAAATGTACAGTATGGGCGGGCAACTGCAAAGCCACCAAGTATAAGAACACACAACACTAGGGAGGGAGGGTGGAAAAAATTATAGTTCCTAGCTGTAGCCACTAAATGAAAGTTTTAAACAGATCAAGGACCAGACTCGAGAATGCTTTTAACTGTAAACAGACAAAAATGCACAGAAAAGCTCAGAGAGCACTCACAAAACGGAATATACAACTCTCAGTATGAAAAAGCAGTTTACAGTTAAGTAATGTTAAAACAGTACATAAATGCTGTGAAAAGAAAAAAAGCTTTATAATGGTGCGGAATGTAGTAGATCAACTGTATAGCACAATTATAAGCGTTTCACAAGTGCAGTTCAGTGAAATAAGTGTAAGAAATAACTTATCCTGCTCTTGGAATCTTAAGGAATTTCCACTTATGCAATGCAATCCAGAGCCTGACAATACAAGCAGAACCTTTATAAGACACAGGGTTTATATAGCAGTAAGAATGGAAGAGTTGGAAGATCAGATTACTACTCGGCCCCTGCTATTACCCAGTCACTCGTACTACAGAAGGTCAGGAAACCTTGTTACTCTCAATAATAAAGACAATCAGCAGAAAATGGCTGCCAGAACACAGGAAACTCAAACAAAACTACCAGCCTAGACTTACAGGCCTCTAGCAAGATTATGCTACCTGAGCAGAACACAGAAACCTCGCTTTAAAAGCATAGAAAGAACACCCACAAAGAGAAAATACAAGCCTCAGGATGAAAAAGCAGTTTACAATTTAGTAATTTAAATAAAAAATGCAATTATAGTAATGCACACTATTACAGTTCCTAGCTGTAGCCACTAAATGAAAGTTTTAAACCGATCAAGGAGCAGACTCGAGAATGCTTTTAACTGTAAACAGACAAAAATGCACAGAAAAGCTTTGATAGAGCACTCGCAAAGAGAAAATACAACTCTCAGTATGAAAAAGCAGTTTACAGTTAAGTAATGTTAAAACAGTATAAAACAGTACATAAATGCAGTGAAACAAAGGTATATGTGTGTGTGTGTGTGTGTGTATGTGTGTGTGTGTGTGTGTGTATATATATATATATATATATATATATATATATATATATATATATATATATATATATATATAGTGTTTTTTTTTGTGTGTGCGATCTCAAGAGTTAGTATATATTAGTAGTGGGGGTTGTAGTGTAGATGTGTAGGTATGTTTTTTTTTTTCTTGTGAAGGTGTTGTGGTTTGTGTGTGGTGCACTGGTATGCTTTGTGTTTGTGATTTAAACTTTGTGGGGTTTCGGAGTTGTGATGGTTTCGGCTTCATGGACTCAATACTGAAATTCAAGATTTCAGCATTTTGTGTATTTGAAGTGAAACCACATATGACTATTTATGTACTAATGCATTTAAGCAGTCCGGACAAGCACCGTAAAGCCCAAAAAAATGTTAAAGTCCTTATTGTGAAGGCTGTTTGCAATACAAGCTGTAACACTGAAATTGAAATCCACTTGCACGTATAAAGCCACACTGAAGTCGGAAAAAACTTAAACCTTAACGCACTTTATTGTTAAAACAAGCGTTTTCGCTGTGGTTAAAACTACAGCTTCATCAGAGGCAAAATTAAAATGCAATGTCAGAGTCAAGTTTTTATGCAACACACCCACGCCTTAATTAGTAATGCAATCACAATGAAGGCGTGTTAGCAATAAAATATAAAAATTGGTATTGCATAACAAATAATGAGGAACTCATGGACAAGTTAGGCACAAAACCTCTGATAGCATATAGGAGAGGCAATAATTTGAAAACTTTGCTAGAAAGAAGTAAACAGACGGAGCTAATGACTAGAACAAAAGGTTGTTTTCAGTGCAGGGCATGTAACTATTGCCACCTTGTGAAGGCTTCCAATTCCTTTGTAATACGCAACAAAAAGTACCACATTACACATAAGCTTAACTGTGATTCTAGATCCATAGTCTATTTAGCTAAGTGTAACTGCTGTGAAGCATTTTACATAGGCAAGTCTGACCGGAGACTATGGGACAGACTGTACCAACATGATTATGCCATAAGGAAACTGAAAAAAGAAAACGCTTTAGCTAAACACGTAATGAAACATCAAGGACATAGCTTTCATTTTATTGCAATTGACCAGGCCAAGAAAACAGAAAGAGGGGGTCCAGTACCTCCTCTTTTTGGAGAATAAGGAGCTAGAATGGCAAATATTACTAGACTAATTTTCGTACCCAGGTTTGAATGAACATTGCAATATAGCTTGTGTCCTGAAAATGAGGAGCTATAAAAGATAACTCCTTTACCTTTGTCTTACTTCACTTTTCACTTCATTTTATTTTACTTTAATAGTAATTTGTAGTAACATGTACTTTCCACCACTGTTAAGATTTATACTTAGTAAGGCTTCCAACTGCAGTTGCAGGTAGTGATTTCTCTAGATACTTTTTACAAACACTTTTCTATAAACATTTTTTATATGCAGAACTGTTATGCATTGTTTTTAGACTGCTTTTATTGTGTATATATTTCTTACACACTTTCATGCTTTTAATGCACATTTGCTTGGTGTATGAATGTAACAAACTGCTGATGCATCAATGTTTTATGGTTTCCAACTGTTTTAAAAGTATGAAACTACATACTTTTGAGAGTGCTCCTAAACAGAGCTTTCATTCCCTGAATTTACTTTTGCAAGAAATGCTGCTAACACGCCTTCATTGTGATTGCATTACTAATTAAGGCGTGGGTGTGTTGCATAAAAACTTGACTCTGACATTGCATTTTAATTTGAAGCTGTAGTTTTAACCACAGCGAAAACGCTTGTTTTAACAATAAAGTGCGTTAAGGTTTAAGTTTTTTCTGACTTCAGTGTGGCTTTATACGTGCAAGTGGATTTCAATTTCAGTGTTACAGCTTGTATTGCAAACAGCCTTCACAATAAGGATTTTAACATTTTTTTGGGCTTTACGGTGCTTGTCCGGACTGCTTTTGTGCATTTTACTGGTTTCCGTTTGTCTGCTTTAACAGTATGTCTTCTGGCAGCCCTGGCAGCCCTGACAGCCCAACTAGTCCACGATTATTCACATCCAACAACGTAACTGTGGATGAAAGTAATGATCTTACCAGTTTAATCCGTGCATTAAACAAAAGAATGGATTCTTTTGTCAGCAAACTTGACGCTTTGGACCAGCGCGTCAATTTTACCACACAAGTCGCCGGATCACACCATCTACACCCAGCCTTACCTGCTAGAGGATTACAAAGAGGAGTGACGGGATCTCCTTCTGACACTAATTCTTTGCTGAACCTGGATTCCATACCTCCAGGTCAACCTGTTCGTAATGAGGACATTATTGAACCACCGAATGGTGTTCGTTCCTTAAGGGACATCCTAACTGGTAGTCCTTCAACATCAAGGAACGGAGTTTCTTTACCAATGCCACCAGGGCTTATTGGTGTTCCGAACTTTGGGATTTGGATTCAAAACACAGACAACTTGAGGTTTGGTACACCTCTGGAACAACCGGCTATGGGGCTATCTAACTCTACGGTGAGTGAGAACACAATAACAGACAGTCTAAAAGACTTTGATAATAAACTATTGAAGCTGAAAAAACTTCAATTAGAGACAGTTTATTTTCAACAATGTATCTCAGAGAAAATAATTCCAAAAGGCTTGCGGTCCTCTTTTAACCCTACTGGAATTTTTAAAAATAATGGTTTTTGTGCTGACTTAAGGACATTGTTTGACAAACAAGGAATTGAGCTTATGGAATTGATCTCACATATTACGAGATTAATTGAAGAAGTCAACCAACTGGACAGTTCCTTAAAACAAAACTTGCACTTTGATAGATATAAATATGATTACTCTCGTATCTTTTCCAGTATTGACAGTTTAGTGGATAAGTTAAAAGTGAACAAAAATAAAAAACTGGCAAGGGATAGGGTGAGCTATTCTAATGGAACAGCTTATCCTAAACTAATGGCTTCAACTAATACTCAAGTTGACAGTACTATTACAGAAACTGGGAATGAAAACAATGAGCCAAACCTAAGTGGAGGTGATAACTGGGATGAAACAGGAACGAACTTTAACTCAGCTGCACCTCCACGTGGCAACTATGTGAAAGTGCACAACACCAGAAGTGGACAACAACACAACCAACAAAGGTATGAAAATCAGGGAAGGCATTTTTTAGGGAACCCGAAACAGCACCCTTACTACAACAAGAACTGGTCCAGACGATAGTAACAGATGACTCTACTCCCAATTCAACGCCTATCACCAACAACAACATGTTAGGTGACTTAAGTATCTTAACGAATGAAAAAGGCGACTTTAAAATCTATAATTTTTCTAGCTTTCACGTGCCTCCATCCCTGATAGAACTACTAGCATTCGGGAACACTTTTGTTCCTACAACTAAATGTAACCTTGTTAAGACGTTGATTGACTTGAAATGCTTTGTCAGGAAACTGAACTTGCATGTAATGTTTAACAATGATGTTACTAACATGAATACTAATTTGAAATTAGCTAGTACTTACAACCCCCCACTACACAACATTTTAACACTTTTTGAAAAACTTGTGAATTGGACCTCAGACAAATGGCCACTTTTCACATACTAAAAATGACCGGTTAGACTATAACATCACAGAAGAACAACTACAAGGCTTGGAAAACTTATGTAAAGCACCGGTCCGGGTAGTAAAACCTGACAAAGGAGGTGGGCTTGTAATCTTTGACAACTTCCTATATATTAGTAAAATGGAAACTGTGCTCGATAGTCCAGCTTATAGTTCATCGTCACTGAATGAGATGAACATGTCAATTTCTAGGACTAGGGTTTTTTTAAGGGACCTATTTATTAGTGGGTGCATTGATATTGACACCTACAATTACATTGACATCACAATGCCTAGGACACCAGTAATTTTTGGTATACCAAAATTCATAAAAACTTGGTTAATCCACCAATCCGGGCATTGATTGATAGCCGAGTCTCTTTTACATACCCCAGTGCCCAACTTGTAGAAATTATCCTGAGCAAATATATTAAGAAAATATCACACATTTGCAAGGACTCATGGACATTTTTAAAAAAGATAAGTGAAACTGATTACAGCGACTCACTGAACTTCCTCACTATCGACGTCATAGATCTATACATGTCTATACCCCACTTGGAGGCTATTGAATAGATTTCACTGATGTTAGATCGTTTGGGGGCACCCAAAAATGAAATTGATTTAGTATCCCAACTTTTAGACATCATACTTGCATCCAACTTCTTCATCTTTAATGGGAAATATTATCTCCAGAAACAAGGTGTAGCTATGGGGTCCCCATGTGGTGCTACAGTAGCTAACCTATTTATGGCCTACTGGGAGGTTGACAACATTCTTAAGGACGTTAACACAATGAACCGCATCAAGTTCTACACAAGATACCTGGATGATATTTTCATCCTTTTTGATGGCGATGAGACACTAGCAAATGAATTTGTTTCTTCTATTAATAACACAACTGACTTTTTAAAATTCACATCTAAATTCTTAGAGCTAAGCATTGACTACCTTGATGTTCACTTGTATAAAGAAGTTAACAAATGTGAATATTCTTCAAAGATATACAGAAAACCAACTTACTGCAACTCCTTTTTACATTACAACAGCTGCCACCCATTCAAGCAAAAGAAGGCTATCATAAAGGGACAGCTAATTGAGCAGCCAGGATGTGCAGTAATGAGATACTATTCCAAGAAGAATGTAAAATCTTGCAAGTAATGTTCACCAACAGAGGATACCCAAATACTTTATTTGAAGAAATACTGGATGAGGTCAATAATAAAAGAAGGGAAGGTCAATTTCTACCCTTACTTCCACACAAAATTTTCAGTGGACAAGAGGAAGACTTAGAGGCTAATCCGAGGGTTGGGGAGAACATACCCTTTCTTAGGGCAACCTCCAACACTGAGATAACAGAGACCTCGTTTGTAAATAGTTTCATCACAAATTACAGTATTGACTCGAGGAATATTCAAATACTTTATAAAAATTGGTATTACATAACAAATAATGAGGAACTCATGGACAAGTTAGGCACAAAACCTCTGATAGCATATAGGAGAGGCAATAATTTGAAAACTTTGCTAGAAAGAAGTAAACAGACGGAGCTAATGACTAGAACAAAAGGTTGTTTTCAGTGCGGGGCATGTAACTATTGCCACCTTGTGAAGGCTTCCAATTCCTTTGTAATACGCAACAAAAAGTACCACATTACACATAAGCTTAACTGTGATTCTAGATCCATAGTCTATTTAGCTAAGTGTAACTGCTGTGAAGCATTTTACATAGGCAAGTCTGACCGGAGACTACGGGACAGACAGTACCAACATGATTATGCCATAAGGAAACTGAAAAAAGAAAACGCTTTAGCTAAACACGTAATGAAACATCAAGGACATAGCTTTCATTTTATTGCAATTGACCAGGCCAAGAAAACAGAAAGAGGGGGTCCAGTACCTCTCTTTTTGGAGAATAAGGAGCTAGAATGGCAAATATTACTAGACTCATTTTCGTACCCAGGTTTGAATGAACATTGCAATATAGCTTGTGTCCTGAAAATGAGGAGCTATAAAAGATAACTCCTTTACCTTTGTCTTACTTCACTTTTCACTTCATTTTATTTTACTTTAATAGTAATTTGTAGTAACATGTACTTTCCACCACTGTTAAGATTTATACTTAGTAAGGCTTCCAACTGCAGTTGCAGGTAGTGATTTCACTAGATACTTTTTACAAACACTTTTCTATAAACATTTTTTATATGCAGAACTGTTATGCATTGTTTTTAGACTGCTTTTATTGTGTATATATTTCTTACACACTTTCATGCTTTTAATGCACATTTGCTTGGTGTATGAATGTAACAAACTGCTGATGCATCAATGTTTTATGGTTTCCAACTGTTTTAAAAGTATGAAACTACATACTTTTGAGAGTGCTCCTAAACAGAGCTTTCATTGCCTGAATTTACTTTTGCAAGAAATGCTGCTAACACGCCTTCATTGTGATTGCATTACTAATTAAGCCGTGTGTTGCATAAAAACTTGACTCTGACATTGCATTTTAATTTGAAGCTGTAGTTTTAACCACAGCGAAAACGCTTGTTTTAACAATAAAGTGCGTTAAGGTTTAAGTTTTTTCCGACTTCAGTGTGGCTTTATACGTGCAAGTGGATTTCAATTTCAGTGTTACAGCTTGTATTGCAAACAGCCTTCACAATAAGGACTTTAACATTTTTTTGGGCTTTATGGTGCTTGTCCGGACTGCTTTTGTGCATTTTACTAATGCATTTGATAGACATTGGGTGTATACATCAAGTAAAGTGATTGCAGTTGGTGGGAACATCTGTGTGTGTGTGGTCATACATAATTGAGTGCACGCAGTAAGTTTTAGTAGTTTGCATTGTACAAGTCTGCCAGCAGTGAACAGAAATGTTATGAATATTTTTGTATTTTATTTATTTATTTGATCTGAATTGGACATTTGAGGTGTGCATAAGTATCCTAATTGATGGGTACCTCTATCGGTATTTGTGTGTGTCTGCGTGCACACGTGAAGGTTACAGTGTACTGCAGTGGTGTCTGAGAAGCTGAAATATGTTTACTGTGGTTTTGTTCATTAATTCATTTGATGACAGATATGCGAGTTGTACGTAGTCATTAAAGTACCTGTAACTGGTCCACATATGTTTGTAGTGGGGTTGCAATGGGCTGTAAGGTATGCATATGACAGCGGTAAGCTGAAATACATCACTGTGACCATTTATTTATGTACATATTCATTCTTTTGATCAGAATCTGTCATGCGGTATACACAATCTATATGATGGCTGTAGCAGATTGACAAGAGGCAGTATGTGAATGGAACTGACCACTTCTATTCTTTGATCAGAGTTAAAAGTTGTTAATCTGGCTTAGCAGGGCTAATATGTTTGAGTAGAACAAGCTGAAATATATTCCTGTGACTATTAGTTTATCACAGTTTGACACGAGTTGTATAAAGTCAGTAAAATACGTGTAGGAGGGAGTTTGTCAGTTTCATGGTAAGCAACTAACAGTAACACACACTATATAGTGGTATGTCTCTCATTTCTTTATTAATTTACTGGATCACAATCTGGTATACATAGCCAGTAAAATAGTTGCAACTGGTATAAACATCTGTGTGTGTGTGTGTGTGTGTGTGTGTGTGTGTGTGTGTGTGTGTGTGTGTGTGTGTGTTTCTATATGCAGTGACTGTATTGAGTGGGTACTGAAGCATTCTATCATTGAAAGTGACTGACCCAGCAGCTGCTTGATGAAAGTGACTGTCTCTATTTGTAATCATCAAGCTGCCAAATTATAGCCTAACGCCATTCCAGTTGGCTCCACACATTCATTTGCTTCCTACAGCCAGCCCTTGCTTTGAAGTCCGTATCTGACACTGAATGCTTCTATCCTTGTTCTATGAAATCATCGGAGAGGATAATGACTGAAGACCGAAATAATGGCAGATGTGATTCCTCCTTCTCAGCAGTTGGAACACGAGAGAGAAAAGCTGGACAATTTTGAGAGTTTATCAGTGGCAGTGGACTAGAAGGTCCAAGGCAGTATATGGGTTCCCAACAACAGGATCATGCTAAACAAATTTGATGTAGTGTTGAGTCCAAGGTATTCTGATGCTCACTCTCTTTTCATCAATGGGAACTTCATTTATATTTAGTTACTGTGTCTTAGTGGCTGCTTAGTGTTTTACTCATGCTACCTTGCCAGAATCCACCACAAGACTTTCCAATATGTTTTTATGTATGCACCCCACTAGAGACCGTCCTCAAGTCTGAGTTGACTACTTTGCAGTCCTTTCTGATGCAGTACTCTTGTCACCCAGTTAGTAAACTATAGCTGCTGGGGGATTGTATATGTCTTTCTATTCTCTGCATCATTGTTCTTCTCTTGAAACTTAAGGAAGGTAGTAGGTTATTTTTCTAGCTCTTCTCTCCATTCTGTACAAATTCTATATTGTAGTCTCTCCAGTCCAATTGCATGGAACACATTCTGTTTTTGCAGTTCATTTGGAACCATTCTTGTAAGAATTGGGATCAGCTGTCTTAACATGATTATGGCTACTGGATGGATTTAATGAATTGCCTCTTTTTCTTTATGAATACGGAGCAGTGTTATTCATTTAACAACCTTGCTGTTTCACCATCCTGTACTTCACAGCCCCTCCGTTTTGTCTTTATTCTTCATAATCCACTTTAAAGGGTTTTAATTCCCATCCTGACTGAATTGGCTAGCCTGTCCTTGGGTTTGATTTTTCTTTTCCTTCTGCAATTCCTGCTGCTTTATCTCCATGGCTTTTCAGTTTTGTGTTGACTTGTTGATCCCAACCATCAGAAATGTTTGTTTGTTAAAGGCCATTTGGTGAGGGCAGCTAGGATTATATCAATGGATGGAGTTTTGTTAGAATGTTCCCTGTTTAAAAGAAATTTTCTTAGCTTGTGCATATCCAAATTACCTAATTGATTCCCTTACCACAGAAGTGGAAAGTAAAAGGTTTGTAGGAATTTATTCACCAATTTTATGCTCAAATTTGGATCTAAATTCATCTTTTGAGTACTGGATAGGTATACAATCCAATGAGAGGCACACAAATCTGGAAACCAAGAATACAGTCAAACTCATTTATTTGAACACTGGTTAGTGCTTTCGTCTGGTGACCATCACCAGACTTCTTCAGACAAATTTAAAACATCACAGTAAACCACTTTTATACATACTTAAACAAGATAATTGTCAACCAATTAAAACTGATTTATTTATTTATTTATTTATTTAATTATTAGAATTAATAAAAGCAGTCCAGAACAAAAAACTAAAAGCAACAAGTAAGAAAAAAAGCATCCTCTGTCATACAAGTTTATATTGACGTTTAAAAACATATGAAATTATAAAATGTTGTAAAAAATGTATATATTTATTTCTCTTCTTCTATCAAATACTTTCAGTTTAAGCTTGCTAGAAATGGATATTACATCATTGAGTCCTGGTGGGAAGTTAGCATTTAAAAAGACTTGCCACCAGGTTTCCTTCTCTTCAAGGTATAGTTTCCAAGGTCCCCCCCTAGCCTCGCACTTGACTTGTTGGATTACCAAGAACTTAAATGTGTGATTAGGTAAAAAATATTCATAAATACGCTGGACAAGTTTCTGCTGCGTTTTCCTGATATAAAAAGCTTGACATTGGGAACAAACAGCAGTGTAAACCACTGCGTGAGTCTGACAGTTAAATCTACCTTTAATCACAAGCTTTTTGTCACTAATATTGAGGACTCTTCTCAATATGTGCATACATTGGTGGCACATCCCACAAGGTGCCATGCTACCCTTGGTCTCAGTAAATAAGGGTTTTTTCTAATAAACATTTTATATTCCTACCCTTCCGGAATGTTATATTAGGATACTTTCCAAATATGTCGAGCATAGCCTTTTCACGCACAAGAATAACCCAGTTTTTTTCTAACAATATCCTGCACTATATAGCTATCCCTGGAATATGAGCAAACAAAAGGGCATACAATCCCCTCAGTGTTTTTAATACTTTTTTGTAATTCCCCCTCAATAACTGTATCTTCCTCACAATTTCTACTGTGATTATTCCTTCTGGAAAGTGGGGGGTATTGGTCATTTTCTATCATATCCAAACTTTGCAGTATTGGAACATAAAACCCACTCCTACATTTGTGTATGACCTCTTGTTTGATGTATATCAAACCAACAGGGTATCCCCTGTCAAATCATTCTGCTCATTGCATCACATTCCATTAAAAAATCATTAAACAAGGAAATCATCCAGGCAGCTCTAACAAGCTGGCCCTTAATTAATTATACCACACTTTACATGCATAGGATGACTGCTAGAATAATGAATACTGTTTGAATATGTGGGCTTCCTAAAAATTGTTGATTGCATTTGTCCATCACCTTTCTTTGACATCAATACATCTAGGTAGGAAATACATTTTCTCTTCCACTGTATAGGTGAATTTACGGTAGTCTGTACTATTGTTGAGGTATTTGATACATTTAGGGATGTATTCTATAGGCCCTGTCCATGCTACAAATGGGTCATCAAGGTAT
Organism: Protopterus annectens; assembly: GCF_019279795.1. Taxonomy (NCBI): domain Eukaryota; kingdom Metazoa; phylum Chordata; order Ceratodontiformes; family Protopteridae; genus Protopterus; species Protopterus annectens. Next base: position 259,518,679 of record NC_056747.1, read on the forward strand.
CTGAAATATAAGGGAATATGTACAAAAAAAGGGGAACTAAACAAGAAATGTTTCTCCCACCAGGCCATTACTATGTTAGCAAATAAGGGTCTGCAAACTGACCCCATAGCTACTCCCTCAAGTTGTTTTGAAGTGATGGCCCTCAAAATAGATATAGTTATTTTTCAATACTTATCTCCACTAATTGGGTATAAGTATTAATAAGCCGTTGTTCGATACCACACTCTTCAAAAGAGGTCAGAAAACCAGTCCATCCTATTCCATGGGGGATACAACTGAAAAGGTCGTGATGAAAACTCCCCTTTCCCCAAAGGGAATGAGACCTTTGAATTTTTCCAAAAATTACCACAAATCGAATCACGGCATAAATGAGGAATACACCACACCCTTTCCTTAAGTTTGTTGTCTAAAAACTTACCTATGTAACTAGTTTTTGACCAGCCTGAATCCACAATTGGTCGGGGGGGGGGGGGTTACTAGATCCTTGTGGATTTTTGGAACTCCAAATGTGATTGGAATTTTTGGAGTTTCAGTTGCCATATAGTTATAGTCATCAATACTAATCTGTTCCTGGGTGACTAGAAGTTCCCAGTCAATTCTGTAGTAAGCTATATTAACTTTATTAAGAGAAGCCTCACTAAGTGTTACTATACGAAAGTTTAAACATGTTTTGTATGTAGTCATCTTTGTGGACAATCGCCATCCCTCCTCCTTTGTCTGGTCGCATAAACCTTAAATCCATTTTGGCCCTTAAATCAGCCAATAGGGCTACCTCAGATGGACTAAGGTTATTGTCCTCCATACAATTACCCACATAGTGACGAAAACCCATTTCACAAGCTGCTTCAAAAGACTTAAGTAAATAATATGGGTCAGGGTTGAAAGTACTCTGTGTTCTACAAACATCATTACTACTGTAGTAATCATTATAGTCATTTCTATGTAAGAATTTGAAATTTAAATTCCTTGTATACATTTTGAAATCGGCAATTAACTCTCCAATATCACTGTTTTTACTTGGTACAAAATTGTACCCTTTACTAAATAAATCCGCATGTAAAGGAAATACTAGTATAATTGTAGATTTTAAAATCACAAGCTGTATTGGAAACAATCACAGGTTTCCTTAGTCACCTCTGCTGTCTCCTCACATTGGATGGTAGGCCGTTCCTCTGAACCTGTGGATTCCAAACATTCCCCTGCGGATAGGGGCCCCAGTGTTGGGGCCTCCTGTTCCTGAGTCTCTCTGCCCAGGTGGATCTAAAGGAGCTACTTCCCCCTTCAAAATAAGTCATTGCAGAATCTCCCAAATCTGTAGGCAGATTATGGTGTACAGCATTGTTCCCTTGTACAGCTGGTGGTGCAGGATAAGCCCTTCCTGCCTGGTATGCTTTCCGATCGCGTTCAAGCTTCTTTGCCTTGTGGTTAGCAATAATAGAAACCACCCCATCTACATGCTTGAATATAGAGTCATATTGGTGCCGGCTATTTTCATGTAAGCTTGCCGAATGAATGTCCTGGTCTAAAACATGGACTTTTTCCAGCATTTTATCCAGGCAAGCTTTGTTGTGCTTTACCATGAGCTCACAACCATGCCAGTCAAAAAGGGCCAGCAATTCTTGGTGGAAAAGCGAATGTAAATTCATCTTGAGTACTGGATTAGGTATATGTGATCCATTAAGTAGGTTAGATATCCAGCCAGATTTCACCCTTCGCTTGGTTAGTAATTATAGTGTAGATAGTAACCTACTATTGAACTTGGTTCATAAAAATTGGGAATTGTTTAGAGGTGACCCGGTGATGTTCGATAAATTAGGTAGCTCTCCCAAAATTACTTATAGGAGAGGATGCAATATAAAGAACCTATTGGAGTCAAATAAGATGCAGTTTATTAAATTTCCCGGGATGTTTAAATGTGAGTCTTGTAATTTCCATAGGTTTATAGATGTGAGTAACATTTTTGTGATTAATGACCGTACCTACAGAATAAAAAATAGGTTTAATTGTAATTCTAAATTTAATTCTAAATTTGTATTCTATCTAGCCAAGTGCCAGTCCTGCCTAGTATTTTATATTGGGAAGACTGAGCGTAGGCTCCGCAAATATGTGTATGAACACCAATATGCCATAAATAAAAGGAAGACTGAGAACACACTAGCTAGACATATTTCAACTACACCAGACCACAAATTTAAATTTAAGATAATGGATCATGTTCCACAAGACATTCGAGGTGGTCCCACCTCATTAAAACTTGAAGACCTGGAACTGTATTGCCAGATCTATTTAAATGCATATTACTTCCCTGGTATAAATGACATGTTCGATTTAAATGTATTTTAAAACTGTAAAGTTTGACTAGATAATAGGGCTTCTTATTCATAATAGCTATGGGTATTTATTATTTGTGTATTGTCTAGTTGTAGTATGTAATTCCTTTTTCCCCAACATATAGGAGCCTAGGGGTTAACATAGTATTAGTTATGTGGTTCTTCCAGTTTTTTCCTTTTTTTTCCTTCATTGCTTATGCTTCACCAGTTATTGGTGCAGCATATAGTGGTGAATTTGATGATAAATAAATATATATGTGTTCATATTAACTTTTATATGGTACTTAATCTGTTCATATTTACCTTTCTTTTATTATTATATTCATATAAATATGATTTCAATTTTAGCATTTACTTAATACTTGCATAGGTTTATAGCAGTTATTTACCTTGTAGGTAGCAACTAGTGTTGTATGAACAAATGCAGCGTTCTAGCAGCAGAGTAAATTTTTATTGTATTTTCATTGCATTTCCTGTGTGTAAATAAACAAAAAGCACTTTATGCACTTTATTGACTTGTCCGTTTTCATTAGATTGCCGTTCCAGTGCCACTTTTTCAAGTTGTAGCCATTTTTGTGTGTTGTTTTTGAACAACTAAATGTGACCAGTTGTGTGAAACTTGTTGCTTTGGAGGTGAAGAAATACAAACTGAAGGCTCACTCGTGCTTTCATGTTATGTGGCAAAGAACTGTTATAGGTTATTCTATGTAGTTCGAAGACCTGTGCAGTCATTATTGGGTCTCGGAGATAGTTTGAGAATGTCTGCTTTCTTTTACCAAATAAGTTTTATCAAATAAGCACATGTCCCAGCTTCACTAATACTATTTTTTCAGAGTATGCTGATTTTATTTTTTCGATGACCAGTTGGGTAAACTTCCAGTTGTGTAGTCTATGAAGTTAGACTCGGAGATCAGTCCAGTGGTCAGACCAACAAGGAACGGACAGTTGGACAAAATGGTGCAGCAAGTTGTAATTTGTCCAGTTACAGAACCTACCGAATGGGTGTCGTCCATGGTAGCAGCTAAAAAAAAAGGCTCAGATGAAATCAGAATATGTATTGACCCAAGAGATTTGAGCAAAGATTTAAAAAGACCACATCATCCCATGCGTGCAGTCGAAGTCGCAGCTCTAATACTCAATGCCACTGACTTTTCTGTCTTGGATTCAAAAAGTTCAATTTTGTAAGTGATGCTTGATCACACATTTTCATTACTGACTATGTTCAATACCCCATTTGGAAGATAGAGATTTCTTAGGATGCCATTTGGAAATTTGGAATAAATTCTGCAAGTGAAATCTTTCAGTGTGCAATGGAGCAAATTTCAGGTTATACTTGTGCCATAATAGTAGATTTGTTAGTCGGAGGCAGTGGTAAAGGAGGGCATGACAGAAATCTTAATAGCGTTCTAGACAGAACACGTGAAGTGAACTTAAAGCTCAATCCTCTGAAGTGCAAATTCAGACTACCAGAAAAATACATATGTAGGTCATTTATTTACTAGCATTGGCTTGAGATCAGATCTGTCCAAGCAAGCTGCCATTGTTGATGTCCGCATCAGATAATGTACAAGCTCTACAACATTTTGTTGGTATGGTCAACTATTTAGGCAAGTTCATACCAGACTTCAGTAGGTTGACAGCACCTTTTGAGAGAGCTAACGTGTATGAATGTTACATGGTCATGGTTAGAACATCACCAGAAATCAATTGAAGACCTTAAGCAGAAAATAGCTACTCTCCCTATATTAAGATACTATGATGTCAACAAACCAGTAACTGTTTCCTGCAATGCTTCAAAATTTGGTCTTGGCACAGTTTATTCTTCAAGAGGGTAGACCGGTAGGCAGTAGCCTATCCTCTAGAACACTTACCCAAACTGCAATACATGTTCCAAGTTTCATGATTTTGTGTGTGGTTCCAAGTTTCATGATTTTGTGTGTGTGTGTGTGTGTGTGTGTGTGTGTGTGTGTGTGTGTGTGTGTGTGTGTGTGTGTATGTGTATATTGATCACCACTGGTTACTATTTTAAAGCAACCTATGCATTCAGCACCAGCAAGATTACAAAGAATGATGCTTAAATTGCAAAAGTACAACTTCAAAATGGTTTATACAAAAGGCAAACTTCTTAACTGGCTGATACCTTATCTAGATCTCCCAGGAATACAACGGAACAGCTTGAACTGAAAATTTTGACTTCGATGTCATGGAAGTGCATAATTCTTCTACCATAAGACTTGATGAGCTAAAAGATCATACAAAGACTGATCCAATTTTGCAAAAGGTCAACCACTACATTTGTGTTGGATGGCCGTCAAAGCAATCTAGTGTACCACCTGAAGTACACCCCTACTTTCCTTACAGAGTTGAGATGTTGATGGAAAATTACATTTTCAAAAATCCTAAAATAATTGTTCCTGCTTCTACAGCATGAATACATCTAGATTTTTCCATTGTGGTCACCCAGGTTCAGAAGCTACCAAAAGAAGGGAGGGAGGACTAGTATTTTGGACTTCTCTAGCAAAAGACATTGATAGAGTACTTCTTGTTCAGTATGCAAGAGTACTAAACTATATTTGCAAAACAAATCACTTCAGCTAAGTCAAGTTCCTGAACTACCTTGACATTCAAGTAGAACATTCAACATTACTTAGTACTGGTAGACTTATTCAGACTGGTTTGAGATCGATCTGCTACCTAATCTAACATCCACTTCTGTTATTACCAAGCTGGTGTCATTTCTCAGTCCATGGAAGTCCACAAAAGCTCATCTCTGATAATGGTACCCAGTTTACTAGTCAGTTTTTTCAGAAATTTCCAAGAGAATGGGACTTTGTACATGTTACTAGTAGTCCAGAATATCCACAGTCAAACAGACTAGCTGAATGTGCAGTACTAAGTGCAAAGCAATTACTTGAGGAGAAGTCAGTGAAAATACCAATGTCTTCTTGAATTTACTCAGTCTCCGAAACATACCCCATGGCAATATATTTGGCTCACCTGCTCAGACTTCTGTCTGGGCAAACTAGAACAACATTGCATACCAGTTCCAGTTTATTGAGGCCTAAAGCTAAAAACAACAAGGCAATAAAAGCCCAGTTATTTAGAAAGCATTCTTTCCAGAAGTCCAGCTATGACAAATCACGTGGATTTCTTCTTCCAGAGAGAGGTCTGGAGAGACACTGATGATACAAACTGTGAAAGGTTTCGACCGGATTGCTCAAGTAACAAATATATATGAAAAGCCGAGTTCTCATCTTGCAAAAATATGAGGTTGTGGAGTACAGGAGGAATCTAAGTCTACTTCCTGTACCAGAACCATTATCGCAACATTGTTCCTGTGACAATCACTTTTAAATCTGAGTGATTCAATGTTCCCATCCCAGAATGTGTCTTGATTCCCACTACCATTTCTGATAATGTTCATAACGTCCATAAGGGTGAACATTCAGCAGAGACTATCCACTTGGTAATCCCAATATGCCAGACGACTTGGTCGTTTTTCTAGGCATAGTGTGAGAGGCACAGCAACTTGGACATAGTTTTACATATGTATCTAGTTTTGTAAAATTGCATGATGGAAAATTGCTTATACCTATACATATAGAATGTCAGTCAATATTGTCAGTATCCTTTCTCAGAGGGAGGATGTAGAATAACAGATGTGTTTTACCTTTAAGAAGCATTTCTAAAGACCTGAACATGCAATTATAAATAGGCACGTGCTAGCTTCAGTGCCATTTTGTGAGCACAGCCAGTGTGTGAACATCTATGCATGAGACAGCTAGTTTGTATGTTTGTGTTTGTATGTAATAAAGCTGCTTGAACAGAACCCACAATGTTCATCTACTTCATCCTAATTAGACGAGTGACACACCCTCCCACCATTGTGGCTCCCTGGCGTAGGTCAGAGTAGGCCTGGTCCTCAATCCACTTATTACCGACAAAAACCCATGCCCATTTGGCGATGTTAGTCAATGTGATCAAATCACCTAGAGCTTTATTTTACACCAAGTGGCTAGGCATGCATGCAGCACAGTCTGTGATCTGCTTTCCTATATTGAGGATATTGTGCACCATAGTAGATGCCCAAATTGGTTGGTCTGTACAACTCTTCCCCTTATAGTGCGCCATGTAGAGTCTGTGCTGCTGCCCAAAGCTCCATTCTTTCATGAGTTTGAGATGGAAATGCTTAGCATGTGGAACTCCACCGGGAGAACGTGTACTCCAAACGGGCATTAGCAGGAGGCCAGGATTGAACTTTGTGAATGGGAGATGGACTGTAACCGTTATGCCAACTAGTCTCCGAGGAAAAGGTGTAGGAAAAAATTTCAGTTTCAAAATATGAAAATTTTGAATTTGGTTGCTTACTGGCACAGCAGGTAGCATTGTAGCCTGCCAGCAAGAGAGTTTCCAGTCTGATTCTCAATTGGGATGCTTTTTATGTAGAATCTAGATATGCACCCTGAGTACATATTAGTCTTCTGCAGGTGATCTGATCTCTTTCTACCTCTTAACAGGTTTTAGTAGGTTGATTGGCAGTCTTCCAGATTTCCAGTAGGTATGTGAATGATTGTGTCTGCATTCTGTGACAGACCAGTGCCTATCCAGAATGAACTTCAGTGCCTTGTACCCTTTGGCTTTTGGAATAGGCTGTGCACCATCCTTATGATCCTGTTTTGGGTAAGATGGGTTATCCGACAATGGATAGAAGTTTTGAAGTCTAAAATTCTCATTTTTGTATTGGGGAAAAAATCCTCTGTTCCACCACAGCTGTAAAAATGTTAAAAACAAACATTTTTTTTCTACAGCAAAAACAGGAGCACAGTAAAATTCCCTGATGAGCGCTTTCGGCTTACTAGCCTTAATCAGATCATATGTCTTAGCTGTGCTCACTCTGAATTTAAGGACAGGATAAACCAATCAATGTTCCAGACACACAGTCATAACCAATGAAAACACATTAATTTGCATACAGCATATCTCCTGTGTCTTGCTGTGAGCCAACAGGATAAACCAATCAATGTTCCAGACACGCAGTCATAACCAGTGAAAACTAATTAATTTGCATACAGCACATCTGTGTCTTGCTGCGAGCCAATCATTATATCTCAACGTATTAAATGTCTGGTATCCTAGTGGCAGAACTATCCAATAGCAAGAAAGTTAATGATTTGCATACAGCATAAATCCTGCTACTTGTTATAGCCAATCCTACAATTTTCTTATCCTGTAGCATCGAAGGGACTGAATTCCTTTGGTTGCCAGAACATATTGTTGTTCAGTTCATTCAACAATATGCAGTACTTCACAGAAGCAAGTAGCACATATGATACAGTTTTATAAGTGCAATAGTATTGGTGCTCTTGCATATAAATTCCTATTATGTACGTATTACACAGTATAGTGAATTAATACATGTATCCATGTGGTTTTCCGAGTAACATACTCCATGCCTCCTGAAGTAATCTTAGCCATTTGCTCCTCCTTCTATAGAAAATACTGCCTGGTCACAGATTCAGCATAAAATAATGCACCACAGAGTGTTATCACTGCTACAGCATTCTTTGTTTTTATCAGTTGCTGCCTTGAGTAATTAAACTTGCAAATTATGTAAATATATTCGCAGAACAACTTGATGAAGTATAAAAATAATTCATAGCTCTTGTATCCCATTGCCATAATAATAAGTTTGCACCACAAAGGGTATTGTAAATAATCACTGCGTGTGTGTGTGTGTGTGTGTGTGTGTGTGTGTGTGTGTGTGTGTATATGTTCATTTACCCAGTTATAAAACTTTATAGGTCTATATAGTTTCTCTTTTGCTTTTGCACATTTTTCACATGTATATGTACAAACACACAAATTAATATATATATACATTGTGCGTGTGCACACAGTTTTATTTCTACACAAGAAGGTGGTAATCAGTGTCAAAGCAAGTACACTCCACTCCACATTGGCACTGCAGCAGAAAGCAGATAAAGCCATACAACGGCACCCCTCAAGTAAGGATGTAGAAATAAGACAGCATGATAAAAGGCTCAGTAACACTTCATGAAGGCTAGTGTCAGTAAGTGACAAAAAGGGAACTGCTTTAGCTTGTTAGGGGGGGAAGCCATTCTAACAAAGTATACAGATGTGGTTCTGTCCTCCAGTAACGAGACAAGCTTCAACATAAGAGGAAATGACATTACATTTTTCTGATAAGAGAATGAAATAATTAGCCTGTGTACACTGCCCTCTCAGTTAGCTTAATACTATGCCACTCCTCTTATTTAACCTTTCCCTCATCTGTTCCATGTCTCTTGGATGCCTCTGTGGAGTTTACCATCACCACTACTTCAGACAGTCCATGTTACAGGTCTACAACCTCCTAAATACTTTTGCAGTGCCATTTAGGAACCAAATACTCAAACATCTACAGTTTGTGGTTCTGCCTCTCTGTCCAATCTGTCCTATTTTGGGTGACCACTCATCTCCTAAACATCAGGTTGTACACCCATATCACTTTGTTCTCAAGCCATAGCTACTTTAAATCATTTATCCAGCACATCTTTTAGGAGGTTTGGGTACTTTTTCTCTGGACTCCTCCCTCCTTGTATGACCACCACAGCTACCTAAAGTAAATCGAAAAGTGTGCCCCGACCAACGTCTGCTAGGGTTGATGCATTACTTTTATGAATCTATCCCCCAGCAAACACACAAAGCATTCATACGGACGTACTCTCACTCTGCTCCTGGTGATCAAGTCTAGGTTCGATAAAACACCCTCATGCTTTTTTCCTCATCTGTGGTAATCAGTTTTCCTTCCCAAACTGGTTTATCACACCACTTTTGTCCGTAATGAACCTCAAATTCCATCTTTCTGCCTACCTGGCAAACCTTTCCGCTGCCCTTTCTTATAATTTTCCTGATATCTACTACTTTTCCACTTATTATGTTATCTACATCTACAAAGATGCTGCTCCTATTCTCTCTGCCCTTTAGGTACATGTTTAAAATGAACTCCTAGAAGAATACTGGCACTACGACCATCTCCTGCAGGCTTTCATTAGTCACCTTCCTTCCTTCAGACAATGCATCTTTTACCACAATCCTCCATGGTATGCCCTCCAACCAAGCTGCAATCCAATTTCAGTTTTAGTCCCTCATCCAGCCTCTGCAGTTTTCCCAGCAGTCGCTAGAGTGGGACCATAACTGTTCAAAACTACTAATCCACTGGTAAATGCTCCTGCAGCCAAGTCATAAAATTGGCTCACGTTTGGCTGATCGGTCTTTCTGGCCATGAACCCATATTTGGTTGCTGTCTTGACACAGCAGCGGTAGTCAGATATGCAAGCTGAAAAGAACAAGTTAATTTTAATGGGGGGGGGGGACAATATTTCGCTCAACATAAAGCCAACAAATGTTCTTGCTTCAAATGCAAATTTAATTAAAAGCATACAAGTGAGCCAGCAAAGAAAATGGGGTCACATGCCTAAAGGAATATAAAGTTCAGGAAGAGACTGTATCCAAAATATTAACACTGCAGATAAGGAAAAAGGACCAAGGAAAGAACCCCAGAGACCTCTAAATGATAAAACAGTGGGATCCAATAGGCACAATTTCAATTTGCATCTTTTAGACAAAAATCAGACAGCTTCTAAGCCAGGAAAAAAGTTTACATCAGCAGTATTCTCAGACAGCTTGTATATTAAAGCTTCCTGATCAACAAAGTAAAATGATTACCAGGAACAATTTAGCAGCCCAGCAACCCCACTATTTTAATACTTTTTTAATTTTATATGGGTTTACATATTTTGGAAATGAATAATGCAGAGTTAATATTAGATCTTTTATTAAAGTCAGGTCAAGTATAATTTAAAACCAAGGACCATAAAATAATCCACTATTCCTACAACTCAAAAGCAAAATGGAAAAGATTACCGGTCCTTAGCTGGACACAGCAGCTACTTTCAACAAAATTAGCATTTACTTACACGGCTTTCCCAGCATCAGGAATACAACTAGAAAGAAGATAGCAGTCAGACGTAACATATTGACATGAACACTGGTCTTGTACAGTTTTAGTGGCAATCTAGTTTGTGACAACCATCTGCCATTAACTTGCAAAGCAAAGAAGAGGAGAGATGCCTATTCTAATAGCATTTAGCAAACATTTGGACTAAACAAAAGCCAGAGAGGAAAACTCACTGGTAAAAAGTACTAACAAGCGTTTGGCCCACAACTGTTCCATAACACTTGAAAAGTTTTAGCTTGAAAAAAGATGCAACAAATGACTGGAATGCTTCAATAATACTCTCTGGAAACAAAGAGTTATTTACACATACCAGAACACAGCAGAAATGGAAAAAGCTGAAAGAATTTTCATGGCACCACCATATCCTGGGGGACAATTATAAAACAGTGACTTAGAAATAAGATTCAGAGATGAATGAAAAAACAGAAAATATCAAAGGAGTCAGATAGTGTTTTCTAGGCATTCTTTTACCTAGTATACTGTTCTGTATATGCATATACTTAAAGTATAGGTTATAGGATTCTATATAACCTCTCTATGAGAAGGGTCATTATTTTATACATTGAATATGGATAGTTAATGTTTTAAAGAATTTTAAACAATTTTTAGTATTTGTTGGAATATGTCTTTAAATGTTCTTGATTTTCATGGTTGGTTCCCGCCTTTTGCTGTATTTAAACATCTGAATGAGAGCTTTGAATTGGTCTGATGAAGCTGTAAGCGAAAGCGCTAACCATTATTTGTGCACGCAAATAAATATATTTTATTAGAAGACTATGGACTGAGTCTGAATACTTTTTGGATATATGCAACTCGTGATCGAAGTTTTCCGACCCTTCATTGCTTTGCTCCTGGTTATTTTTATTGTTGGCGTTATTCTCTATTGCTGTTTGCTAGGAGCATTTGCCCTACGTGAACCTACTCTTATAACTGTTTACAGTAAAGTGTATGCTTAAGACTTTTTAGATAAAAACATTAATTGCTAAATGAATGAAAACACAGTTCAAACAATCATTCTTGATTCTGACTGGCTGTTAGAGTTCAGTGAAGAGAAACAGGTTCAGAGGTCACACCTACTTCTTGTTTCTCATGAGTCTGTGAGCTAACTGAAGCCTTTAGAAGCTTGAACTAACCACAAAAGTTGTAAAAATTCCATCAAAAAAGTAAATAGGCAGGACTTTTCTAGTGAAGTGAAGCTTTTAAGCATAACTTGTAAAATTATGAATAGATGCCAATGATGGAGAAGTTTCAGATATTATCTTATGGGACACTTTAAAGGTGGTCTTACTTGGTAAAGTCAAAAGTTTGTATATAAATAAAAGGAAGGAGTGAGGTTAAAAAAAAACTGGTAGATATACAAAGGAAATTGATCTAAACTTGCATAAAATGGCAAATCTGCATTAGCTGACATATCTAAACTGAGGAAGGAATATCAGGATAGCATGCAGCATAAAATATCAAATCTGGAAAAAAAATTAGATTACAATCCAACTCAATCCCAAGAATATGCACAGGATTGTGATTAGATCTAAATATTTAAATGAGAAAAGTCATATAAAAAGAAATATACACTAGAAATAATCAGACTATCAGATATAAAAAAAATCTTGTGTTTTAAAAACCATTACAAGAATATTAATAACTCATCTGCAAGTGATAAAAGTGTAGAAGTATAGACCAATTTCTTGCTAATAATCAAAAGAAGCTATCAAAAGACAATACTAATAATCTAGATAAACCCTTTTCTTTTGCAGAATTAAAGGAACAAATAAAAGAAATCTTAATGTAAAAAAAAAAAAAAAAAAAAGAGACCAGGGCTGGATGGTCTAATTCTACAAACTCTTACCTGATAACGTCTTGAAAATCTTTATTCAATGCATTCCAAGAAGTTAAACCTATAGCAAACATCCCTTCCTCGTGGAAATATTCAATCGTCTCTCCCATGTTAAAACCAGATAAAGAGCCCAACCTTTGCACATCATACAGGCCAATCTCTTTGCTTAACATTGACTACAAGATATTTGTGTCTATCTTAGCAGACAGATTATTAATCTTTCAATATTAATTCATGAAGACCAAACTGGGTTTATCAAAAACAGAAAGGTACAAGATCATGTAATTAGATTGCTGTCCTCAATAGACTTGGCTCATTTTTTTGTTTGCTTTCTGTTTTAAGCTTTGATATAGATAACGCTTTTGACTCCCTAAGTTGGCCATATCTGTTTTAAAGCTGTGCAAAAATACAATTTATTCCCAAACTTTATAGGATTAATTAAAAGACTATATGAAAAGTCCATAGCCTATGTAAAGATTGGAGCTTATCTAACTAGCCCATTCGAAATATTGAGGTACTAAAACAGGGGTGCCCCCTCTCCCCATTACAAATTGTTAGAAATAATGACAGCGTTAAAGGATATAAAGTGTCAGGAAAATTATCCCTTAAGACGCAACTGTTTGCTGATGACCTACTAACAACTTGTAATGATTTTGAAAATTCAGTAGATCACCTATTACATAATCCTAGACGTCTTTGCAAACATCTCTGGTCTAAAATCCAATCACAAGAAAACTTTGGCACTTCTCTTGATTAAAAATGTTACTATGAAACTTGGATCAAAAAGAGATAAACTGGGAGGGCACACATTAAATATCTAGGTATCATTAGTGAATCTAATTATAAAAAAATCACTCGCATCTAATTTACCAACAACTTCAATTACTAGTCTAATTGACAGTTGGAACAGACTCTTCACATTTGAAGATGGACTAACTTTTTAATCAAAGTGATACTGTTACCTAAAATCTTATTCATTGGCCAAGCTCTAATAATTCCCCCACCTGTCAAAATTAAACAGAAAATTAACTTCTTACTTAACTTCCTTTGGTATCCCCCGAAAAAAGAATTTCTCTTTACTGGCACATCACAAGCTGGGATGAAGGAGGCATAAGGTTTCCAAATATTGTTTTAAACTCCGCATTTATTAACATAGTGTTGCTTTGAAATAATACTTCTTGTACATCGCATTGGAAATCCATACATGAAACCTTACTTCTCAATAGTAATAGGACATTGTTTGAACCATATACCCAAATGCATGCAAACATCTTTGTATGGATTTTAAAAACATACATTCAAAAGTGAAAGGTCAAAACTTGTTCTCTCATGTCTTGTAAACCAAATATTGCTGTCTTAAAAAGCTTATGTTTTCTGATCAATTAAGAATTTATTAATTGTTTCCTATTGCTTACACAAATTGATGTTCTCTTTTGATACCCAGAAAATGTTAGAATTTAAGAAGGGTGATAATGGAATCAATTTCTCTCAGCTAAAAAAAAAAAAAGTTCTGCAAACTATTTGATCAGATGATATATAGTTTGCAAAATTGCAACTGACTGGACAGCCAAACCTGTAAGGATTTTGTACATACTAAGCTCATACCCTCATTAGAGGCATATACAGTAAGAGTAACTTAAAAATCTTAGATTTTATCTCACTTATTATCTCACCCCAAGAATACTTCATACATATCTGTTGTTTATAAAATTATCAGAAATTATTTTAGCAAAACAGATGTGTCTCTTTGGAATTATTCAAGTGAAGTTAATAGACCAGTATTCTCAGAAAAAGATAACTTTGTTTACAGTTGATGAAGGAATCCACATCTTTCCTGTTCTGGCATGTATACACATGGACATTTTTACATTTTGTTTTTCACTCTATATAGATCAAGAACGATGCAATGAAATGCTTGAGCTGTGGACACTCTGATTCTGACTGGATACATATGGTGGTTAATTGCAAAATAATTTCCCCATTTTGGTTAGACTTTAAATATCTTTGTAAAGCTCTATGAAATGACAACTGTGTAATTTCTGACTCTCTTACCCTTTTCATTGCTTCTGTTCCTGAAGTCATTCCTAAAAACATTTTTACTATGGTCTATCCTCTCTCTAACGAGGTTTATTCATCTTGTGAAATTCATTTGTAAGAATACGATTACTACTGCAAAAGCAAGGGCTAACAACACAGCCCATCATTTAATTGCTTGGACAACATTGTCTAATTTGTTAGAGAAATATTAAGTGTTCAATGTATATTGAACAGAAGCAAAACACAGGAGTGCAAGTCGGCAGAATAAAACAATCCACATCAACGAATCTCTGTAATCGACACAAAGCAGGCAGTTTTCACTTCACCATCAACAAACTCCGTCTTCACCTCGTAGATAAAAAAAAGTTTGTTTATTGAACAAATGAACATATATGGCAAGCGCTTTCACCCCACTGGGCTTCTTCAAGCCAAGATGTATATTGCTGTATTTGTTTTTGCTTGTTTACTATACTGTTAAGCTATTGTGTTATAAAATGTATAAAAAACATTTTGGGGAAAAAGAAATGTAATCTTTTAGCTTCCTTCAGCAGCAGTTTCTCTCTTTTCTTTAGATTTGTTCTGGTTGGCACATGTACAAGCGTAGCACTTGGGGTTAATAATCAGAATGGCTTTTGGGCAAAATAGGTACAACATCTATAGATTTTTTTCCAGGGAGGTACTGCTGTTAGGAAATACTATATATTTTTATGCTGTAATATGGATCTACAGCTAGGAGCCAGACACTTTACTGATCTTGGTGCTGAAAGCTGGCCATCACTGACATGGTAGTTGCATGCCACTAAACCTGCAAGTGTGATCGATAGTGTAACATTTGGGCCTTGATTCTGTGGCAGTCCTTTGATAGGGATTCTGACAGCATTTTTTTAAATAAAGTGCTGGATGTTCTGTATTGTTTCTCAGTGAATATAAATGGCAAAGCAAGTATGTTTCAGCTCAGTTTGTGTGGAAACCGTTTCAATTTTTATCATTTGTGAAAAACCGTTCAATGGACTATTTTAATCAAGAGAAAAGTGCTGAATGTTGCTTTCATTGTGATGATCTTTTTCTTTTCTCTGTTTAAAAAAAAAAAATCACTTTTACTCCTTGGCTTCTCTCCCGAATCTCGCTGACAACTGAATATCTTCTTTCGGCTGAAAGGTCGCCAGAGCGGATCATCTGTTTCCATTTCTTCCTGTCCTCTGCATCTTGCTCTGTCACACCAACCACCTGCATGTCCTCTCTCACCACATCCATAAACCTTATTTTAGGCCTTCCTCTTTTCCTGTTACCTGGCAGCTTCATCCTTAGCATCTTTTTCCCAATATACTCAGCATCCCTCCTCAGCACATGTCCAAACCAACGTAATTTTGCGCCTCTGGCTTTGTCTCCAAACCTTCCAACCTGGGCTGACCCTGTAATATACTTATTCCTAATCCTGTCCACCCTCATCACACCCAGTGCAAATCTTAACGTATTTAACTCTGCCATGTCCAGCTCTGACTCCTGCCTTTTTGTCAGTGCCACTGTCTCTAACCCATATAACGTAGCTGGTCTCGATACCTACTTGTACACCTTCACTTTCACTCTTACTGGTACTCGTCTGTCACAAATCACTCCTGACACTCTCTTCTCCACCCACTCCATCCTGCCTCTACTCTCTTCTTCACCTCTCTTCCACACTCACCATTACTGTGAACTGTTGATCCCAAGTATTTAAACTCGTCTGCCTTCGCCACCTCTACTCCCTGCATCCCCACCATTCCTGTATCCTCCCTCTCATTCACACACATATATTCTGTCTTAGTCCTGCTGACCTTCATTCCTCTTCTCTTTAGAGCATATCTCCACCTCTCCAGAGTCTCCTCCACCTGTTCCCTACTCTCACTACAGATCACAATGTCATCTGCAAACATCAGTCCACGGGGACTCCTGTCTGATCTTGTCTGTCAACCTGTCCGTCTCCATTGCAAATAAGAAAGGCTCAGAGCTAATCCTTGATGTAATCCCACCTCCACCTTAAACGCATCCGTCACTCCCACTGCAGACCTCACCGGTGTTGCACTACCCTTGTACATATCCTGTACCACTCTTACATACTTCTGACACTCCCGACTTCCACATACAATACCACAACTCCTCTCTAGGCACCATACCTCTCAACCTTTAAACATCAAAAATCTGGACAAGGCCCATGAAAAATGGGTACAAATCTGTATGCTGGTTAACATAAAATTTGCATACATAATTATGTAACCCTACCCACTGCAGTGGAATTGTGGGATGCCAACTTTCATGCAAACTGAAGAGCAGACAACCAAAATATGGTACCAGAGTCCCCCTGCAGCCATTCCAATGTCCCATTACTTGGCTATTTTGCCCCATTTACCATAAAAACTAATGTGTGCATACTGCTTTACTTCTACAATGATTATTTGGATTTTATTTTTACACTTTACAGCACAATGCACAAACACCGATAGACATCTGTTAAACAAAGCAATACTGTCTCACAATGAAAGTAGACTTGGCATTAAAACTTCTCTGCCCTTGAAACTCACATTCATTAAAATAGCATTGAAACCTACACCACATCCAAAGAAAATGCATCTGATCAGTGGTGGATAAAGATTACCTTTGGGTTGTTTTCAAATCAATGGCCCCTTTGCACACAAAACAAGAAACATACATGTGTTCTTTGATACCCCTTCCTGACTTTAGTAAATTGTATTCCTTGTATAATACAGCACACTTGTTAGACAGAGCACATTTTAAATTTGTTTGAACATTTTCAGTAGGCAATGAAACGAAATGAATGAAACAGTAATGGCAAAACTGCCCAATTCAGAACATTTCCATCATAAAAGTCTACTTCCACACGCACACAATATACATATAAAAATCGAATGACAGTAGTGTAAGGCATAGGTATCTTGCACAGCTTCTTACACTGATTTTCAATTTTTTTTGGGGGGGGGGGGGACAAAAGGCCAAAAACCAGGGACACATTTTAAACACTGCTTGTATAATTTTGTAAAGTTGCTAGAATAAAATGCTGTTACCACCATGCATTTCACTGGCAAGGCTTGAACACAGGGCTCTGTGCACTACAGTCAGAGCAACATACCACTATGCCAAATCAGCAGCTTGTTTCCCAAAAGATAGGAAGACTGAAACTTGCTCCAAATTAGGTACAGTTTTCAAATACTGATCTTATAAACTTAGAAAATTGCTAGAATAAAAGTTTTTTTTTGCCATTTATTTTCTGAAGAATATGAACTCTGAAATTCAAATGTCTGTCATTAATAAATTCAACCTTCAGTGATTTGTCACAAACATCCTGAAACCACAGAGTTTGAGGAACAGAACAAAAATTTCACAAGTGGTCGTGGTTAGGGACATTAGGCTTTTTGTACCCTATACCCAGGGTATAGGGTTTGAGCCCAAGTACCTCTAGCCACCAGGTGTATTGCAAAGGACATCCAGTGCATGCAATGGTTTGTTTTTAAGAAGTATTAGGGCTCAGATAAGTAACTATTATGATGTCTTAATTTTGGAAGAAATATTAGTGGCCATTTGGAAGTATTCTTACATAGTGTGAGTATAAGTAAAGCTGTGAATCAATCTTTGAGGGTGGCCACTGCAAAAATAGTTTCTTCTATACAGTAACTCCAAGATCTGGTTACAGTATTTGAGTGGTGTGCAGAGACCACAGGTTTTCACATGGAAGTGATCTCCCACCCCCCCAATCAATCTATCTTTTCCAATCAATCTATCTTTTTCTTTGTAATGGGCATTGAGCAGGGTGAGGGAGGGCAGTGCAGCTGTACCCAAAATAGCAGCGCAGAGGAACAGAGAGCAGCTTAGCATGTCTGTAGAGGCCTGCACAGTCAGGAAGAGGGATTAACTTAAAGATCCATTAACTGGCAACTCTGCATTTGGTATAAATTTGCATTTGTCCTAAGCATGCTCCTAAGGTAAGGGAAGCAACTACTGCAACATCCAGTACCTACTGAGGAGACCATTATTTATCTGTATATATGGAAAATGGAGAGCTAGCTTAATTTTCCAATCCGAAAGCTGGTTATTACCTGCACAAGTTAAGCTGTTGGTGATAAGCTGGTTTTGGTGAAGTGGGAAAGTTTTCGATTTTAAACTGCATCAGTGGTCATCACTTCTACTTTAAAGATATGGTGGCTAGATTAGCACATTGCAGACATGCTGCATCAAGTTTAGTCAGACTTCATTCATTAATTTATCCTCTCACTGACTTGCTCACAGTGTGATTATCCACTTTGAACAAGCTGGATCTTATCTGGGATACACCACATGCACACCCACACCCTTACACGCACTCTGGAATCGTGGCACCCCTTCATTTGGACGCCAAAACTCAGTAAAAACAGAGTAAATCGGTATGGTTGGGAGGTCTGCTATGCAGTCTTGTCATATGCTTTCTCTAAGTCCACAAAGAGACAATGCAACTCCTTCTGACCTTCTCTGTACTTCTCCAACAATACTCTCAGAGCAAATATTGCATCTGTAGTGCTCTTTCCCGGCATGAAACCATACTGCTGTTCACTAATCATCATGTCCCTTCTTAGCCTAGCTTCCACTACTCTTTCCCATAACTTCATGCTGTGACTGATCAGTTTAATCCCTCTGTAGTTACTACAGCTTTGCACATCACCCTTCTTCTTAAAAATCGGTACCAAAACACATTCTCTCCATTCCTCAGGCATCCTTTCACTTTACTAGATTTCATTAAACAATCTAGTTAAAAACTCCACTGCCATTTTACCTAAACACCTCCATGCTTCCATTGGTATGTCATCTGGACCAACATCCTTTCCATTCTTCATCCTCTTCATAGCTATCCATACTTCCTACTTGCTAATCCATTGCACTTCATGATTCACTATCTGCACACCATCCAACCTTCTGTCCCTCTCATTCTTTTCATTCATCAGCCCCTCAAAGTACTCTTTCCATCTGCTCAACACACTCTCCTCGCTTGTGAGTACGTTTCCCCTCATTATCCTTTATCACCCTTACCTGCTGCACATCTTTGCTAGCTCGGTCCCTCTGTCTAGCCAATCAGTACAGGTCCTTTTCTCCCTCTTTAGTGTGCAACCTTTCATACATCTCTTCATATGCCTTATCCTTGGCCTTCACCACCTCTCTCTTTGCCATGCACCTCATCTCCTCCTGTCTACTTTCTTCATCTCTCTGACAATCCCACTTCTTCGCCAGCCTCTTTCTCTGTATACTCTCCTGTACTTCCTCATTCCACCACCAGGTCTCCTTGTACTCCTTCCTCTTTCCAGATTTCACACCAAGCACCTTTCTAGCCATCTCCCTTACTAGCTCTGCTGTAGTTACTCGACTATTCGGTAACTCTTCACTGCCATCTAGTGCCTGTTTTAACTCTTTCCTGAACTCCACCTCACAATTACCCTTTTTCAATTTCCACCATTTGATCCTTAGTGCTGCCCTCACACTCCTCTTCTTGCTCAGCAATGTCATCCTACAAACCACCATCCTATGCTTCCTAACTACACTTTCCCCTGCCACCACTTTACAGTCTTCAATCTCCTTCAGACTGGCCCTTCTGCAGAAGATGTAATCCACCTGTGTGCATCTCCCTCCACTCTTGTATGTCACCCTATGCTCATCCCTCTTGTTAAAATACGTATTCACCACAGCCATGTCCATCCTTTTCACAAAATCCACTGCCATCTGACTTTCTGCATTCCTTTGCTTAACACCATACATACCAATCACTTCCTCATCCCCTCTGTTCCCTTCACCAACATGCCCATTGAAATCTGCTCCAATCACCACTCTCTCAACCATGGGTACAGTCATCACCACTTTATCCAACTCACTCCAAAATTTTTCTTTCTCATCCATCACACACCCAACTTATGGAGCATATGCACTAACAACATTCATCATTACACCATCAATTTCCAGCTTCATAAACATCACTCTCTCCGACACTCTTTTTTTTCACCTCCAAACACTCTTAGCATACTGTTCCTTCAGGATAATCCCTACGCCATTTCTCCTCCCAGCCACACCATGATAAAACAATTTGACCCACCTCCAATACACCTAGTCTTGCTCCCCTTCCATCTGGTCTCTTGCACACACAATATACCAACCTTCCTTCTGGCCATCATATCGGCTACCTCTCTCTCTATACCAGTCATATTGCCAACATTCAAAGTTCTGAACCTCACTACTACAGTCCTAGCCTTTACATGCCTTCGGGTTTGCCTTCCCCCTCTTCTCCTTCGGCCAACAGTAGCCCAATTTCCCCCCCGCACCCTGTTGTACAACAGTACTGGTGGTGGTCGTTGTTAACCTGGGCCTCGTCCGATACATTATGTATATCTGTACTGTTGTGCGCATGTATAATTTGGCAAAATTTTATGCCTGATGCCCTTCCTGACCAACCCTCTCCATTTATCCAGGCTTGGGACCAGCACAAAGAAATGCACTGGCTTGTGCATCCCCAGTGGCTGGGTTTCACTGACAACTGAATATGATCAACTTTATTCCAGCTTATGACAAAGATGATCAATTGGATTGAAAGAATATTGATGTCAAATATTTTTGAATGAGTAATACCTTTCCTGGTCTTAAAGAATCTATTAATTTAAAAGTGTTTTGAAAAAAAATCCAGTGTTTTATTTCTTTGCTACAGATTTTAAATTTATACTTTATTAATTTAACATTTTTTGAATATTTATATATTTTTACAGATTGCACAACCTGTGTAATTGGAAGTTTGTTATTGAATATAATAGCATATTTTTATTAGTTGCTTTTGTGGCACATGGCAGTTTGCCTTTGAGTGTATTTAAATTTCTTTTTACTAATGTTTCCCAGTCTTATGCAATCTGTATATGTAAGCGAATGTGACAAAAGGTTTAACTGTGGTTATTGTGGTGCTTTTGAATAAAAAAAAATGTAGTGGTCCATTATCTGTCTCAAATTCTACATAACCCACACACACACAGTGTGGTTGGTAAATCTGTAATTGTCACATTTGACATCTCTTGATGGCCTTTGGATCTAAACCTAGTCTGGTGTACTTGGCGGTGAGAAGTTGGATGTCCCAGAATGCATATGTGCTTTCAAAAAGAGGCGCTAAGCACCATTTGAACTTGCTTTAGTCAAATATAATTGCATTGAGAAGCTATTAAGCAGTGCTGCTTTCTTGTCTGCAACTTTGGGTATTTGTAGTTATTTTATTTTTATTGCTTTTTTTCTGTATTTTAAGAAAATGTTTTTACCTCATTGGGCCATCTTATGGTTGGAACTTCAGGTGATCTAGGGTGGTCTGTATAGTGAAGCCTGCTGTACCTTTGTCTTTTCCTTGCCAGGCGGAAGCTTGAATATACTCCTGTGTCCTCAGCAGTCTTGCCTAGTTATGAAAATATAATTACATTTAAGGGATTTGCTTTATTTAATAGGCTATGTCTCACTGAATATTGTTGGACATGTTCTGTATACTGCGACTCTGGGGGTTGAACATTGTTATTCTGATAAGTTAGCTGCCTTTTAGCAGATTATTGTGTGTGTAAACTCCTCTGTGATAAAAATACATTATTTCTGTTTTTGTCATTTCCATTTGCAGAACATTATTCTGGGGTTCCTTTAGTATACTTCTCAAATCTCCGCAATTTGGGGTTTTAAATACTTTGTCATTTACATATCAAGCTGAGGAGTTTACAAGTACTTCATGTTGTAACAAGGATTAGTTTTATAGTATGCTAGGAAATTTAAAGCAAATTCTGATAAATGCCTTTGATTACTAGAAATGTCTGACAGGACAGAAAACCTTTTCGTTGGTGATGCCCAGGGAGAGAGGCTTCCTTTATGTACATTTGCACGGTCAGCAGTAAAATATACAATATAGTACAGCAGTATACACAATTCAGCATTTGATCACCACATTACTTACTCCATACAGAAGCTATTGTAAACTCAAACACATCTTTGAAACATTCAGGATTATTTTACTGTGTATATATGTAGTCACATTTTTATTTCTGTAAATAGATAACAAATGAGATGTATATTTCGTCCAAATAGCTAAAATTAATTTGAGAGCTGCAACTAGGAGATTGCAGTAAAAGTGTTAAGACTTTTGTAATATTTGTTTGTCTTGACAGCATGAGAAGGAGAACTGTTGATGGGGTGGGTACAAGGACAAGGCCATTTTGTCGACAGGTGTGTGTTCAGTGAAATTTCAAATTGTAGATGGGTTGAGGCTGTCTGCAAGAGTGAGCACTGTCTCTTATCAGCCTGCCCACTGCTTTCAGTGTGACTTTTTTTTACAGTGAGGTCTGAATTTGTTCTTACCCTGCTTTTAAATTATCTCTGAGGTGGTATATATAATTAGCAGGGCGTGGCAAATGCAGGGGGACCTGCCCCACTCCTGCAAAAAATATTCCTTCATTTAATCTTTGAAGTGCTCAGTGTTTGTTTCATGAGACAAATGGGATATTTCTGATACCTACAAGTTCACAATGTGTACAGAATATAGTCTGTCGCCATTCTTATTTTAGATTTGAATACATGTGAGCCTAGTTATATGTGGGTTGTGTACTTGGGGCAATGTATCCTTCTGGGATATAGAGCATGTTATGGAAAGTCTTAAGGTAAGTGTAGCCTAGTAGATTAAGTTTGAATAATTTGATTGCTTCTTTACATGTGAAAGCTCCTTTAGCTTAATTTTATTTGGATTTAGGAGTAATTTAGACTGCTCAAGCCATTTTTCAGTTTTTTTTTCCCCAATGGAATGCTGTAGGTGAGCTTGGAGTCTTTTTTTTTTTTTTTTTTTTTTTATTTATAAATATATTAAAAGCTGATGCACATGTACTGTTATTAGCAGAACAGTTCACCGGTTATCCCTCTAACAAATATATACCGTGACTGGTGAGTGAGGTAACTTTTTAAATCAATATATTTTATTGTTTGTGAGGGCCAGTTTCTTGAGCCCAAGTAATAGTATGGAATATAAAACCTCATATCAAATGTTTTGGATAAGCATATAAAATGGGGATGCAACCATTTCTTCTTGATAATAAAGTAATAAAATAATTGTGATTAAAAATTTCAAACTGAGATTGGCTAAGCTGTGCTTCTTTCCCCTGAACTAATGCACTCCTAGGAAGAAGTGCCTAAAACCTGACAGTACTAGAGCTACAAAGACATATGTAATGACTACAGTGCTGTAAACTACTCCATTAGAAATATGCTGCAAGAAGTATGCAAGGCATATCTGGTTAAAAAGTATTTAAAAATCCCTCTCTCTGTCTTAACTGCATACTTCATTATCATAGCAATGCGATTGCTGCAGAGGGAAGAATGTTTAGTGAGCTTCACAGTAAAAGCCCTCCCACTTGACCAGGCTGTAGCATATTTCAACAAAACATTTCTACAACACCTAGACACTGTCATTCTATTGTGCAAAATCAAGCTTAGAACCTCTACAAACCTCTGTCTCAGTAAAGAAACCAAACAAATCCTCAAGTCCAGAGACATGGCCTGACTTTGCTATCAAAACAACAAAGCAACACAAAGCCTAAGTACCAAGAACTGCGCAACCGTGCAAAAAAATGCATTAGGCTGGACAAAATCCTACTATACTACATTACAAACTAAATACCAACACAACCCCCAAATATTTTGGAAAAATGTAAACCAGCTACTAAAATCCACCCAAAAGGCTATCCCCAAAACCAACCACCCCTGACACTAAAGTTCCCATCGAAACACAATTCAACTCCCACTTTGTGAACTCAGTTCTATCCTTAGTATCGCAAGACCGTTCCAACCTCACTATCCCCCCAACACAAATAACACTAATACAAGCTTTACGCTCAAAAGTTTCCACCACTTCAATCAAAAGTATGCTCTCCAAACTAAAAACCTCATCAACGGCAGCCGACTACTCCCCAGCTATTTCTTGAAACTCACAGCAGATGGTATTGCTATCCCAATCACCACTCTCATAAACAGATCAATTGTTGAAAACTATGTGCCCAAACTCTGGAAAATATATCCTATGTTACACCCATACATAAAGGTGGGACCTCCACTGAACTTAACTACAGTCCCATTGCTATACTCTCTTTCTCCCCCTCCCTCTGGCCAAAATCCTAGAAAAATGCATCCATACCCAGGTGCTAAAATATCTCCTAGACAGCAACATCCTGTCACCTACTCAACATGGTTTCAGACCTGCCTATAGTACTACTACATCCCTCCTCTGCTTCACAGACACAGTAAACTGTCTCAAAAACGAAGGCCTGCAGGTGTCAAATCTTTCTTTTGGATATGTCCAAAGCATTTGACACAGTCCTGCACCAAATCCTGCTAAACAAACTAAACCAATATCATCTATCAAATTCCACTCTTACCTGGTTCTAAAGCTACTTAACTGACAAGTACCAAAGGTGTGAAATGGGAAACTTCTCTCTTCCCCCCAACTATAGGAGTCCCACAGGGTTCTGTCTTAGGACCATTGCTATCCACAATCTTCACAAATGACCTCCATACCTCCACATAGCATGCATCTATAATTCAGTATGCAGATGACACTACCTTAATCTGTGCTGCACAGAACATTCCCACCCTCCTGAAAACAACTCCACTAGCATTCTCCAACATTGAAAACTACCTTACCAAAGCCCAACCTATCCTCAATACAAAGAAAACTCTGCTTATGATTATAACCAGTTCTAACAAAAACACTGATAAGTCAATTCACTATCTACTCCACAAATGCTACTCCAGTCGCTCCAGTGGCACAGGCTAAGCTATTGGGAATAACCATAGACTCTCTCACCTAAAATTTGATAGTCATCTCAACTTAACTATTAAAAAAAGTACATGCCAAAATGGGATCACTCTACTGTATCAAACCATTTCTTAACAGCACAAGATCAGCCATTGCTTGCTCCCAACTTCTGTCCACCCTACTCTATGCATCTCCCATTCTGAATAATCTCAACAAAACTGAACTAGGCAAAATGGAAGCCTGCTAGAACAGAATTGCCCACTTTGCTACAAATTGCTCATATAGAACTCATCACTGTACTGCTTTTGAGACCGCTCCACTGGCTTGAATTGTCCAACCTCCTAACCTACAATCAGCACTGCCTCTGTCATTCTATCTGTTACCTCCCCAATAAGTGTCCTGCCCTCAAAAACCTAGTACAACATCACTCAGCAAAAAGGCCTCTTAGATCATCAAGCAAACTACTACTAGAAGTCACCAACAGGTACAATAGCTTTGGTGATGCACTGTATAGTAGCTAGGTGGCTAAAAATGGAACTCTTCCCCACTAGCATTCAAAACACATCATCCAAAGCCTCCTTTAAAGACCTTATCAGGCAACATCTCAAGCAAAGTTGGCAGTGCCATGATTGCTCCCCAGGCTAGTGAAAGCGGATAAGGTACACATACTAAGCTTAGAATACTTGATAATAGTTTTCACTCTTACTCACAAACGCTGGTTAATGTACAATGTATGTACTGTACCTGTGTACTATGTTTGTATTCTACATATGTTCCAAATTTCAGCTGTACACCACAAATCTATTACCTTTATTTTTAAATTAATATTTTCTTTGTTCTCTCCACTATAACTATTGATGCACAGCATACCACTGTAAAAACATGTCTGTTGTAATTTGTGTATATTGATCATGTCTAAATATCTAAATATATCTGTAATTTTTCAATGCTGAGCTTTTCTCCCCAGGCCTCTGCCGAAAAAGGGCCTTTTCGGCTTAGTCAGGCACCCCCGGTTAACAAATGTAAAATAATATAAATAAAATTTTGGGTGGTACTTCTGACTTGTGAAAACTTTTCAGATAGCATTCTTCCCATACAAAGCCAACAGCTTAACACCACCAGCAGTTTGGTATTAGATATGGGGCGTATACCTTTTTAATAATAATGAGCTAGCAACAGTGATTTGCAAGTAATGTCAGAAAAAGTTCTACAAAAATCAGTCTGAAAAATAGCCCTAACGGATGTTCAACCTCATTTCCTGTCTAAATGTTATTTATTAAGCCTCCTGATAGGAGTTAATGTTGAAGGTGGTAAGGTAACTGGTATAATTGAAAAACATCTTCAGAAATGATGAAATGCAGTATCTGTATGGAACTATAGAAATGTCATTTCCAGTAGAAAAATGAGTCTGCAATCCCTCTACCAAGAAAGAAATGTAAATGAAATCTTGTGGCTATGAAAACAGAGGTTTGATGTATTCCTCATTGCAACCTGACTAAATTTCTATCGCTCTCTATCTTCATTTCCTCCCTTGCATCTCTCTCCCCCTTCCCTGAACAATTTATCTTTTTTACTTACCTCTTTTCCTCTTCACTGAAAATGTGTTTAATCCTTTCTTTTCCTCTCTCTTTTTTTTTTTACATTACTCTCTTTCCTCACACTTCTCTTCCCTACACACCTTTCGGCTAATTTTTGCTTCTCTGTAGTTTATTTATTTATAGGTAAAATCTTTCCTTTTTGACTTTACAATTATTCTGGAGTTTTTTTTGTGCTATTATTACACTTCAAATGCTGTATGTTTTTTATATATACTGTGGAGCTTTTCTCCCCGGGCCTCTACTGAAAATGGAAATATATCCAGCTAGACTAGCCCGGTCAACAAATGTAAAATAAATAAAATAAATAAAAAAAAAGTAGATCAGTTTAAAAGTCTGAAAATGGACAGTATACTGCATTCCTGTTTGTTGCTGAGGAAGAAATCTTAAAACATGTTACTGTTTTTTACTTTTCTTGATGGGGAGAAGGATACAATAGTAGCACTTGGAGAAGAAATCTGTAATTATTTTCATTCCTTAAACAATTTTCCGTTAAACATTTGTTCTTTACACGAGCACAAGATCCTGCAAAGGCTATAGATGTATATGTTACTAGATCCTGCAAAGGCTATAGATGTATATGTTACTAGATCCTGCAAAGGCTATAGATGTATATGTTACTAGATCCTGCAAAGGCTATAGATGTATATGTTACTAGATCCTGCAAAGGCTATAGATGTATATGTTACTAACGACAGCAAATTTGGCAAGCTGCATGACCGTCTACGAAGAGAAATCGGTGGTGTAAGAAATTGTGGAAGAATAGGCAAGCTTTTCAGAGTGTTAGATCTGACCTTATTAAAAGCTATGGATGCACGCAGATTGAGTGAAATTACCAGTGCGTATTCGGGTATCCAGCATCCTAATTTAAGCTTTTCAATTGGTGTGGCTGTATGTATGTCAGAAAAATGCTTTTATCTCTCTCTCATTTGTGCAGATTGTTAGAAAATAGCATTTTGCAAACATTTGTAGAAGCAAAAACAGTCTGTTCAGAAGAAGTTAAATGTTGAACAAAATAAAAAATAAATAAGTCAACCATTATTTGGTACATGGACTTGAAAAGACATGATACTATGAAGACTGAAAATGAATCCGCAACTTTGGGAAACAAGTGCAATGCAGATGTTGGAAGTAACAGAATGTAAACTTGATGCAAATGCAGTATTTTGTCAGATGCTTAAAACATTGGGTCTATAATGGCACTGAAAAGATTCTTGAATGTGTATTTGGCCAAACTGCTGATGTGCGAGTAAAAGTCTAAAAAAAAAAATCAGACATTTCAAATAGCTCGCTTCTAGAAGTTTAACTCTGCTGGTATGTTAGGTGTTTGGTTTGTAAGTCACTACAGATGGTAAAACAGTCGCTGTGTAAAAAGCATGGACTGTGCATGTGTGGGTTTAAATCAGATATACAGATATTTCAGATGTTGTGTAGAGCCATAGCAGTGATATTCTACCTGACTATCCTGCTTTTCTTTAAGAGATCATAACTGTCTCATATCTCTGTTCGGCTGCAGTACCTTGACATTGTCATTAAATACAATGCAACAGAATTGCTGCAAGTAAGTATTTCGTGCAGTGAGCATGAGCAAACACTACCATGTCTTCCAAACCTGGTGAACTTGCATATACCATCTTCATAGTTGAATAACCTTATGAAGGCGAAAAATTTCCTCAAACAGTGCATAGTGATCTCAAGTAATCTCTTGTTTTGGTTTAACCTGAGCTAGCCATTGATGTCCAAGGTCAAGAGCCTCAGGACTGCACATGAAAGCAGACAAAGTTGATTTGTTCACAGGCTTAGGAGGCTTGCCAGAAAATTCATACAAATAAAGGTATTCATAATTCATTCTGCCAAAAGCGTATTTACAGCATTCAAATGTGAAACATAGGACCTGAAGAGAATGAAAAACCTTGATGTCATTTAAGAGTAAATTGTATGCAGACTACTGTGAAAAAAAGCTAAGACTCAGATTTGTATTGATCCATAAGAACTGAATAAAGTGATTTAAAAGATGAAACATTACATGTTGCTTGCATTTGAAGGAATGGACTCAGGAATATCAAATGTTAAAACTGAAACTAGGGTTTCTGGCAGATGAGACTAAAACCAAGCTTTAGATTGTGTACATGTGATATACCATTAGAAGGTTACAGATTCCTTGGATTCCCCTGCTTGGTATTTTGTGTACAGCAGAGGTGTTTCATAGAACTTTTGTCCAAATAATTAAAGGCTTGGAAGGTGTTGTAGCAGTAACAGATAACACTAATTTTACTTAAGAAAAAATTCACACTCTGTTGTGGGGAATGCTGAATTTACCCATGACCAAAGCAGCTCACCCCAAAGAATTAAGTGACACTAAAGGTGGCAAATTCTACACCACCTACATACCAGCATGACCAATTGCTATCGAGTAAGGGATTCGCTTTGTAATTTATTTCAATCCCTTGCCTAACAGAACTTGTTTAAAGATGTGTTTGATCACAAACAAATAATTCTGCAGGTATAATCGTGAGGCAGGAATTCGGATGGGTGCATAAGTGGGAATTTTAGTCTGTACTTCTGCTGCAAACTACCATCAGTTCAATGGAAAAGTAGAAAGAACTATTCAAACAATGAAGAATCTCATTACAAAGAGCTGCAAGAAAAGAGTTGTGGGTTGTTATATTTTGTGTTGGATTGTTATGGTATACACTGTAGAATGCACAGCTCGATACTGCTCATCTTATTTGAGTTCAAAACTCTAGGCCAAAATACTGCATCTCTCTTACTTTGTATGTTACTCCTCCCAGATTTTATTCCTGTGTCCTTTTCATGTATTTGTGTTTTTTCAGTTTATTGATAATTACCATTTGTTAGCTCTAAGCATCAAGCCTTTGGCACAACGTGTGCCGTCATCATCATCACCTCCGTCTTCCCTTCCTTGAAAAACAAATTAAGGCCAGATTTCTTTCCTTACTGATCCCCCCCCCCCCCCCAAGCCATCTTTTCACTGGAACATCTTTCTATAGCTGCACTTCTATATCCGAATTAGTACATCTTTGAAACTCTCTTGCTTTTTTCTGTCCTGTGGTATTTCTCAAAAAATCCCCAATTTTTCTTCCAACAATTCTTTATGATTCTCTGGTAAATATGCGCTAGTGAATGTATTTGTCCAAGTAAAATTATTTATTGCAGTGTAGTTTATTCTGTACACAGGGCTTACTGTGATGATTACTTCTGTGTTAGGAACTCTAATGTATGCAGAAAATGGCAGTTGTGATTGGGTTATTGCTGTGTATAGTCACAGTTTGTTTGATTTCTAAGTTAATCCATTTTGATTTCAAAACAGACTTTGGTAATTTTAGTGTATGCTACTACATCTGATTGCAATTATATAGGAAAAATTGTTGTGGAAATGCTTTTAATTATTAGTGAAGCAAGCAATAGTTTGAGTTATATGTGATGTAAGAGACTGCATTGCTGCCTTAAATTAAGCATTGGGCTGTCTATTTGCTTGTGAAACCCATTATAAATGCACTCTGAAGCTTACTAATTAGTGATTTAAAAACCTTGTGCACAGAAACTCAGCTAAACATGTTATTTGTTGCTTGATGCTCTCTAGTTTTGACAAAGAGTTTTGGCAAGCACTTCCAGCATGAGGGTATATTATGCATTCAAAATTACAGTCATGTGTGACAGTTGGTAAATAAGCAGTCAAGTGCTGTAGCTAATGAATAATTTGATGGCGGTTTTACTGTGGAGCTTTTTGGTGTTGTCTAACTTCGAGAAAGTATTGCAACCCTTCTGTGTCATTGTTCTGAGAGTTTTCTTGGTTTTTCCGTCTTAGTTTGTAAATATTTGTAGTTGTAAATCTTTGCTTCTATGTTTTTGTTATGTAACATCTGTACGGTTTTATCTTCACTGCACTGCCCGTCTCCATTTAGACATGAGCTCAACAGACCTGATCAAATCTCATTAGAATTTAGTTAGTTGGGAACTCATTGTCCTTTTATACAGCCAAGGTTTTTGCATGTCTACCCTTTGTCCTTCGACTCTGCGCTCAACGTATCACCACAGCCCAGTACATGTTCTGCAGAGCCACAACTGCACTGACTAGCAGGTCAGTTTCCTGATTTCCTCTACCTTCCTTTGTAGCACTTAAAATTCTTCTACCCAAAGTAGCTGCTCTCCCCTTACCCAGCCAAAGCCGTCCCAATTTATTTATGTAGCATTTGTTGACCATGAAAGTCTGACTAGGGCAGATCCTATTTTCAGAGGATGCCCGGGGAGAAACGCTGCAGACGCATGTCTTTGAAATGTGGGAGGAAACCCAAACAGACGCAGTGAGGACATGCAGACTTCTCACAGAAGGCAACTTAGCCGAGAATTGAACCAGAGAGCCTCTTGCTGTGAGGCGACAATGTTGCATGAGTCTTATCTTTTTCCATGAGAGAACTATGACCCATGACTTGGAGATGCTGATTATTAATCCATGTGCTTTGCACATACCAATGAATTGCTCCAGCGCGTGCTGGAGGTCACAGTCCGCTGAGGCTAAAAAACATTATCTGCAGACAACAAAGATGCAACCATCACATTCACATTCTGGATACTGTCCAAACTGTGGCTACTCCTTGTTATCTTGTCTATGAACATTGCAAACAGGGAAGGAAGCAAGCTAACCTCATGCGAAAATGGAAAAAAGGATTGATGAAAACTACACACCTTTGGCAAAGTTCTGTGTGGATATTTTAGTTAACATTGCTGCTACCTGCAATCGCATGGAGGGTTAAAGCTTTGATTTATGACAAATTTGATTAGCGTTTTGGGCTTCTGTTGCAGCTTGAGTAGTGAGGATTGGTGTGACTCAGTTAAGAGTAAAGGTGGACCAGGGCTACTCAAGACCCCAGTCCCACTAAGTGGGGTGGTGACACAAGGGGCCGCTTTAGGGTGGGAGGTTGGTTGCCAAGCAATGTATGTGGTAACCTTCCTCTTGCATGAGATGGTACACATGCATGCAGGAATACATAGGGCTCCAACACTGATGTTGGTCACGTCCTTCTTACAGGGGAATAGTCAAGGTGTATAATGTGTCCTCATTGGCAACATGCTGACAAGGGCTCAAACGTTCCTCGCTACATTAGGCTCGTAGCTAAATATTAGGGTAGCTGCTCTTCAAACCAAAAGAAATAGACACACTGAGGAAAAACAAGAAAAGCAATGGACAAAGTATACTCCAAGCAATATCAAAAGTAATGATACTGTAGTTTAATAAAGTAAGGTTAGCGCTTTCGTGCAGGTCAGTGCCTGCACTTCTTCAGACAAAAAAACACATTGACAAAATCAGTTAAATACCTTCTCTCAACAAATAATCAAACCTACTAGGAATCACATGATCAATTAAACAGTTAAATACAATCAAATACATTAACCCATGAATAAACATAAAAAATGTTCCATTTAAAAATTGGTATGAGTGGTGAAGTATTAGCATGAATTTCACTAAAACCAAGCCTAAAATCTATTATAAATGTATGCATGTCCTAAAAAAAGTAATGCTTAAAAACATGCTCTATCAAAATAGTAAATAGTGTTACACACATTTATAGGAGTACATTTAAAATGTGTAAGCCCTATGATAGGCCAATGGAAACACAGAAAAAGTTCATACGTAAATAAATATGCACAGAAATAAAAGGACTCGTCTCATTAAACTCCTTAGTTTTAAAATGCAGGCAATGGAGCACACATCATTGATGCCTGGATATCTAAAGGTTATCGCATCGAAGTTGCCATAAAAGCTCACACCTTTCCAACTGATAACCCTGAAATCGAATGAGTGATCTGGGTAGTTAGTTATGTGTTTTACAAGTGCGTTCTCCACTTTATTTTTGATGGCATAAATGTGCTCATACAGCCTGTCCCCAAGTCTTCTATCCATCTTACCAATATAGAAGACCGGACATAGTTTACACTTGGCTAAATAAACTACTTCTGGAATTACAATTGAACCTTCCAGTAGATGAAAAATTGTGATTCCTAACCGTAAAGGAACACCCAGTGATGATAAACCTGCAATAGGGGCAAGCCTCGCAGCGAAACATGCCCTTTACCCTTGAGTTAATTTCCTTTTTACTTTCTAATAGAGACTTCAAATTTTGTCTCCTTTTAAAAATGACTACTGGTTTTGTGGTAAGGCTATCCCCTCACATTCACATCCACCTTGATTTAAATCCCAGTTCTTAAATAAATTACGTTTCAAAAGGTGAACTTCATTACTAAAAGGGGTAATAAAGGATGAAGAAAAGTCAGTGTTGGTATCCATATGTGAATTGGTAGCTTGAGCACCAATATATTAGAAAATAAGGCCACTAACTCGAGGGTAAAGGGCATGTTTCGGTGTGAGGCTTGCCCCCAACACTGGGTGTTCCTTTACGGTTAGGAATCCACAATTTTTCATCTACTGGAAGGTTCAATTGTAATTCCAGAAGTAGTTTATTTAGCCAAGTGTAAAGTATGTCTGGTCTTCTATATTGGTAAGATGGATAGAAGACTTTGGGACAGGCTGTATGAACACATTTATGCCATCAAAAATAAAAAAGTGGAGAACGCTCTTGCAAAACACATAGCTAACAACCCAGATCACTCATTTGATTTCAGGGTTATAGAGCAGGTTAATGGATCCATTAGGGGTTGCCCTATCCCAGTATGGTTGGAAAGGTGTGAGCTTTTATGGCAACTTCGATGCGATGCCTTTAGATATCCGGCCACCAGTGATGTGTGCTGCATTGAAAACTAAGGAGTTAATGAGATGAGTCATTTTGTTATTTGTTTGTATATTTATTTATAAATAAACTTTTTGTGCATTTCCATTGGCCTATCATAGGCCTCACACATTTTTAAATATACTCATATAAATGTGTGTTAACACTATATTATTTTGATAGAGCATGTTTTTAACCATTACTTTTTTTAGGACACGCATACATTTATAGTAGATTTTAGGCTTTGTTTTAATGAAATTCCTGCTAATACTTCAACACTCATACCAGTTTTTAAATGGATTTTTAAATAGAACATTTTTTCTGTTTACTCATGGGTTAATGTATTTGATTGTATTTTAATTCTTAATTGCTCATGTGATTCCTGGTAGGTGTGGTTATTTGTTGTGAGAAGGTATTTAACTGATTTTGTCAGTTTTTTTTGTCTGAAGTGCAGGGTAGCTGCTCTTGCAAGCCATTTTAAGCTTAGCCAGTTTCCCTCAAAGGTGAGAATCAAACCATTGCCTTGTGTCTGTGAGGTAAACACTTGAATGTTATGCCAGCCCTGCTGCCTGGATGACTGTCCGTCTGGATGGCTATTGTCTCTGTTCTTAGGATACCCAGTATGGAGAAACAAATGAGCTCAAGTCCGGTTAGGGAAGCTTGTTGAGCAGGTATAGAGGCAACATGAGCATATAGAAAAAGAAAATCAACTTAAAATCCTAATATAAGAGCTTGAGTGGCTGATAACAGCTGTCGTGGGACTCCATGTTATTGTCACAGCTTCCACAAAGCCTTCCAGGGTACACAGTCTTGTGTATTCAAGTCCACAGAGCACATATAGACATTATTGGTGAGCTCCCATGATGACCCCCCACCCCCCACTGTCTGTGCAAGAATAAAGAGCCGAGCTACAATTCTACAGCCAGAATACAACCTGCCCTTCTGGATCTGTGGCTTTACATTGAAGCAAAGCGTCCTTTCCAGTGTGCTTCCATTTTCTTTTGCAAGGAAGTTGAGGAACATAATTCCTCTGTAATTGGAACATGTCTTTCTGACTCCTCTTTTGGAAACTGGGAGCAGTACCCCAGTTTGCCATTTGAGATGTACTGTCAACCTTTTTAAACACCGTTGAATAGGAACTCTGCCAGTTGCATATGGAAATAAGATGCAGTTACTACTAGTTCAGAAATTTTATATGAGGCTAAAAAGTGAAACCTGTAGGAAAAGGACTTTTTTATTCTAGATGGGCCATGCTACCTCTGTCTGAAATTCTACTGAATGCTACCCCACGCTTTTTAAGCAATATTTGTTTAATTTCATTTAGTGCATCTTTTGTATTTCATTTTCAGTGTCGTCGTCTTACTTTTGCATAGAAGGAGCTTTTTATTTGAGCACAAAAGTGCCTTTCATGCTGTCAGAATTAAAAGTTATGGAACATAAGTGCTGCTCTGATGTGGCATGTAAAATGTTAAAAGATTTCTTGTTTGTGAAGGATGTGAATTTTTTTCCTTCAGTTAAAGCTCCTATGGAATAGTCTAATGAGAACACTATAGAACAGTTTATAAGGGCATGACTGTGGTTAATGAAGGCATTGCAGAATGGCATTTGAGAGCAGCTTGCTAGTGGTGATGTATCATGTCTAGCTGTAAAACTAGGGATTGATTATTACTGGCAGGAGGACAAAGGTAAAGGGGGTAGCAAGTTTTCCAGCTGGAAGTCTGTTTTGAGTTGATGCATGTTGCTGCAGTGATGGCATTTAATTGGATTTACTGGCTGTGACAGCAGCAAACCTCACATGACCAGATCAGCTGCCTTGTGAGCTAGCACTGCCAACCTCTTACTATCAGAAGCTGCTGATTTTATTAAGCCTCTTTTAGACATGGCATTCATTAAGGTAATCCATATAAACTTACCCCTGTACCAGAACACGAGACTTGCATGTTTTTAAAAAAGAACATTTACTGTGTCAGATCAAAAGACCAGGACTTTGTCGCATACTGTTAACTGTGTTTTATAGTGTGTGTGTGTGCACAGATGTCTATGTATTTAGCTAATCTGAGTAATTGAGTTAGTGCATACGGAAAGACTGTGGACCACATTCAGAGTGGCTTATCTTGTGGTATACTGTGATGCCAAAATAAATCCCATCATTTCATTGTCCTGTCAGAATAAATTATGTTGAACAAAGGAGTCCTAAGTGACTTCTGTGATTTGAATGAAACTTTCTATGATGTTAGAGGTTGTGGATAAAGGAAACTGATACTGTACCTAGATGCATAATACTGTGAATGTAACATTAGAAAAAGCAAGCATATAATCTGAAATGCAAAGATTCATTGTATTTTACTAAAGGTGTGTACCCAGTGGTGTGCTGAGTACCCTTGCAAGCACAGGGTATATTCTATGATCTATCCTAATTACTGAATACGTTCCTGAAGACCCTTTCTCTTTAAGGTCATAGAGTTAAACCTGTTCGGGGAGGAAGCTCAACAAAACGGCCCACAGTTTCTGCCAGAGACCACACAAGGTTAATGGAACTTTAATGTACCTAATTGTTTACATCCTGTACTCTATATCCCTTCTTTTTTAAAGTACATCCAGCAAACAGCATTTCCTAAAATGTATTGTACAGTGGAGAAGGAAACCGTTAAAATTAATAGAAATATAACTTGGGGCGGAGGGTTTCATGAAGCTTGTTTTGCACAGAGAGGGTGGTGGATGCATGAAACAGATTCTCAGAAAAGGTGCTTTTAACAAAAGGAGCTACGGTGGCCTGAGACAACCCTAAGAGCTGTCTTCGTAATGAAGACAAAGATGTTGAATTTGGGGTTGTAATGATAACTTTGGCCTTCCATTGAAATGTTTTTTTTGTGGAGTGGAAACAAGTGATCCATCTTTGTCATTAGTCTGTGTTTCTCACTGTGCTTGAGAGGAAAACCAAATGCCTTATTATGCTAGCTGTAGGCTCTCCAGTTTCTCTTATTGTTCTATAACAAAATGTGTTTTCTTCTACAACAGACGTTTTTATTCAGGAAGAGTTCTGGTATCTTTTTGTCTGCTGTTTGTTGATTATATACCCTGTGACTTCTGTTAACCAGTCATTTTAGTGAACAACGACATTACTGCCCATCTTGCTGTTTGATGTTTTTGCCATAATTTTAATTAGAAAAAGTAGGGTGTTGGCAAATATGTCCTTGGCTGTCAGTCCCATGCTGAGAATGGCTTCTGTACTAGGTCAGCACATGTATGTTTTGTTTTGTGTTTTTTTTTTTTTTTCCCCCTTCTCACCTCCTGCTGTGTTAGTG
This sequence comes from Protopterus annectens, assembly GCF_019279795.1. Taxonomy (NCBI): domain Eukaryota; kingdom Metazoa; phylum Chordata; order Ceratodontiformes; family Protopteridae; genus Protopterus; species Protopterus annectens. Next base: position 259,555,362 of record NC_056747.1, read on the forward strand.
CTGATTCAGTGCTGTTTAATTTTTCTCTGGCCTGTGGGTCTGCCTTGTAGAAGATTAGCCCGTAGTGTGTCTAGTGAAGTACATTGTCAAGTTATTAAATAGAAATGCAGTTTCATTTAACTACATTTCGTAACTAATTGGTTTTAGATCTCTGTTTTAGGATATGTTGATGCGTGACCAGTGCCCTTTACTATGATACCAGCTGAACTTCTTGTTATTTAATTGATATTTAGTGGACTGGTTAGCCAGTTACCTGCTTGTAACAACTGCAGCAGGTAAAGTCCAAGAACGTGTGTTAGTCATCACTGACTTTCTCTGTTTGCTGCATTAACATTTTAAATATATTTCACCACTCTGTCATGACACCAAGTGTTATGTTGCATTTTTGGCACTCATTGTAAGAATTTTTTTTATTTTATTTTATTTTTTATTTATTTATTTATTTTTTTTACTGATTTCTTCAGAAGTGTAGTCTGCCCAATTTTGTAGCATTATCAGTTTGGTTTATAGGCAAGTTCTAGGCTGTCACTTTGTAGATTATTGCAAGTTTAGCCAATAATTGGGTAATGACCGAAGGTTAGAATCAAACCTTATTTGATTGCATCTTTTACTTTTTTGGTTGGGGAACTGAAATTAAAGCAATGTCTCTTATGAAGAGGGGGCCAGATTAGTTTGGCCTCTAGCGGATTTACCACTCTGGTGAAGATTAAGGACTTCTGTATGTCTAGAAGTGAGTAAGCAGGCTGGCAGATGGTGAGTGTTGTTGCTGGCCCCATGCCTTCTGAAAGGCTGTTAAAAATGGTCAAAGACCTTGTATTCATGGACCATTTTTATCAAATTCTACTGCTGTGTGAAAATGGCAACATTTGAAATTTGCTTTTTTAGGACTCCTTGTCCGCTCTACTGCCTTTACTTGTAATGAGCTCCAGCATCTCAACCCCTGCATTTCAAATAGCTATGTGTTACTGTTTGTATACCTAATCAATCACTTTCCATTAGCAGAGCATTTAGTGGACCTTAGCCTGGGGAGTAATCATAACATCATGTGGCAAGCAGTCTGTATTGCTGTGATGGAATGTGTGTGAAAAAGTATGATATAAAAACATTTTTAAAAATTAATCTTTAAAATCCTTACTGCATGTCAGACGATGTGTGTTTGACTAGCAGGATAGGTGCTTTAGGGCTGGACTAGGAGGATGGAGAGAGCAGCAGATAATGGCTTGCTGATCCTAGGGGGCGAGAGGCAACTTTAGCTTACTTTATTAATAGCATTAAGAGCCTGATGGGCTCTGCTGTGCAAGTGATGCCCCACTTGAGGTTGTTGGTGCCAGTAAGCAAGCCTATATCTCCTGAAGGTAACAATTGTGGAGCTCACAAGGCTGCTATGGAGATGATGGTGATAGGGCACACTTTTTCCACCAATGATATAATGCTGCATCAGTGTCCTCTGTCTCCTGTCTGCAGACCTAGGCCAGAATGAGCTTGTGGGGATATTATGATAAATAACCTTGTAAACAAGGAGAGGAGCCTAGTGGCAATGCAGGGAGGGAGCAAAAAAACAAAACAAAACTAAACACTGCTTGATTTTTGCATTGTAAATTGATTGCTTTTCAAATGAGCAGCCTTATTTCTGTTGTATTTTTTTTTTGGACATAATTACTTAAAGAAAACCTAGTGGGTTGGATTTAATTAGTAGCATGACAATTTTATCATGCTACTGTTTTAAGTGCTACATGCATGTCAGTAACTACAGGGCAAGGAAGGTAGCTTTAGAACCTACTGCCCCTTATTGTGAACACCTGTATAGTCCTTCACAATGGTGCTCATGTGTATAAAGGCACAAGACATTGTAACAAAAGCGCTCCCCAATATTGAATGATGATAAAGTTAATTGCATAAATCCATGTTAAGACTATACAGGCATGGAAATGGCAGAGATAAGCAAATAAAAAAATGGAGAAAAATATTCCTCATTATTGCAAGTGCGTTAGACAAGGATGTATACTTCTGGTTTTCAGTAATATCAGTTCAGTCTTGTATACTACTGGAGCACACACCATGCTTTACAAATTATAACCGTTTGTGCTGTCGTGTACTGCTCTGGATTAGTTCAAATGTACTGCATATCTTTTGGTAGTGAGATGTACTTATGGGGTGATGCCCAAATTTATGACAATTGCTAAATTACTGAAAGTAGTAGGAGCTCTGATGTTACCTGGCCAAAGTGACCAGGTGAAACACAAATAATTTTAAACTACAATAAAATGTGATCTAGAATGACCACCACCATCTCATATCTATTGCCATCTCTCTCCTGTGCCTCTCACTTACTAACAAATGTCAAGTCTTCCCTTTTAACATGACAGAACAACGATAAAACAATGTTATAATAAAGTAGCAACATTTGCAATCCATCTTCCAAGTAAAAACTCCTCATTGCCTAGGAATCAGCCACCTAAACTGTTTACAGGTTTGATAGTTGGGGAATTCTAGTAAAATTTGGTCCAACGTATACTTCATCACCCAAACAAATGTCCATTACTGATGACAGTAATGCTATGGTACTCCCATTGGGTATCTCATATCTTACCCAAGTCTGTAGAACAAACAGTAAACCTGGTTTAACACTGTGTTCCTCATATGTATCCAGAATGATGTTGGAGTACTCTTCCACAAGACCCAACACAAATCATAAATCTAAGATACTGCAAACCTTAGGACCCAGCTCTTAGATTCCAAGCTATGCTCCTGCCATCTTCCACAAGACCCAACACAAATCATAAATCTAAAATACTTCAAAGCAAACCTTAGGACCCACCTCTTAGATTCCAAGCTATGCTCCTGCCATACTTCTGCTGGCTAAATGTTGCTACAGCTCTGACCATCTGTCCCCTGTCTGTATTTCTTTTGGTCTTGTATAATCTAAACTTCTGGACTTCAGCTGAAGTCCCAATAGCATGTCATTGCTACAGTAATACCGAAGTATTGCTTTGTGCAATATAGTGATTTCCGGGATCTCTCCTGTTTTGTTTTCATTCAATATGTTTTGTATGCGATAGTTAACATTTGCTGGTTTTGCCTTGTATAAAACTTGTAAGATTTAACTGTGGAGCTTCCACTAAAAAGGGAGGCTGTCATGGCCCAGTTGGGCTTTCCCAGTGAACAAATGCTAATAAATAAATGAGTAATATCACAAAAAACTTTTGTAGAAGGCTGCAGAGTATCACAATGTTGATGTTCTTATTGCATAACCTTGTGTTAGCCATTAAATGTGAGACCACTGCATTGTAATTGTGCCTGTTTGTCACCTCTGCAGAGACACCCATCCAAATGAATACTTCCAAACTCTAAGATCCTTGCCTTTTGTCTTATTATCACAACTTGGGTCTGTGTGGAAAGTTTGCTTGATTCTTATTGATAATGCTAAGGAGTGTAGACTTCTTATTTCTGTGTCATGTATTGAACCTCCTAACGTGGTGTAAATGGTTGCTGTAACAATCCAGTTATACCTGAGTAAGTGAAGAAATATGCTTGTTCTTTTGAAGTTTCCATGTTTGATACTGCAGAACTATAGTTCATAATGGAAACATGGCTTAGGTGTACCCTCCTGGAATACTTGTGTTTGAATGTAGGAAACATGGCTGAATAGCTGGAAGGTTTGGATCCAAAAGTTTGATTTATTCCTCAATTGTAAGTGGGTAACTGAAAAGCCTGAAAGTATTCGGTAGGCATCATGTGTGCATTTTTTCTGGGGCAGAAGCCATAAAGGTGTTTGACTTTCTTTCCTTAATGAGGAGAAAAATAAAATGGCAGAGAAAAAGGCACCCTATTGAAATGTCTGGAGTTGCAATGCCCAGTCTCAAAACACTGAAAAGAACAACCAAAAGATAAAGGAGAGGAGCAAATATCAGGCATCACTTTTTAAACATTTTGGATGGTGTCAAGCCTACCTGCACCCCCTAATTTGGGGGAAGCAACATCAAATTTTTATACCAACCTCAAGGTCATATCTCTGAGAAAAGGGAATATTCTGGGGAAATATCAGCCGCAGACTTCGTCACAATGTTTTGTCATTGAGTCTACATATTGTGAGACTTGGGCATTGAAAGTCTCTGCAATTCAAAATATTGCTGAGAAAAATTCAGTAATTACTATTCCAGAAAGGGTTTGCATTTATCAGACATTATCTGTACAAGATCACAAGGTCCTACATATACTAATAGCCATTTATTGCTTTTCTTCAGCTTGGTTAACAAAAAGATTGAATTTGATGAACTGCATGACTCCTTAATAAAGTACTATAATAATAATAATTTTATCATATGATGAAGCAAGGGGTGGGATATTGAGATGCAAAGTAGACATTATCAAAAGCAGTAGATGCATGCAGAGTAAATGACATTACTGCTATAGAGGTAAAAACATCAACTGATGGAAAGGCACATAAAATATAATAAAATACATTTATAAAATATTCTGCTTTTATTTCTTATTTTAAAGGCTATGAAAAAGCATTCATGCAATTTACTGTAACAAAGAAAGGTTTCAAGATTGTGTCCTGTAAATGCTGCTGTAAGCATAACAGGAAGTGCTGACCAACTCTTAAATCGGTTCTGCAACATCTGTTGCTAAAGAATGGCATTTTGTTAATGTATGTAAATGTGAAAGAAGTGTTCAAAAGACTTTTCATGAAATCAGACCGAAATATGAACCTAAAATGTTTGGGTACTCTTTGAGGTGAAAAAACTCTACACTGCGAATTCTGAGTGCTTCTTGAGAATACACCACAGAGACTGGGTTAGAAGACAGAATTAAGAATTTATATTTGGTACCATTGAAGAATACAGTATTTTTCAGAAAATAGTTGCAATCTACTTGGAATTGAGAAGGAAAATGCTGTGTGCATTTAACTTATTTTGGCCAGAAGGTTGGCAGTGTTAGGTCAGAAGATGCTAACATGTTAACACTGGAAAACAATTCAGTCTTCTTTTTCAAATGGCTGCATTTAAAGTGAATTTTCCTGATTACTATAGGCTGCTTTGGTTTGGGAGATGCTAACTATAGTAAACAAAAAAAAAAATCCCAATGTAAAAGCAAAGACTGCATGTGTTGGTGATATTCTTGATCATACGGATTTGTATACAGGCTTGGGGAAACTTGCAGAATATATGATATACAAATACAACTTGGTGAAGGGCCAGTGATGTATGCTCCTTGAAAAGTACCCATAGCACTTGGAAGACACAGCAAGCAGAAACTTAGGAAACTGGATGGAAGTAATTAAAAAAACACAGCCAGCAGAGTGGATGAATAGTATAGTCAGTGTCCTGAACAAAAACAAGGTTCACATTAGTATTGATCTGCTAGATGGGATTACATTAATTTAAAAGAGAGCAATACATATTGCTTACAGTTAGAGAATTAGCCTCGAGTGCAAAATGGTATTTGTTTCTGTAAAACATGTGAACCAGGATTTCTGGAGGTTAAAGATAGATCAAGAATGCTCCAGCCTCTCTATTTTTTACTCTACCACCAGGAAGGTGCAGATTCCTTAGGTTTATTTTGTTAGAACTAGATATATTTCAAAGTGCTTTAGGACAAGGAAATGCTTTCTTGGAGATACAAACATAATAAATGATCTGTTAGTGTGGTGTCAAAACACAAGGAGAGCATGACAAAATCCTGATTACAGCTGCTGAATAGACTGTCTAATTTCAAGCTAAATTAGAGCAAATGTAAAAATCAGGGTTACAAGCCAAAATGGTATGGTCATGCTTTAACACCAGCAGGTCTGAAGCCTCTTTCCATAAGAAAGATCTGAGCACTTATGAGGATGCCATGGCTCGAAGACAAGCAAATACTACAGATGTTTCTTGTTTTATTTGCAAAGCTTGTGCCTAACTTGGCTATTATAACTTTCTGTAATAAAGTTGATACAATGAACAAGCTTTGTAGCATGGGGATGGAACTATGAACAAGAGACTGGAAGTATTCAAGAAACTAATCATGATGTTGCATCATTAAAATATGATAAGCCTGTTGAATTGCCTGTAAATGCCAGCAGTAATTGTGTAAGAGAAAAGACTGGTTCACTATTGGTAAAAAGTAAAGATGCACAGTAGTAGTAACTCTCTTAATGGTGTGTGGATGTGAGAACGTCCGTAAATGGTAAAGACACTCTGGTGTATATCAATGTCTTTTATGAGCACCATCAAAACTGCAGGGGATGTTACTTAATTTACAGATCTATGATGTGAAAGTTATATCAAGATTAGGCAAGAATTCCACACAGAGAGAGTGTTGAGCAGACTGTATTTTCAGGGAATATGAAGAACTGCTGAAAAAAACAAACCAGTTACTGGTGAAAATTTTAAAATAATGTTAGATGTGTACTGACGATAACTTAGAGGTGCAAATACTGCAAGTTGTTACAGTAAAAGAATGGCCTGAAACAAAGTCAGTTTTTGTTTCCTTCTTTTAAGTAAGAAACAAGTTATGTCCAAAGCTTAATGTTCAAAATTGAGGAAATAATACTCCAGTAACCTGAGAGAGAAAAATCCTTGATTGGATACCTATATTATATTTGGGAAAGTAAAAGTGTACAGAAAGAGCAAAAAGTGTAATGTTTTGGCCAGGAATGTCTGCTGATATAGGTAGAAGTAGTAGTACAGACTTGTGCAGTGTATTTACATACCATTCCAAAGGGAGAAAGGTAGCATACCCAGTTCTACACAGCCTGTGCAGTTGACTGGCACTGATTTGCTCCCATTCATAAAAGCCCTTTGATTTATTAAATAATAAAATAAAAAAGACCATTTCAAAAGTTCAGTATCAAACAATTCCATTCAGAAGTGCTTTCATTTTAAAGGAGACTTCATCAGACTGAATGAATTGCATACTCAGACAACTTTTAAATAACTCAATCACATGACTAAAAACTTTACGTAATCAATCAATTAATGCCTAAGCCTTTTTCTTAAAATATTAACAATTTCTTTATCATTAAGCATCAAGCGTGGGCATGAATTAATTAAATCACATGATTACAAATAATTTAAAGTTGTTTGTTTGATCTTTTCAGAAGTTTAATATCATTTTATTACCTTTTATTTTACATCTTTAGTATTCCATTATTTGTTGTTGTTCCTTTTATTCAGTTCAAAGCCATTCTGAGCTGTTTTAAGTAATGGGGAGTCCACCTGAATCTAGTTTTATGGTTTTACCATTGGATTTCATGTTGCATGTACTCCTAGTGGTTTGAGTTATGTTGAACCAAGAGGGGCATGTCAGCCAAACTAATGCTGTGAAGGAACGCAAATTAAAGGTCATGCTGCTAAACGCTGGGAGTCTAAACATGAAACTGCACTCGTTACAAGCATTCTTAACCCTGGAAGATGCTGACATTTGTGCAGTCACTGAAACTTGGTTCAAAGCAGCGGAGAGTACCCCACCCTTACCTGTTCATCCTATCATCCATACAGACCCCAAACTGTGGGCAGCAAAGCCAGAGGAGGTGGAGTTTCAATATATATTAGAGAGACATGCCTCCAGGCTGATCAAACAGTATGATGCACAGGAGATGCTCTAGGTGCAGTTAACCATTGACAAGACCCGTATTCAAACCATAGCTAGGTACAGGCCCCCAAATTTGACTCAGGATCACTACTCCATCTATCTGGACCTCTTCAAATCCATAAAGATTCAACCCTTTACCCTGATCAAGGGCGACTTTAACAACCCAGTCATAGACTTGAAAAACTACTCATGCCAGAACACAAATGCCCAGAGATTCCTCAATTTGTTTTTATCAGTGCAACTGCCGTGGAACAGCTTTCCGATACCCCCACAAGAGGTGATAATATCTTGGACTTGGTATTAACCAACATGAGTAACCACTGCAGCACCCCCACAGTAGCATCTTCCCTGGTAAGATCTGACCATAAAGCGGTCACTTTCAAAATCATCTGCCCTGACCCCCCTCTAACTAGGGTCAAACAAAAAATATTTCTCCAAAGCTGATAAACATCTGAGGGATGGTATAAACAGCTTCACAGCCCTCTCGGAACTGGCAGCAATGTCCATGTCTACACCAAACTACTATGCGAGCATTTATATAGATGCATGGAATCAGGAATACCCGACAGGACAATGTCATCCTCCACAAAGAAGAGTAAACCTGTCTGGTGGACATCTGCACTAAATAAACTATATAACGACAGGAAAAAATTGCTGCCCAGGACCAAGAAGGAGCAGGTGCCCAATTGGAAGCAATCTCTCTCTAGCCTGAACAGGCAAATAAGAGCACTAGTGAAATTCTCTAGAGCTAGCTTTGAGTCCAAATTAGTCATCTACTAGAGTCATTCATAAGACCTTCTTCACATATGTCCACATTCTCAAAGGAAGCACCCAGATCTGTTCCAAAATGGTGGTCAAGGACACCACATGCACAAATGCTGCAGATATAGCAAACCTGCTGGCTAACAGATTTAGCAAAAACTTCACTACTCTGTCCCCCCCCATCAGTAAATCAGGACATTCCCTGTACCTGCCCCCCTCATCTCTAGGGAAACAAGTCATCGCTGCCTTCTCAAAGGCAAAAAAATACAACCTCCATGGGACCTGATAACCTCCCAGGCTGCATCCTACATGAACTCTACCAGCTTTGTCCCAGCTGAGTGGAGGGCAGCCAATGTCATCCCTTTACACAAAGGTGGAGCATCCACCGATGTGGGAAATTATAGACCCATCAGCCTAACTAGCCTGATCTGCAAGGCCATGGAACAGATTATCATGGGCTACATTAACAGGGACATTGCAATCTCCAAACACTTGACCCCACATAGTTTGGCTTTGTTAAGGGGTGGTAATGTCTGTTAAATCTGGTTGACTTGGAGACAGTCACCAAAGCCATGGATGAGGGGAACACTGTGCACACTGACTACCTTGACCTGGTCAAAGACTTCGACAATATTCCCTACTTGGGCATAATAGATGAACTCTGTCTACTAGGCATCAATCCATATATTACCAGATGGATAGCAAACTGGGTCACTAATACACCTAATCAAAATAGGGGAAGCCACCTCAAACTGTAGACCTGTAATGAGTGGTGTACCCCAGGTATCAGTTTTAGGGCCTGTGTTATTCGGCATATACTTATCTGAGGTGCAGGCCAAAACCAGTGGGCTATGGCTGACCAAGTTTGCAAATGAAGCAAACTGGGCGTGGTCATAAATTCCCCAAGTGATGTGGATGTCCTCGGAGGGTCTCACCCAAACAAATGACTGGTGCCAGAACTATGGCCTCAAGCTGAATGCCAAGGAAATGCATCATCCCCTTTGGGGAGAGTGACGTCCCCACATATTATAACATAAATAACTATGTCCTAAGCACACAGTTGTGAGGGATTTGGGCACCGAGGTTGATAGCAACCTGACTTTTGACCACCATGTTGCTTCCATTGTATGGAAAGCTTTCTACATGGCCCATCTCATACGTAAGGGTATCTTATCCAGGGACAAAGGAGGTCATAACATCCCTGTATTCTTCCCTTATAAGGGCAATTATTGAGTACAATGCTCCCTTCAGCATGTACCTTGCAAAGCACATGCAGCAGCTGGAGAGACCACAGAGGTTCCTCACCAGGAGAATCTAGGGCCACAAACCTCTACCCTACACAGGCTAAAAGCCCTGTCCTTATACTCAGTTTCATACAGACTCCTCAGAGGTGACCTCTGTCTGGCATACAAAGCAATCTCAGACCCCGCCTTGATGGGACTGCTGCATATCCGCAAGTCAAGCTCCACTTGAGTAACCCGCATGTGTGACAGCCTGGTCTATGACATCAGTAGGACTTCTTGGTGTGACAGATTTGTGTCCCAGGGACTCCACCTATATGTGGAATAGACTCCCTCTCCACCTCAAGCAGAGTACCTCATTAACCCTTTTTAAGCGCAACCTGGATAACTGGATGGAGAACAGAAAATACACCCCTGGGATTTGTAAAGGAAAACACAAAGATCAATGCACGTTAGGTTCAAGTAAGGCACCCTTTATTACTTGCAGCAAGGAGACAAAGCATGTAGGTACAAGGTTTCTGATTTTCCATAGTTCAGCCTACAGTTTTTATACAGTTTTCTACAAGTTCACAGAAAGATGCTATTATTAGATTTGCTGCTAACATGGTCAAATAATTGCTGTCTTGCAATTTTTGAGAAAAACAACCTGGCCTTGAGTTTTTCAGCTTCCCTTAGTTTCTCACAATTCTTTCTCTAGTTCTGATATGATACATTCAAGGTACAGTCCTGGCCTCAATACACTTTCTGCTGACCATGGTGGATTTGCAGGTATCCATTGTTCTCTCTTCAGAGCTTCTAGCAGCTGCATATTTTCACACAGAATAAGCAGAATAAATGTATTAACTCCTTTTAACCCTTAATACACTAAACCTGCATATTGCAGTTGTACATTTTAATACACTAAGCCTACATATTGCATTGCAGTTGTACATTTTCCTAACATATTCTACCTGGTTCCCTGCTGGATAGGGGCTTTGGGTGCTGACTTGTCTTAACCTGGGCTAAACTCTTGGCTAGGTTTATAAGGGCCAATAGCCTAGTAACTTCCTGTAATCCTATAAGCCTGAGAATATACCGGGTTCGTCTCCACATTTGCAGCATGATGTAATTTTAGCCATCTGCTTAGCTGTACCAAGCAATCCTTTTGACAACTCTGGTGCTTTTATAACGGGGCGTTGGATTGAACATCTCTTGCTAAATTGGAGAAAGATTTGATTAAGCTTAAATGTCTGCAGTGGGATGCTCTTTATTTTGAAAACTGTTTGCTTGTGAAAAGGATCCCTAAATGTTTGAGAACCACTAAAATGCTGATCGGCACTGATTTGCCAAAAGGGCTTGATTGATAAGTGGATTGAACTTGATCAGAAGACGAACGTGGATTATCTTGTGACTTTCATTGTATACAGTAGGCAGAGGATTCAGAAATTCAGTGAGCATTAAGACGAGTAATTTTCAGCTGTGGTACTAAACATATTGATACAAAGTTTCATGTCATACAGGACAAATTGATTAAAGAAAAGGAAGTTGAAGAACGTTGAAAAAGACTGTGCTGAATGTGAAATGACTGTGGCTTGTAATGTTAGTGGGTTTGATGCTAATGAGAAGAACTGTTCAGCACGAGACAAGGAAGATGAAGTGAATAATAGTTCAGCTGCAGCTGAGTATGAGAGCAAAGTGAATTTAAAAAGGTCTGAGAGACTAGCCAATAAGGGAATGGGTGGCAAGCATAACGAACAACGAAAATCTTATTACAAGGAAAGAGATAACAATAGCAGTTCTGTTTTTTCAGCCAGTGAATGTTTATCATGACAAGGTACTGGGAACAAGACCTAGGCCCAAGTAGCAGAGTTTCCAGTTAGCAAAATGGGCAACCAACTGAACAAGAGGTGGAATGGAAGAAAAGTGAGAGGAATTAAAAGGCATGTCTCCGAAATGTTGATTTAAAATAGTGAATTTAAGTATTTTTGGACTATGATATTCAGGTTTTGAGAAGAGTATGGACTTTTGTCCCAGCACCAAGAGCTGATTTGTGTGGTGTTTTCTATTGTTAAAAGATTGTGAGAGAGCTTAATTTGAAGTTCTTATTTGATGTGGATGTTTATACAGGATCTGGCTTCTTTAAGCAAAGTGTTTTAATCCACAACTGAGATCTGAATTAGAGGTATTTCTAGCAATGACTGAGAGGCAAATAAGCTTTTCTTTCAGCAAAAGTATGGGGTTTACAATTTAAACAGTTATGGAGGAAAAAAAGCTCTGGCTAAGCTTACTAATGAGTCTGATATTATAATTTACTAAGGCTGATAAAGGTAATGACCTGTTGGTTTTAGACCGAGAACTTTATATTATTAAACAGATAGAAACCATGCTGTTGGAAGATAAATTTAACAAGGTTTAGTTTCCTGCTATCAGTAAAGTCTATGGATATGTAGACTCTTTTTATTGAAGGTTGGTTGTGTGATGGCTTAGTAAATTTCTTTTTCACTGTTAGAAATCCAAGAATAAGTTGGATTTTTGGCTTGCCTAAGATTCACAAGAATTTGTATGTACTCCCCCCCCCCCCCCTTTGAGACCTATTGTGGTAAGTGGGGGTAGTAAGACTGAGTCTGTGGCCTTTTTTGTTGCTAGTCATTTGTGAAAGTTTGTTGGGCCAAGTTCATCATTTATCTGAGATACCTTTGATTTTATTCATGGGCTTGAAGGAATAGTTTTAACTGATTTTGATTATTTGGTGACTGTGGACATTTTAATCACTTTATACTGTGATGATACCTAATGCAGTGGGACTGGATTTGGTTAGAAGTAAGTTATTATGCTCAAAACTTTTTTTTTCTGATGGTTTGATTTGGTTGATAATGGAAGTGTTGGATGATATTCTCAGTTATAACTTTTTAATTTAATTAGATTTTTTTTCAACAGGTAAATGGTGTTATGGAAGCCGCCATAGCCCCAAGTTATGCTACTGTTTTTACGATGTCTTGGGAAAAAGAATATTGTTAATAGTGAGTTTTTCAGTGATGTTTTGCAAACATTTTATGGACTATATACTTTGTGTGGAGAAGTGGTTTATTAAATTTAGAAATATTTATTGACTATTTTAATGCTGTTAGCCCTTATTTGAAATTTAAATTCTGTTATGATTTTAATTGTTTATTTTTTCGATTTTCGATGTGGATGTTTATAGAAAGAATAATAAGAATAAACATTTCTAAAAAGGAAGTGCAAAACCCCTACTTTTATGATAGCAGAGAGGAGAATGAAGACTAATATTGTTAAAAGTCAACTAGCAAGAGCTAGTAGATTAACAGAAGAAAATGAATTTACTAAAGAAGGGGAAATGTTTGTAGAAAGCTGTCCTTGTGGACCATTTAAGCCTAGTCAATTCCCCCTTTTTTAAAAGGTGAGAATCAAAAAATGTATCTTGTGACTGTGAGGTAAACATCTTAACCATTATGCTATCCTCCAACCCTAAAGCTCTACTGTTATCAAGATTATATCACCCTAGATGGGACTCCAACCAACAATCCCTGGCTTAGGAGGCCGGTGTCGTATCCGTTTCTGTTGACTATGAGTTGTCAACTTGCAGTCTTGAAACATAGATGTACCCTGTAGCAGGGACAGTCTCTCACTTCCTCAACTGCTGATGAGCAGAAGGTTGAAAAGTAGATTGCCTACTTCATCTGTGTTACTGATGACTGAAAAGCAGCATAAGGTAAAGGAAATGGTGGCAAAAAAATCAACAGAGGCAGAAATACTGCCATGACAGAAATGACAATAGACAGCCAGACTTGCAGGCTGGATACAGAGTTAAAAAAACAAAAGCATTTGAAAGCCTGTAGGTGACGTCATTGATAAAAGGCTGAACCAAGGTTCATAGACTGGTACTAGGCTAACTGCCCTTGTGGGCCATTTTAAGCTTAGTCAATTACCACATGCAAGACTAAAACACCTCACCTATGTCTCTAAGGTAAACACCTTAACCATTATGCCCAACCTCCTTTTGGTACAGTTTGTGTAAAGATGGAAGGCTGTAAATAAGACATCTTAGGTATTTATTTAAGAGAAATAAACCATCCAAGCTCCACAAAAATGAGCAAATAAAAGTATCACAACCAGTTGGGTTGTAAAAAAAAGTGAAAACTGTGATGGTTGAGACTTTTTCTGAAACTGAACTGCAGCAGGAACTATCTTAGCCATTAAGACTAATGTCCATTGCAATAAGTCCTGCTAAATTGTAGACTTTAGAAGAAACCACAGAGATGGACTGTTCAGGGTTAAAAACGATTCTAAGGTCTGAAAAGTTGTATTGTGTGCTTTTTTGTATGCTGAAAAGTAGCTTATGACAAGCATAAGATAACAGTAAGGTTAACTTACAGTGATCTTTGTAATATAATATGCATTCTGGTTGTGTGTCAGAGAGCTGAAACCTTGACTGTCACCCATATGACCCAAGTTCAGTTCGTAGTTGGGAATCTAGAGGAGCCTGATGGAGGGGTATTGCCCATTTGGACTTTCCCAATTAAATAAATGTCAGATAAGTACAACAAAATAATGTTGAACCATTGGACTTAGAGGAATGAATGGACCTGTGGAGCAATGGAAGGGAGACTTGAAAGTTTGTAGGGGCTACTGGACAAAAACAAAAAAGCTTATTGGTGGTTTAGATAAAACATTGTCATCCAGAATGTGAATTTAATACTAATCAGCAGAAATTTTCTCTCACTAGATTAGTATAATTGTATGGCATTTTTACTTCTAGCTATAGTTTTTTAATCTGGTCTGCTCAAAACTTTTGGGAAGTACATTGTCTCTCCAGATTCACTTGGGGCCCTTTTATTCTGTATTAAGCCTTGGACAGTGGACTTAATGTGCATCATTCACTATAATAGGGAATGAACTAAGCTGTATGGGTTATATCCTGACAATGATATAACAGCTAGTCAGCTTCTAAAGCTTCAAGGCACCCTCCTTGCACCCAAACCATTCAACAGCTTGAGCTAAAAAGATAGGTTTGGGTGCCAAGTCCTTCAGAGCTTTCCTGTCATTGATGATAGCTCTCCTATGTGGACTTTCGAGGATCAACATTCAGCTTGTGCAGTATTATGGCTGAGCAGATACGTTTTCTGTGGGGGGGACTTTCTACATTTAAAATATACTGTTTAAATGTATGTTCCTGTTTTAAGAAGTTGTTTTATAAGACTTTGTGTTTTTAACGGACTGTCATGAGACTTGACTATACTTTTAAATGGGAGCACACTTTTTTCTTATCAGTTTTTAAAGTTTAAAATATTGTAAAAAAATGTATTTATTTTACTTGTTTTGGGGGTGGTAAAGTGTGTTAAAGTGCTTTTTTTACTGTGCTTATTGGGAAAATGTGACTTTTTGGGACTTTTTACCAGCTTATGCTGCCTCGCTTTCCAAGGAAAGTGGCACCATTTTCATTTTGACCATGGAGCAAACTATTGGTATTCCAGTCGGTCCTTCTTCCAGCCACAAAAAGAAAAAAAATTAAGCAAACAGCCTTTGCCACCACAGCAGGCTAGCAGTTTGCCTCTACCTCAGCCACAGGTAGATGACTCTGCCATGGCCAAAGTTGATTCTTCAGACTACTCTTCTTTTACCCTGGATTCCTCTGGTGTAGCACCTACAGCTATTATGTACTGATAGTTAGCCAAGTCCTCTGTGGTTGTTGGGGTCTCTCTTGTTGACCCTTTGCAAAGGGGCAGAGAAGTAGTCTCTGTTTAGACAAAATGTTCTGGCTATCCTGAGAAAGCTGTTGCAGCCACCAATGACCTTGTTGGCTCCAATTTTCCTGTCAAAAAGAAAACTAAACGTGTGTCTGCTTCTGCTCAAATTTCCCTGGACCGGAATAGTTTATTTTGTCTGGCTCAGGGTCCAATTTACGCTATTGATGCTTCTTATAAGGTGGTTTCTGGTAAATGAAAAAGGGATTCTTTTTTTCCTGAAGAGATTCAAGGTGCTGAATCTCCCCAGATTTCTGACAGAGGAGAGCATATCTGACTTTTCCTGTGGGCATTTCTGCTTTCTCTGACTTTTTCCAGAATATGCCACTGTTTCAGCAGGAGACGTTTCTTTTTCAGTACCTCAGAAAATACCAAGTGGTTACAAATAGAATTTCCGGTACCTTCCACATCCCTATTGTGCTGTCTGCATTGAGGGATATGTCACTGCCTACAGTTTCCCTGATAGCCAGCCATGTATTCATTGTTTGAGATGAAAGTACTTATTTTCATTCAACTGTATATTTAGTCATGGCGTGTTGCGTCCAGCTCTTTCTGTTTTTTTACCCTAAAATAAAGGAAGAAGCAGGCAGATTCCTTTCCGCAGTCTCAAGTTTTTATACACTCATTCCAAACCTAACCTAGCAGCTGTAGTTTTAGTTAATCATATTGCTGCTAAACATTTAGTTAATTCCAATCCTTCGCTTTCTGACAAAGACTGTAAAATAATTAAGTGTGAGTAAAAAGTGTATGCATTTCTGCAACTTTGATTTTCAGTATTCTGAATTGTCGGGTTAAAGTTTATTCACAGTAATTGTGAAAGTATGAGGAATGTTTGTCTGCCTTTTCTTTTGTGTTTTGAATAGTTTGGTTTCTTTAATTTCACAGATCAGAACTCATTGTTAAAGGGATTTGGTCATCAAAAATTCTTTATCGTTGCACTTTACAAGGTAGTGCCTGAAGTGCCGAACAACATTTCCGCAACATTGAGGGGTATCTGGCAGTTCCTTTTGTGGATGGGAAAGCTTTTTATATCACAATTTTTCCTACAATCATGCCACTGAACTGAAAAGTAAACTTAACCTCAGTGACCTCATGGTAATGAAAGCGTGAAGTGTGCCCATAGACTGCACTGCCGTGCTTGAGTGAAAGTTACTGTCTATGGATGCAAAGCTCATATTGCCTACAGTGACATCAGGATGGACCACAGTAGATTTATTTGGGACGTGGCTTAATAAAACCTTTACAAAGCTTTTTATTAAATAACTGCACAAGTAAATACTAAATTACAACAATGGAGGTGCATCAGGTCACTTAACTCACTAGATGCCGCAAAGCACCTACAATCATGACAAAATCATTTTAAAGTGTGTATATGACTCTGACACTTCTTCCAAGGCTATGGCCACTGGTACTATTTTGAGGAGGTATGCTTGGCTGCATTTTTAGAGCCTTCTTTAAAGTGGAAAAGATGATATTTTAAATTCTCCTTTCGCTACATTCAGGGAATCTCTGTTTTTTTAGCCTTCCTTTTCCAAGGGATTCTCTACCACTTTGTCCAGTTTTGGCAAAAAACAAAACCAACAGTCTCATCAAAATGCTGGTAAACAGACATTTAAGAAGCAATGAGGGGTGGGCAAAAGAAGGTAAGAACCCCTCAAAGCAAATGACAGTCAAACAAGTCTGACCGTTTAAGGGAGCATATTCCCTTCTCCTACCTTTTGCAGTCCCTTATCCTTTCCAGAAAGTCTAAATCTCTGTTTCTCTCTCTCTCTGGCAACAGATAGTTTCAGACAAATGGGTTCCGAAGATTATTCAGCAAGGTTACAGATAACAGTGGGAGGAAAAAAATGTCCTCATCCTCCAGACTAGACTCCTCCATTTTCCCTGACCTTCAACATATGCTGTCTCGAGGAGTAATAGAGCAGTTTCTACCTTCCCAGCTTGGGCAAGGTATTTATTCAAGGATGTCTTTGGTGCCAAAGAAAGAAATGCCTGGAGACCAGTTATAGATCTTTATTTCCTAAACCAGTTTGTGATGGTGCCCAAGTTCAAAATGCTGTCACTTCTCAAAACTATTATCTCTTCCTCATTTAAGTTTTCTAGTAATACTAGATTTAAAAGATGCTTATTGTCACATCCCTATTCATCCAGACCTCAAGCTTCTCTTAAGGATTTGTGTGTCTGGATCATATCGGTTCTTTGCCTTGTCCTTTGGACTGTCCACTGCACCAAGATTGTTCACAAATTGTCTAGCTTCAGTTACTGCTCATTGCAGGCTAGAGGATATCCACATTTTTCCATATTTAGATGATTTGCTTATCTTTGCTGAGTCTTTTTCAAAGTGTCAGCAGTCTGTCTCTTGGGTGAGAGATTTATTACACAAGTTGGGATTCCAAGAGAACTTTCAAAAATCTTTTTACTCCTTAACACAGAAGCCACAAAAAAGTAGATCTATATCTAGATCTATTTCAAGGGTTTTCCAGACTCTGGCTTCTGCAAAGGAATACCTCAGGATTTTGGGTCTCATGGCATCTTTGATTCTCATGATACCCCTGATAAGACTCCACATGAAAGAATTAATGGTATCTGAAGTCTCTCTGGTACCAACACCAATGCCCTTTAAACCCATCCATAACCCCTTTTCCTGTTTTGCATATGGGATTGGGATAGCACTTCAATGGTAACAATCATCTGGAGCCAAGGTGTCCACTGCTGGCTAGCCCTGCTGCAGCTATTCATTCACACCACATTCACACCTGTGGCCAGTTTAGAGCACCCAATCCACTTACTGCATGTGTTTGGAATGTGCGAGGAAACCAGAGGAAATACAAGCATTTACAGGGAGGACATGCCGACTCCACACACAAGGCACCCCAGCTAAAAATCAAACCAGAGAACCTCTTGCTGTGAGGTGACAACACTATCTGCTGCACCACTGTGCCTCACCAGCACCCTTTTTTGTTTTCAATTGCTAATTCTGGGATTTGTTAGAAGAGAAATTGGTAGAGAGAGAAAATATCTGTAAATCTAAGTCCCCCCCCCCCACTGCTTCAGACCTTCACCACATGTGCTTCGAATTTTGCTGGGGAGCAGTGTCAAGAGGGATTAGAAGTGCAAATGTTCCACTCAGACTTCAGCCTGTGCAAAGGAATACCTCAAGACTTGGGTTCTCATAGGATCTATGATTTTCATGGGACAACAAGGACAGAAGCAAGCTCATAAATATGAGAGGTGCTTGCCCTAATCAAGGCATTCCACACTCTGAATCACCTTTGGTTCTCTGGACCTCTTCAAGTTGTTGCAGACGATACCACAGTCATGTGGTACATCAGCAAGCAAGGGAACCAGCTCACCTCCTATGAAGATTAGCCGTGTTAGCTTGGGATATATCTTTACGGCACAATCTCACTCTAAGGACATCCTACATCTCAACAAATTGTCTGGCAGGCAAGCTGAGCAGTACAAAGGCACACCCTCACAAATGGAAACTAGATCAGGGGGTCTTCCAAGATTTTGATCCATCTATGGGGAGTTCCACAAGTAGACCTCTCTACCATCTCTTTGAACAATCACCTAACAAAATTCTGCTCCTTGACTCTAGGCAAGAAGGTTTAGCAGACCGATACTGGTTTGTTTCCTTTGATGGGGGTGTTCCTGTATGATTTTCCACCCTTTCTACTGATATCCGGGGCACTTAGGAATTCACCAGGATCATTGTGGTGACTCCCTTCTTGCTCAGGCAACAGTGGTTCTCCCTTTTTGGAAATGGCTAGGGGCAATTACCACAAGCCCCCGCTCAGAACAGATCTACATGCACAAAAGTAGAGGTGTTGATAAAACCTGACCCCAATCAACTTCAACTGACTGCCTGGACTATAGGGTCTTAATTCCGTTTAGGCACCTGATTACGGAGGACATGCAGGCACTAATGGAGACAAGAAGTTTGCTACTAAACAATCGCATATTAGCAAATCAAAATGTTTTCTAGCTGGTGCCAACAACATTACCAGCATACATTTAGGGCTTGTATTTCTCTAGATTTTACAATATTTGAGTTATTTTCCTGTGGCCTTTCTTATTCTCCATCAAGGCTCATTTGTCAGCCATTTCAGCATGTTTGCCCTTTCATTGCATTTTCATAAGAAAATGTTTTTGAAAGGGGTTTTGCATAAGAGACCTCCAAAAAAAAAAACTGGTGGCTCCTCCTTGGGATCTTAATTTTGTGTTAGACAAGCTAACACTTGCTCCATTTGAACCAGCTGATCAGGTTGACTTGAGGTTCTTAATATGGAAACTGTTTTAGTGATTGCAGTGACTTCTGAAAGAAGGGTATCTGAGTTGCAAGCTCTTATAGTGTGTCAAACCTACCTAATTTTCCAGAGTCGAGGTTTCTTGAGAACTAATCATTTTATGTTTAGTGGTATCACTTTACTTTAAGCCAAACTATCCATTTTCCTGTTTTCTTTCCTAAACACAAAAATGAAGGAGAAAGGATTCTCCATACTGGTATGTCCCCAGACAACTCTGGTACTGTCTCGACCAAACAAAATCTTTCAGATCTTCAGATCAGTTGTTCATTTCATGTGACTGAAAAGAAAGGACCACTTATGTCAAAACAGAAAATTTCCAAATGGTTCTCTCGGGCTATTACCTTTTGTTCTCACCACAACAAAACTATTCAGGTAGATTCAAAGCACACTCTACTAGGGCCTTTGCTTCATCTATGGCTTTTTGGGAAAGGTTGGATTGTAGAAGTATTCTAGAAGGAGCAGCTTCGTCCTCTGTATGTACATACTTTTACAAATCATTGCAAGCTTGATTCCTTCTGTAAGTCAAGATCAGGCTTTGCTAAAACCATTCCCCCAGGCCTCTGGGACCCTTCCATCTCCCAAATGTTGTAAACTAGGGTAATCTAGCCATACAGTTTAGGCTACTGCAGCAGTGATTACTATGATGAGCAGTCAAAGTACATGTTCAAATTATCACTGTTGCAGTAGCCACTGCCTGTCTCACTCCATCTTATTTTTTTTGTGTGCATGTGTGTCTGTTTGTGTGTGTGTATAATATGGATCTGCTTCAGCAGACCGAACGTTCACTTACCTGACTTTCAGATAGCTGAGATGAAAATGCCAACAACAGCAGAACACCGCCATCCCACTCCAGGTAAGTAACTGCTTGGCCATCCTGTAAAAGTAGTTAAACCGAAGGAAAGTCAAACCCGCCCATGGGGGCTTCACCCCCCAAGTAAATATACCAAGTCTGTGATCGCACTACCACGGAGGTAAGGGGCAAAGTTCAACAGGGTGGCCAAGCGGTTACTTACCTCGAGTGGGAAGTTGGTGTTCTGTGGTTGTTGGCCTTTTTGTCTCTGCTATCTGAAAGTCGAGTAAGTGAACTTTTGGTCTACTGAAGTAGACCCATGCGTGTGTATATATAGTTCTTGGCTGGGGTGCCTTCTGTCTGTGTGGAGTCTGCATGGTCCTCCCTGTATTCACCTGGGTTTCTTCCAGGTGCTGTGGTTTCCTCCCATATTCAAAATGCATGCAGCAGGTGGACTGGACACGCACTAAATTGGCCATGGGTGTCAGTGTGTGTTCAAGTATGTGGTACATCCTCTGGTCCCAAGGAGTGTTCGGCACTGGGCTTGCAACCCAACCCTGTAAAATCATAACCACTACAGAAACGAGTGCCTGGAGACCACTCATTGCCCGATGTGCTGTATGGTATAAACAGAACTGCGACAGAAAGAGAGAGAGATATATAGGTTTCCTTTTTTCTCTTGGGTATATCCTCTCAGGGCTAGACCTCCCCCTCTTAGTTGGCATGAAAGTTCTGATGAGGTTTGGGTGCAAAAGCCATCTATTTAGACAGCTCTACATGAGCTTACGTAATGGTTTGAGCTCATGGATGGTGCCCTGGTCCTTTGGAAGCTGGCCAGCACAGCTTAAGCTACTGCAACAATGATCATTCAAACATTTACTGTTATAAGTTTACTTCCATGACTGTAATTTACAGAAATTGCTGAATTTTAGTGGTTTTATTTATTGCTTCTTTTTGATAATGTGTGGAAGGATGGGTTAGTATGTCTGTGAATGGCAGACTGTGGAGAATGTGGCATATTCACTAAACGGAGAAACACACCTCCACACAACTCTTGTAAGCATTTTCCACAGGTAGAAATACTACTCCCTCCAAAAATACAAACATTTAATAAACAATGTAGTTTACTAGCACTTCAGAAAAATGTATTGTTACTTTAGTTAAATGGAATTGGCAATTTTCATCTCTCTCTAGCAGTTTTACAACAGAGTATGTGACCTATTCTGGCTCCATAAGCTGAGTTATGAAGCAACAATGTACCTGAAGTTCACTTTCCCTTAATACTATGCTCCTGTCCCTTCCTCCCATAGTACCTTGTAAATATCTTTATTTATTTGCCTGTTTAACATCTTATTACCTACTTAATCCATTTTAAAGTTACGGAGGAACCAGAGCCTATCCTTGGCAATCATTTGGTGGAAGACAAAGTTTGCCTTATATGCCAGCCTTAGATCACTTCTCCACAGTTTGTAGGAAACAGTATAGAGATGGGGCTTTGAGGCAATCTGCATAGGCCATGTTATGTATGTCCAGTATTCTTTTTGTGAGAAATCTCTGTAGACATTTCAGCTGTTGCATGTGCCTCATCAGGTACATACCAAAGGGGATGTACTCCATGATGGGCCTGTCGAGGGGTGATTACATTGGAGTGATGACTTCCTTGGACCTGGATGCCATGCTGTTGCTTATAAGCTGAGCAACACAGAATTATTTCCTTACTATCCTAGACACATGTTGGTCAAAAGCCGGGTTGCTATCTAAATATGTTTGAGTCCTTGACTACTGGTTCTATTTGTAGGGCTGTGTTATCAATTGCACATTTCTCTGCAATGCATCACAGATCCCTGTATGCAAAGGAGTGGTTAGGTTAAGTAAAAAGTCCTCATTGCCAGGATGCTAGTGAAGATGCAAGTGACAGTCATGGCTGCCTAAATGATTGCTCCTCCCTGTATATCTTTCACCCTAGTGGATCTAGGAAGATTCTCATCACTAATGAAAGAATGGGCTCAAGTCTGACTGTGGGAGGCTTGATGGTGGGCATAGTTGAGGGTGCAATGCACACGCAAAAATGAATTCTGAGCCATTATCTACCCAACAGGCTCTTCTCACTTTAGAGGTATGTGAACAGCATAATGTTTAACTATGGTGTGAGCTGTGAAAGGTGCATGTAGTTTTTTTTCTTTTTCTTTTTTTTAAGGGGGTGGATTTGAAAACCTATGTTTCACACTAACATACCGGTCTTAATCCTTCCAACTTTTGCTCAAGGCAGCAAGTTGGCTAGATCTTCTGCAGAATTACTTGTTGCATTTGTTTGAGGGAGTTTTGTAGACTAGTCTGAACCATAGGCAGAGAGTTGTGACATGTGGAAACCTCTGAACTCCCCTCCAGAGGCATTGTTTTCTCAGTAGTAGAGTTCTAGAGTCCTGCTGCTCTGGTTTTAGTCCAGATTGAAAACGTTTGCACAAGTGAGATGTTTCGTTAGTCTGGCACACGTCCTAAAGCCCCACCTATCCATGGCAGGTTGCAGCGTTCAGTGCTTGTGATGCTTCCTATGCTAAGGATAAGTAGCCAGGGAACGTGAAAAGAATTGCAACTTTTTTGCAGTACCTAAATCAAGTTTCCTTCAGTTTTCTTGGCAGTTATGCAACTTTTTATGAGAAGAACTTTTTAAGCTCTTTAACTCTGCCAAGATGGACTTTTGTAACCCATTTAATTTCTCCTGAAATGAAGTCACTAATGAGATGTGTTGTTGGTTGGCATGTCAGCAGTATTTCTTCAGTTGTCATTTGCAAAAAGCAGGCTGTAACAGGAAAAAATCTTTGTGGACGTGATAGTATTGACATCCATGCATCGCACTGTGGTAACCAGTGCACCTCCTCACTAGATCTGTCTTGAAGGGTAGAAGTAGGGAAATTTGTGCCTGTACCATGGAATGAAGAACAGACCTGTAAATCATTATTAAATCAGATGAATATACTATATACTGCTTTTTGAAAGAAGGGGGTATAGCAGAAAAAAGGAGTACAAACTCAAAGAAATCTATGCTTTCTTGTGTGCTATAGTGAACATATTTTAAATGTAATGCTGAATACTGTTAAGTTCTTTGCACAGTGATACAGGATCTTGCTCGACTCATGGGAGTGCAAGTAGGTACTATCCAATGCAGTAGTATTCCAGTTACAGGAATTTTAATGTTTTTTTTTTTTTTTCTTAGGGTAGCAGATTGTATTTGGAAAAGCCCTAAAATGGCAGATTGAAAGTTACTTTGGCTTGGACTATGGGATTCCAGACCCAACTATGGCTTCTGCTATGGAAGAATATTGTATATCGAAAAAGACAGCTGGTGAGTGCTGTATTATTTTATATTCTTGAGGAATTACCTGTAAATAAAAACACTGGGACACAGCAGAATTATGTTAATGTAGGAAGATGCACTGAATGGTGTATAGTAGGAGGCTACCTAAAGAAGAGTAGCTGAACGTTTTATTTTGGAGAAAATATAGTACTGTCCTGAAATATGTGATCACACTAAGCATTCTGGCTGTTTGGACTGAGATCATAGTTTTGCGATACAGTACTGTAAGGGTGGACCCCTGGATGAGGCAGGAATTTGTTACACTGGTAAAAAGAGCAGGGACATTTGTGTGATCCAGGAAGAGTAACTACCACAAAAGACAGAGCAGGCAAAGGTTACAAACACTGTAGAACACAATCCATCAACCTGTAATAGGGCCACCCAAGAGACCGCATCAGCATTGACCCATTATTAGGGAAACTGGGTCAGTACATATTATCTACAGAGGAAAGCAACCTTGTGTTTGCTGCTGAATAAATCTGTACACTTTGACTACTGCAGCACCTGGGGGAGTGTGTGTTGCAGTATAAATTAGTATACTTTGAGTACTGCAGCACACAGGGACACTGATTTTACTTTAGTATAGTGCAAGAACTGTGACACCAGCGTATCGCTGTGTGTGCCTCTTGTAGTTCCAAATTGCTGTTTAACAAACTGCCCATGCTTTCTATATTAGGGACCCAAGAGTTTAGAGCTCTTACCCTAATGATATTTGTCTTCCTCCTCCACAAAACTAGCTTTTCTTAACAGAAACATAGAATGATGTTGTGCAGGTACTGTTACTTAAAGGATGCATATTGGTGCTTACTTAAAATGCAAAGATCATGTTCTGTGGGGCTTGCACTGGTATACTTAATTGCTTTAATTGCAATAAGTATGCATATTTGTCTTGTTTAAGCTACCTTACTACTGTATTTGTGTAGTTTGCTTTTGACTGGATTTTTATATATTAATACTATGTCATGGCTGACAAAGGGCAGAAGTAGTCCAGTTCACCTATCAGTAAAATAAGTAAATAAACAAAAAGTGGAAGAACCTTGATGAGGTAGAATCTATAAAGTAACCAAGTACAAGGGCAGGGGGTGGATATTGTATGATACAAAAAAAAAATAGCCATAACATTCTATGGTCTTTGTAGTCTGTGCTGTCTAGCGAGACATGAATATTTTTTTGTGCTTTGCAAAGTTATCAGGTCACATAATACATCCATTATACTGTGTGGTATTGCATTAGCTGTACTGAGTGTTTGTTTTATCATTGAACTGCCTTTTTATCTGTTTCTTCCCTGATCAGATACAGCTGGTTCTAGAACTTCTGTGGCCTCTCTTCCTTTTCTTCATTTTGATCTCTGTGCGACGGTCCCACCCACCATTCCAGCAACATGAATGTGAGTATTGTCTGTAGTTTCCCTTTCTTCTCTTTATTTTGGACGTTTGTTATTCAATTTTTCTCATTTCTTAACTCATAGGCTGCTATATACCATTATAAATGGAATTAAAAAGAATAATGTTCTTTGCTAGTCATGGTTGTCTGAGATAGTTTTGCAGTAAATTATATTGTTGCATTTAGTGCAGAGATTATGATGTAACTATGGTACCCAGTTCTGCAAAATGGAAACCACATAACGTGGCTGTGATTTGTACTTGCTAAAAGAGATTTCTTCAGACATTTGCTAGAAATCAGAGCTGTCATGTTCTGTCCTCTGATGTACTGCCTGGAATTGAAATTGAAGGTTGTCATTTTTCTGGGCAGTGGCCACTCTTGGCACTCTTACAGATGTCTTTCAGGAAGTGTCTGCAGTTAACAGATGCAGTATTGCTTTTTATTTGAAAACATGGTGT
The DNA here is from genome assembly GCF_019279795.1 of Protopterus annectens. Taxonomy (NCBI): domain Eukaryota; kingdom Metazoa; phylum Chordata; order Ceratodontiformes; family Protopteridae; genus Protopterus; species Protopterus annectens. The sequence continues at coordinate 259,580,977 of NC_056747.1, forward strand.
CTAAGAAAATAGTGATAGAAAGTGCTGCTTTTTTAAGGAATGAATGTGCTTTCACTATTGAATCTCAATTTTTGTTTTAATGAGTACCCATTTTCCACACTACAGTTCACTGCATGTTGCCAGTTGCTGTGTTCCTTTTTACTTACTACTGCCCGAGTACTGTTAAATTCTGACACCATTGTGTGTGATTGTGCATATGAAAGAATGAGGAAGTGTGTGATTGATAGCCACCTTCCGACAGATTCAGCGTCCACATCTGATGGTGTTTTGTTCGAATCCATGCTTGTTTTCGAAAGACTAGTGATCCACAATCAAAATATGGCCCTTCCTGGTCAGCCCTGTCATTGTTGAAGGGAAATGAATGAGCCAATTGGCCAGGAGGGAGACAGATGTGTGCTTCTGTTGTACAGTCACCAATGAAGGCTACCTTCAGGTGGTGGCTTGGTGAGCCAAAAGCCTTCCCCAGGACATGCACCATGATGCTTCACTGTTTCAAAGGCTTCTGGCTGTGTGCATTCCGCTCAACCTTTCACCCCCCCCCCCCACACACACACACACAGGATGGACACTCTTCTTCCCTACTAGCTCTATCAAGTGCCAGAATGACTTACTGAACTCTGGTCACTTGGACTGTAGTCAGGGCTTTATTCCTCTGCAACACCAAAGTGACCACATTGACCAAAAGTATTGTTGGATTGAATAAGGTGATAGGTTAGGGGGACTCCAAGTGGTTTTGTTTAACTGTTTCAGGTTTTAAAAATAAGTTATGTTGGGCTATTGATAGTGTAATAATCCACAAAAAGCAACAAAAGGCACTAAAAAATTGCCAAAACCAAGTTCAAGGTACCCAAGAAAGATGAAGCCAGCCAAACGGATCCATTTAGTGCAGTTTTAATATAAAATACACATACATTAATGCATACATATGCATAAAACCTTTAATGCATTTGTCTATCCACATCTGATGGTCTACTTGATAGAAACGAAAACGCTGTTGTTTCAGATGTGTATGCGTTAATGTATGTGTGTTTCATATTAAAGCTGCACTGAGTGAATCCATTTGGCTGGCTTCACCTTTCTTGGGTACCTTGAACTTGTTTTTTACTATTGATAATGTGTAAGCATTGTGGAATTACAGTATGTGGGACAGCATTTCCATCTCTGTGAACTGATTATAATCTACTGTTACAACTCTGTCTTATAGTGGTGGTATAATTTCCTGACTTTATAATGCTGCATGTGTTCAGTGACAGGTTTTTCCTGGTGACATTACATCTTCAGAACACTCTGACCCAATAAACTGTTGTGTGGTGAGCATGCACCATTGTATGCATGTGCCAGCAGTGTTTGTCACTTTTTTCATTAGTTTTCTGCAAATCACAATTGTATTTGTTTTTAACTTGTTGAAGAGGAAAAGGAAATCCCCATTTCTCTGTAAAAAAAAAAAAAAAATTCATGGATATTGTAATCCAAGCAGATTTTTAAAAAAAAATCCTTTCCCCTTTGACCCTTGCCTGATCCGTCCTCCTAGAACATCAATTCATTGGCGGGGCCAAACTTGTGCTATGTTTGAAAACTTGGAAATAAATATAGAACTTTTTAATCCCTCTCTTTGCTGGAGCTAGATTATGTACAATTTCTGCAGCTGACTAAATTGAACAAAACTGTAGAGTGATGTGGATGGACACAGTATGGGATGTAGACAGTATGAATACTGACCTAATTTTAAAGAAAGTGTCTTAATTTTTTTAAGCAACTCTGTGCTTCCAGCGTGTTTTATTAGTTTAGTTTGTACGATTGAGCTTTTGGACTTTATAATGCACCCTACCGATCTTAGAGCCAGCAAACCTGCACAGTATTTGCTTTTATGTTAATTTATGTGCTGAATTCCACTGATGGGGAAAAATATTTGTTGACTTTGCTTTTAGCATTACTGGCAGGTAATATTTAAAAAGCAAATGTATTGAATTTTTTTTTTTTTTTGACACACGTTTGTGTAACTTGCTTTGATGCTGCCCAGGCTGATCAGTGCTCTACCCCAGTAAATAAACTAAAACTATAAATACATGATTTTGTTTATTTAATTTAATTTATGTGTAGTAGTTGTGTAAGTGAGCATTATAATCACTAGACAGTAAATGGGGTTCATTTCTGTTCTGTTACCTACTGTCTTGGCAGGAAGTGAAGAAAAACAATTGCCACATTGTGGTAAACTCTAATGCAAACTGCAGAAGCAGCAAACAGGATCGGCATAGTCAGTTGTAAGAAATTGTGAAAACTCAGTAAATTTTGTTGCATTGTAGGCCACCTTTTAAAAGGAACTGGGAGTTGGAAAATGGTAACTACAAAACCAAAGTCTTGGTATTGACTGATTCACTTGCCTATTTTTGCCTGATTTGGTGTCTACTGCAGCTAATGAATTTCCATTTGAAAGGACTTCAGTATGGGATTTAGTCTGAAATTCCAAATCCCTGATTTTCACCATAAAAAGTATGTAGCAACTGTGATTATTTGGGCTAGCTACCTAGCAGTGTGAACATTGGCTGTGGATGTTGGTCACTGTCACTGTTGGTTACGCCCTGACCCCATGTCCAAAATGGGGGGGAGGGGGTTGATTCTGATTGATTGTATACATTTCAGACTTTTGTGTCCAGGTGTTTGTAACTGGGATAGAATCTGACTGTACAACCTGCACAAGCCAGTAATGGCTTTGCTGTTCGACTCCTTGCTATTAGTATCATATCACTGAGCACCTAGTTCTGTGCAAGGAGAATTATATATTCAAAATGTTTACATGCAAAAAAATGCAAATGTACAGTGTTTTTCACAATACTAAAGTAAGGAAAAGCTTGAACTGTTGATAAATAACTACACTTTTCTCTGTTGCTTATAACTTTTCTCCCCCACTTTTAGGTCACTTCCCAAACAAAGCCTTGCCTTCTGCTGGCACATTACCATGGCTTCAGGGACTCCTCTGTAATGCAAACAATCCATGCTTCCGCTATCCAACACCTGGCGAGGCTCCAGGAGTTGTTGGAAACTTCAACAAATCCATGTACGTATTACCTGTACTTTTAGTATGGTTTAAATGAAAAACGTGTGTGTGTATGCTGTGTTAGATAGCAAAGTGTCATGGCAGGCCATATGGAAGTTGAGCAGCAAATTAATGCACTAGGATATACCACTTCTCATATTCTATAAAGTCCTTTTTAGTGTCCCATTAAAGACTAACTGCGAGTCACTGGACAGCAAAATCCTGCTGCAAACCTAGACGCAGAGAGGAATGTGAGCAAGAAAAGGACCATCTCCAAAAGTAATATTTAGGAGAATCCAAAGTAGCTCTCTGTCCATAGAAAAAATCCTGAATGCTTTTGTGACCCTGATGAGCACATAGCTACTTTTTAAGACCTGATGTCAGGAGAAGTGGCTTATGTAACTGTTGTATATACAGTTTGTGAATGTTCCAGTCAATTGTGACGAAGTAGACTGAGAAGTAATTCTTATAATTTGGAGTCATTGAATAGTTTGTGAACATAAGTGTTAGAAAAAAAATGGTTCTAATTTTACAGGAGAGAAGTTCCATTTATGGGGATGTTGAGCTCTTTTTGGGTGTATCCTGACTGCCGCAAGGCTGGCTGGGAAAGGGGGTGGTGAGGATAGGAGCAGTTGATTTTCAGTTCTCTTCACATGGTGCATGGAGGGAGTTCACAGTCTTTGAAGTTTGAGGGCATGCAGGCAGTCGAGTCTAAGGTTGAGACGGGCATGTGCAGTGGAGCTTTCTGCAATGATATCATTGCATGCATGTCAAGTTGAGGCAACAGTGGCTAGTGCAAAAAAACAAATTGTCGTGCATAGCATCAGTGGTTTATTATTAATGCATTATCTCTGTGGGGACCAGATACATTGTTGCCATGATAAGCTGTAACGGTCAGTGTATTGTATCATTTCTGTAGATCAGAGTTGTGTAATACTGGAACATTTTTATTCGGAAGGGAGTTTTACCTAATGTGGTTTGCTTTTAATGAAATAATTGATTAATCAATTTGATGTCACATGGATTTTTTTGTATTTAAAAAGCAGTTTCAATTGTTCATTTTATTCTGATTAATTCTTTGATTGTCTCAGATGAAAGCACTTAATTTTACTTATTTACAGTGTTTTAATATATACTTGACAGATTTATATCCTTGGTCACTCATGTTTGAATAGTAGTGTTCAGGCTGTTGCATTTTGCGGTTTGGTCAATATTGGAACGTGTATCAAAAGCAATCCACCAGTGTATACAAATCAGTCATTGAAAATTTGTACTTGTAATAGCCTCTTTTCTCCACACACACACATCCGCGCACGCGCACACACACACGCACACACACACACACACACACACACACACACACACACACACACACCGTGCATGATACCAGTAACCATGCCTCTCAACCATCTAGATTTTTGGTCTATTAATCATAACTTTTTTTGGTAAATCTTTGAGGATTGCAGTTGCTAAATAATGACATAACTTTGAGTTTCAGAATTTGTATCCTTCAAAAAATGTGTGCTAATGCAAAACCTGTTACTGCTTTTATAAACGTAGAAAGTTGCTATATGTAAAAGTTAGTCTTGATTTGGACCTTTACCCCCCATTATTTTGCCTTTGCCCAGATTGCTTGCTCTTAGCCATTCAGAGTTATGCTGGTAAGTTTCTTCTCTTATATTAATTTGTGTTGATTTTTGCTGTCTAATGCCAACATTTTATTGTACTTATCCTTGCTAGATGGATGTTCAGTTGTGCAGTCACAATCCATATGGACACAACAAAAAACATTATCAGAAGTTCAACTACTGTGAATAGATGTATTCAAAAGTGCAACTGCTGTTATGAGTAAGCTTTGGTTTGTACTCTAGAACTGTGCCATGTGGAAGCCCTAATACCAGTACAGTTGAAAACAGAACTGTTAAATGGCTTTTTTGGTCAATACCCTGTCACAAAGTTTGTGAATGAGAGGATAGGTGGCTACGTTCATGAGGATACAGAGTAGTGTTTAAGGTTTGCTTCAGTAACCAAACTGCATCTGTTAGAGTAGTAGAGCTGTACCATCAAGTCTCGCAGGCCGTCTTTAAAAGATGCTGTTAACTACCCCATTCCCTGGCTACAACTAAGTCACAAGGCACTGACTTGTTTAGTCATTTGGTTTGGTACAAGGTTAAGCCAAATAAGAAAAACGCCAAAGGAATTATGGTGGATGTTGTATATGCAGGAGGCCTGAATCTCTTTTTATTAACTCCAGCGAAAAATCTCACTGCTTAAAACTGGCAGTAGTTGCTTTTTCACCAGATAAGGATAGGTGATTGCATCAGGCTTTGAAGCACTTTTCTGAAGGGTGTAACTTCCTTGTTCTGTCATAGTCTGGAGCATTTTGTCTTTCACCCCTTGGTTATGTGCGTGCAGGTTAGGAATGAGTGGAGGAATTATGAGGGTGTGTTGTAGCACAGCAGTTTGTTCCAAGTAAGTGTGGCAGCCAGTCTGAGAAATAGTTCCTAGTGCTACTGTTGTTGTGGGTGGTATTCGGAAAGGCTGAATCATAGCTGATGATGATGATGATAATCCAATTCTTCCTGGTTTAATGGTCTAGAAATGTTGACTGTGAACTGTTATACTTTAGAGCTACTGGCTGAAGAAAGTTTGGGATATTAGTGTGTAGCAGAAGGGGACTGTTCCTCAGCGGTGGTGCTTTGAATTTCAGAATGTTTTTCGGAGCAGTGGATGTTTATTATATATTTTAAGATGAAGGTTGTGGATGATTTGCTCAAATGTGCTTAACTGAAGGCTTCTGAGCCCTAATCACATTGTAGCCATCTCTGAGTGAAAATAGTTACATCAAGGACTGTGAATGGACATGGGTAATAGCCCTGCTATATAGGGTTCTGTTTATTTCTGAATTATGGTTGTACCCTTTGTGATTTCTGGCATTTGCATTCCATAAAATAAGCTAATATGTGAAAGATTGGCAGACTGGTTTGTAACATAGAATATTAGGTTTAATGCAGGTAGGTGTTGGGAGGTACAGCTTTGGTACAATAATCTATCTGAAGAGTACAAACAGCGGAGGTTCTTTTTTGGGGTGATTGATCAAAGAAGGATGTGGAAGTGGTATTGACAGCGGCAGTGAATCAGCAAGGGGAAAGTGAAAGGGCAGCATTCAGGGCCAGTAGGCAAAAGACTTTGCTTCACTCTGCATCACTGATGAGATTGCTAATACATTTTTTATGCATTTCTGGAAACCATGCAGAGATAAAGAAGTAATACTACTACTACAGAGGGTTTAAAGGAAGGCAGAAAAGGGAATAAGGAAAAGATTGTTGTGGAGGAAGTCTGAGGAACTTTTGCAGTGCTCTTCGTTAAAAATGAGGAAAAATGTCAATTTATGGCCTTTTGTAACTATATCACATGTACGGATAGGGTGTACATATAAAGAATTGTTGAATATTAGTAGACAAAGCTAGTAGTTTGGTATTGGTGTTGGGAATTACTGTTTATGTAATACATAATGCATTAAACCGCTAACTCCCAACTGCTTTCTATGTAACTTCCTAAGCCTCATTGTTTGTCTTTATGGCTTTTCCCGGTTAGGGGTCGCCACAGCGGAACTCCGGTCTGCTAATGATTGGTAGTAGATTTATATGGTGCCAAGTTGCCAGCCCGACGTCCAACCTTCAGCGAAGGCGCGCCCATTTATGCATGTCTTTCAGAGGCCACTCGACTGCGGGGGCGGGCATGCAGACTCCACACAGAAGGCGCTCCAGCCGAGAATCGAACAAGAGAACCTCTTGCTGTGAGGTAACAATGCTACCGCTGTACCACCGCAGCTTACTAACTGCTATTTGCTCTTGGTTATAAAAATTTACAAATCTATTTCATGTCACTTTTTCCTATACTTTAGTTGTAATCTGCCTTTTGTTTTGTAGAGTTGTAAACACTTAACTACTTTAAGTGATTAGAAATTACCATGATATGTCTATGCTATTCTATCTTTTGTACTATTTGGAGCTTTTCTCCTTGGGGCTCCGCTGAAAAGGGGCTTTAGCTCAGTCGGACATTCCTGATCAACAAATGTAAAATAAAAACAATAAATAAGGTGGTGGATTTATGGAATGGGCTACCAAACTGCATGGCAAAAAATAAAACCGGCTCATTTAAGATGGTGGTAGAATATCTAGAGGGGGTTAAGTGAGGCAGTGAATAAGGGCATTTTTAAGTTACAGGCTGTGCACTTTGGGAAGAGTAGTGAGCTAAATTGTCTCATGTAGGCTACAATGAGGTATCATGGGAGAACTGAAAACTAAAATGGTTTCGGTACAGTGGCTTAAAAATGCACAGTGTCACATAGGTAATGCAGTCAAACTAAAGTCTGACTTTGCTATGTGCACATAATGAGTTTTGTAAGCATTTCATTCATTTACATTGTCCATTGTCCACCTGGGAGAGTTTTTGTGGGTTAATGGATTTTCTTATACCTGATTGAGTCCACAATAAGTATTTCCCAGTGTTACACTGAAAAAAAGGAACCTGTTGGGACACAGTTGTGCAAGGAGCTGTGAATCCCTTTTTGTCTCCCATTGATAGCTGAGTAGACAGTCAAGAGACAGGATGGAGACACCAGTGTCCTTTTTAAAGAATACAGAAATGGGAGACATGAGTGACTTTGGCTGGAAGGACCAAGTGGTGATTTATTTGTAGTCTCAGTTTGTATCTCTTTTGAGGGAGGGTTATAGGTGGGTCTGTCCACTAGCCCATTGTTCCCATCAGTTGTTTAATACACAAAAGCCAATAATATTGCTGACTGGTCTCTTGGTTGCCTCAGATATAAAAGGAGAGAGAGATCAGGGTCAACTTCAATTGACTGTTTTTCAACTTTTTTAATGCAGTAGTTGGCAGTCGTATTTGAATTGGCTAAACTTTTGTTACAAGCTGTACAACTTTTACCTTGTACTTTACAGCACAGAGTTGTTTATGCATTACTGTAGTACACAAAAGCACATTACTACACTCATTTTCTCAATGGTTTTATTAGTTACTTTTTTGGGGGAGGGGCAGTTAAAATAACTTGACTGTGCCAAGCTGAAAGTTCAACAAACAAAAAATAAACTTAAGAGCCCTTGAAACAGGACATTGTCTTCAGGGGTGGTCAAACAAAAAAAATGTTCTCTTGTTTTCTTGACCCTTGGGATTGAATAATGTTTTGCACTACCCATTTTTACAGTGCACTTCTTGGCAACATTCTCTTGTTACTATATTTATCAACCCTGCAACTTGGCTATTCTGATCATAGGACCTTGTTGACTATTTACCATCCCAAACTTAAACTCCCTACCACACTGAGATATCCAAACTCCAATGTTGCTTTTAGGGAGTGCATTAAATCCTTTTGAACTAGTTACTGGAAACAGAGGGCCTCTTGCCTCGTCAAAATTCCATTAACCTTAACTGTGCATGTATTTTTGACAAAAATACATACACAATTAAGGTTAACGGGATTAGTTAAAGTGTGATAGGTTGTTTTTTTACATCTGTTATATATATTTTTCTGCATTTTCTTGCTGCCTTTAGCTAATTCCGCCTGAAACGCCGATTTTCTAGAGTCTCTGTGATTTAAAAAGCTTGTTTCAGCTACATATTGTATTTCTTTTACTGCCTGCACTTTAACAAAGTTGTTTTTGTGTTTAAATTACCTGTTTAACTGTAGTAGGCTACACACTCAAGTGTGATAGCCATTTCTGTGCATTTAAAGTGTTTTTTTGATTGTATCTGCTTTATTTTTTGAAAAAAAAACAAAATAAATACTTGTTTTCCCGCCTTTCTAAGCTAGTTTAGTCCAGTTTTCAGGTTAGTGCTGAATTCAGGGCTGTGTTACAAGTTTCTGTGTTTGCCCATACCTTACTTGGATAGAAGGAAGTTTCTCTGTTCACTGTGAGAGAGGGAACTTTGAGCAGCCTTATCTGTCCCTGGAGGAGTAGTTTCAGCCCAGAAATTAGCAGTTTATTGGCCATTTTGGGCTAATTTCTATCTCTTTCATTTCTCTGTTATAAAACCTGCATTTGCAAGGTTTTGCGTGCTGGGCAGCGCCAGTTAGGTAGGGTATAACTATTCCCGGCTCCACAAAGTGTACTCTTCAATTTTTCCCTTGGAACTAGACAAACTTTCAACTTAAGCACTCTAATCATTCACTTCTCATCCCGGCACTTGCTCAAAACACATAACAAGCACTAATAAACCTTAGCACTAGACGACCCCCCCCCTACAGCGGTAGCGTTGTTGCCTCACAGCAAGAGGTTCTCCTGTTCGATTCACGGCTGGAGTGCCTTCTGTGTTTAGTCTGCATGTCCTCCCCATGGTCGAGTGGCCTCCGAAAGACATGCATGAATGGGTGTGCCTTTGCTGAAGGTTGGGCGTCGGGCTGGCAACTCGGCACCATGAAAATCGACTGCCAATCATTAGCGGACTGGAGTTCAACTGTGGCAACCCCTAACCGGGAAAAGCCAAAAAGTCAAACCAACAACTAGACCCCCCTATACTGTAGAAAAGGACAAAGCTCTTTATTCGACCTTACCAGCCAATCAGTAAAACAGTTCACTGTACCTATCCAGGCATGTCCATAGGGCAGTTTCAGGTGTACTCTCCAGTCTAACTGGTGAATCTGAGCATTTTGAGGCAATGTTACAATTGCCTCATGTACACAGACAACCCTCTCCTCCTTCCACCAAGCACTAATACATGCAAGAGATGCAATTATGTAGCCAAACTGTCGGCTAAGCTCTCTCAACCCAAGACTGGACCAGGTAGTCAAGAGGAGAAGGGAATTACTTGCAACACACCCCCAGTCTCACATAGACCTATGAAACCAGCACTGGCCAAAAATGCACATAAATACACAAAAACTTACTCGGAGGCTCTAACTAAAACTCTACAAAAGCAAGAGACCTCCAAAGCAGACATCCGAGCAACCTCCACCCCCCCAACACAAACCATGAAACACATACTTCACAAAACGAATGAGCCACACAATCACAGCCCTTAAGGCAAAATAACATACCCAACACACTAGTAATAGGTGACTTTACAGTCGGGCACACTGACGTCCCACTCACTAGGCTGAACAAGGAGAAGGTTACTGTTAGTTGCCTGTCAGGTGCCAGGATCCGCCACATAACACAAGCACTCGGGTCACTCCAAAACAAGAACAAACATGACTCTCATTGTCCATGTTGGTGTGAATGACCTGAGCCGTACCTCCCTGGACTACATGAAGAGAGACATGGAGCTCTCTGATCACATAACACAGGCCAGTATGACCCTGTCCCTGAGTAGCATCCTGCCCTCACCAAGAATGATACCATGGTATAGAGAATAAATTATCAATTGCAACAATTGTCTAAGCTTCTGGTGTCATTCAAAGGGGAACCAGTGTCTGTCAGCCTGGGATGACATGCTCGATAAGCCATGCTGCTTCACCAGAGATGGCTTGCACCTGTCACCCTTAGGCTTTCAAATACTGGCCAAGGCTCTTGCCACCCCCATAGTGCCTTTTTTAGGCAAGGCTCAAAAGACAAACCCACCTCCGTAAATAGCACAAGTAACAAAAAACTGAGGGTAATGCTACTCCAATGCCAGAAGTCTAAACCTCAAAATGCACACACTCGAGGCACTCCTCAGTATGGAGAAAATCGATATATCTGCAGTAACAGAAACCTGGTTTAAGGCTCCAGAGAGCACCCCAGCACTACCAGGCTGCAACTCATACCTTACATTTCGGCCACAGAACCCAAACCGAAATACAAAAGGCAGGGGAGTATCCATATTCATCAAGGATGCCCACACCTCCAGGTTAGTGGCACAGCACGATGCTTCAGAGATCATCCACGTGCAACTAACAATGGGAAAAACTGCTATTCAAACTATAGCTTGCTACACATCACCCACCATGTCCCAGGACCCCAACTACGCATTCCTAGAAACACTGGGAAACATAAAGATCCTACCAAACACTCTGATATTGGGTGATTTCAATTACCCAAACATTAACTGGGAGAACTACTCAAGTACGAACTCCCTTGCCCAACATTTCCTAGAATTTATAAACTGAAATGCCCTGGATAAACTGGTCAACACCCCCACCAGAGGTGACAGCATATTGGACCTGGTCATCACCAACATGGGTGACTGGAGTTCCACACCGGAGGTCAACCCCTCACTGGTTAGATCTGACCATAAACTAATTACTCTGGATATCCACATTCCGCCATCACCACCGGTCAAAGAAACCACCGTGAAAAACTTTTCAAAAGCAAACTTCACATTAAGACCGAGGTGGGAAGTTTCAACACCCCCATGCTAAAGGATAACGCTGTCCAAGCTGAAAAATCCTGTACTAATGCACTCAACGGGCACCTACAAGAATGCATGGCTCGTGCTATCCCAAACAAAACCAAGACTCACTCCTCCAAGAAAAGGAAACCAGTCTGGTGGACTCCTGCTATAAACAAGCTATACAATAGAAGGAGGAAACTAGTACAGAAAAAGAGTAAAATCCCAAGAAGGGAAGACCTCCCTGATCAGTATCGGCAACAAACTATGTTCCCTCATAAAAGCATCCAAAGCTAGCTTCAAAAGAAAAATTGCTATGGACTCCAAAGATAACCACAAGGCATTCTTTAGCTATGTCAAGAATCTAAGTGGCAATTCTCAGATCTGCTCAGAGTTAGTGCAGAATGGCACAAAATACACTGAACCGACCAATTATAGCCAACATCCTGGCAGACAGGTTCAGTGCAAACTTCACCCCCAAAAGGGCCCATAACTATACCAGAAGAATGCAGTGTCCCTGAAATAGGACACTCAGGTTAAAACAGCCCTTTCCATAGCCAAAAACAGCATCATTGGGACTGGATGGTGTCCCAGGCTGTGTCCTACATGAGCTCAAAGATGAACTAACCCCTCACCTATACACAGTTTAAACTCGGCCTCTCCTCAGGCTACATGTCCACAGAGTGGTGTACAGTAACGGTTATTCCGCTCTGCAAAGGTGGAGCCACAACGGACCCCAGGAACGATCACCCTATAAGCCTGACTAGCTTGGTATGCAAAGCTATGGAGTGCATCATCATGGATCTCATTAACAGAGACATTGGAAACCTCCAAACACTGGACCCTACCCAGTTCGGCTTTAAGGGCAGATCATGCCTCCTAAACCTGGTGGACTTCTTTGAGACAGTTACTAAGACTAGGGAAAGGTGGTCCACACAGCCTACCTAGTCCTTGCAAAGGCCTTTGACACCATTCCCCACTCGGCTGTTATAGACAAGCTCACCAGCCTGAACATAAACCCCTACGTCACGAGATGGGTTGCCAACTGGCTCACGGACAGAACCCACATGGTAAGAGATGCGGGAGCTCAGTCTGACTCTAAACCAATTACAAGTGGCGTTTCCCAGGGCTCAGTCCTAGGACCTCTCCTGTTTGGCATATACTTCTCAGAGGTACAGGCAAGCACAGGAGGACAATGGCTGACCATGTTCGCAGATGACTGAAAACTAGGGGCTGTAATTGACTCTCCGGCTGACACAGACATCCCCTGAAAGGGTCTCACTGAGACAGATACCTGGTGTCAAAACCATGGCCTCAAGCTAAAAGCCAAAAAGTGCATAGTCCTCCCCTTTGGAAAAAACAAAGTACCCACAAACTACGACATAGGTGGTAGCCCCCTAAATACAGAAGACGTAATAAGGGATCTGGGGACCCAAGTAGATAGTAACCTCTCCTTTGATAATCACATTGCCAAAGTGGTTAGAAAATCCTTCTATGTGGCCCACCTAATCACAAAAGGGTTTGCATCCAGATCGAAAAAGGTCATTGGGCCCCTCTATGCTTCACTCATCAGACCCGTCATAGAGTACAATGCCCCATTTGGGATGTACCTTACAAGACATCTGCAACAACTAGAAAAACTACAGAAGTTCCTCACCAAGAGGATCACTGGCCTCAAGCAGATGCCCTACGCAGCTCGACTGAAGAAACTCCAGCTGTACTCTGTTGCATACCACCTACTCAGAGGTGATCTCTGCCTGACATACAAGGCCATGTCCAACCCAGAATTGATGGACATGCTCCATCTAAAGAAAACCATATCCCTTTGAGCCACATGCTCCAGGGATCCAAACCTCACCACAACAATAACTAGGATGTGCTGGAGGGATAGATTCCTGTCCCAGAGACTTCCCATGCTCTGGAACAAGATTCAAATCTAAATTAGGCAGAGCTCCTCGCTAACCATCTTCAAGTGAAACCTTGATGAGTCGATGGGAAACAGAAAGTTTACCCCAGGGATCACTTCAATGGCTCTTCTGGACAGAGGCACAGGGAACTAATCTAAGGGGGCAGTGAAAGCCAACACATTCCAGCTAGGCTTATAAATGCCTTCGGGCAGATAGCCTAGTTACCTACCTATGTACCAAAGTTCAACAGTTAGTGCCTCATTTGTTTGTTACATTTTATTAGATCGATGTCTTTCTAGTGTCATCTTGAGTACTGCCATGTTATAGTGCCTTATAAATTGTTTTGTGATTGCCTGCCCCGAGCCATGGTTTAAATCCTGTCTCATTTCTTCCCAAGGTATTTGTTAAATCATCTCTTACTTTCTCCAGCAGCATGTTTTAAATCTTCCCTCACTTCCTGTTTTGCATGATAATTATGTATTACTTCCTGTTTCTCTTCTTACGGCATGTGAATTAAATCCTCTGTCACTCACACCTGAGGCATGGTTTAAGTCCTCTTTTACTTCCTCTCAAGGAGTGTTAATTAATTCCTCTCCCTTCCTTCTAAGGCGCAGCTTAAGTTAAATCTGCTTCTTCCTGAAACATGGTTTAAATCCTCTTTCTTCCTCCTAAGGCATGGTTTAAATCCTCTCTCATCTCCCTCAAATCCGTACCAACTCCAGGTTTACTAAATTATAAAAATGGTATTATCCTATTTCCAGTTTTAGGAGAATCTCTAGAAGTGTACTGCTGAGTTTGCTGTACCCAGAGGTCTTGCGGGCACTGTGTTTAAATAGTGCTGCCTTTTTCCAGCTTGGAGATGCAAGAAGATATTTACTTTTTCTGTCTGTGGTTCTTATCCCTCCACATCCAAGTAAGATTGGTTGAGTCAAAGTTTTGCACTTTTTTTGTTTTATCTGTTGAAATCCTACTGGTCATTCTTCAGTATCTACACAAAATAGTGTCTGAAAAATCCCATTGCTAGCTCTTTTCTTTCATTGCTGCCACCCTGAGCAACACCTGAGCCTTATAGAGTGTCAGTCCTCATAAGCCTTTTAGCCCTTGTAATATCCAGGGGAAATCCCTTTGTTATTGCCATTCTTGGGTCTAAGTTTTCACTCCATGGTCCTGTTACTTAATGAAGTGGAGCCTGTAGGTCTTTCCTAATGCCTTGTAAGGGCCACAGTATGGGTTTCACTGTGTGGTGGGCAAGTGAACTCTCTGCAGTTGTTGTATGAGACATCTGTTCCAATGGTCAGTTTGCATTATCTAACATGCATCTTCACATGATGTTTGAGGGTTTTGCCATACTGTGTCCCCCCCCCCCCAGGAATGTACAAGGTTTCTGTTCTCTACCAAGTGTTACATTAACTGTGCAAACGCCGAACTGTTCCTCCTCTGTAGGGGGGAGCAGGCCATTGGTTGCTCCATCATATCTCATCTCCTACCTTTTTGGTGATCCAGACTTTGCTCCCAAATATAAAAAAGTAAAACTGGGATAACTGCAAAATCCTCTCTATTTTTGAGCGCTTCTTCCCTGTTTTGGGACTTCATCAGAATAAGGAAAAACAATTGCATACTTTTAAACACATTTCCTCCACTCAAATGGCACATTCCATCCAATGTATGACTACCTACTTAGGTTCATAGGTGTTTACTAGGCTAATGACCACAAGGGCCTTTTAAGCCTAGCCATGCATCCCAAATCTCTGACCAGTTCCGATACCCTTGATAAAGTGTAGGCATGGACCTGGGAGGTGAACTATTTACAGGTTGCCCGTGTCCATTAGAGATATAAGTGGCAAACCAGGGAGGGATTTTCAGTTTCTCCTCCAGTTGTCCAAGTTGCACTTGAATTGGGTTGAGGAGGAACTCTGCTTCACATGGATGAGGAGCTGTTCCATTGACCAAGGTAGTGTTTGGGATACATACCTATATTTCCAGCAGGTCCTGTTTGTCACAGGCAAGGTATAAGTCTTTAGAATGGGTAATTCTAGTGCTGTTTATTTTGTAGATATGCAGGAGGTCCATCAGAGTGGGGTCTGACAATGCCCTGTAAGCCAGGCATAGACCTCCCTTCAAAAACCTGTAGGAGACAATACAGGGACAGGGCCGTGAGGTGGTCTGCATAAGGCATTTTACTTACGCCCCGTATTCATTTAGTGAGGAACCTCTGGACGTTCCATTTTCTGGATATGGCTGGTTAGATACATACCAAAAGGGGCATTGTACTCTGTGATGGGTCTGATGAATGCCGTCATTATCCTGTTGTAGACCTTTTCTTGTTTAAACATTATACATGCTTAATTTGATTTAAAACTTTTTCCCAACAGCACACTCAAATAGCACATATGTCTTTCCAAGCAGAAATGTAAAAGTATGTTATACACTCTGATTTGTTTTTCAGAGCACTAATTGATGATGCTTCATTCAGCATGGACTTATTTATGGCATTAGTGTTCAATTGCCATTGCAACTCTTTAATTTCAAAAGCTTGTGAAGATGTGTACTAATCTGAGTGTTAAGTTCAGTGTTCAGCATAATAAAGCAGGAATGTAGGGAGGGGGGACCAAGACCTTTCTGGATCTTTAATATATAGATTTGATAATTAACTGGGTAATGAAAAACATGTTTTTAGATACTGTATTGATACTTGTTTAAAGAACAGTTCATAGTCAATGAAAGTGCTTGTTTGCTTAAGATAGGCGCCTGGAACACTGGATGTGGATGAAATTTTGTATAGAAAATGGATGGATGATTGGGGTGCCCTGCTGAAGAGAATTTTGGGTACTGAAATTTTCTGAGATGTGGGATTGTTTTGTGGGTGTCCGTTTTGGAGAACGATAGCTGTGTGTTATGTAAATAGGTCTGCAGAATAATAGAGTCGTGTTCTTGTAAGCACTGTTTAGTATTGTCTATATGACTTTTTTATTTAACGGTGATGAACTAATATCCATGTGTAATAGGGATTTTTTCCCCAGCTCTTGGGAAAGATAAGTTAGACAAATGGGGTGTACTTCTTTAATAAAGTACAGTACAAGTCCTTCACTGGAAATGACTTTGAATGTGGGTAATATTTCTTCTGATACCATCTGATTAGTATGGCATTTTCAGTATGCCCTAGTTCTAGGATCATTGAAACCTGACTTGAGGCTAAGTAGCATACACACATAGCGAGGTGTGCAAGTGTCAGATAATGCTGTGGAATAAAAGGTGCATGTTTCTCATATTGTACAGCCTGTCCCTGTCACATTTCTTATTTACATTTTGAAAAATATCTTATCCATGTTCAAGCAATGTGGTATTAATAATTTTTAAATTTTCCTTTTAATGAGAAAATTGTGTAGTTCATCAGCTCAGCATTTTGTACCAGCCTAGCCTGCTATGAATGGAAGCTCCACTGAGTAATTCTGTATCCAGTAGATGTTTCCTTCTGGGGGCAGGGAAACTATTGACCATCTAGTAAGTTGCTTGTGGTAGAGTAGTAAAAATCCCACTGGTACACTTGAACCTCACCTGACAGCTGCTGACAGCAGTCCACCCTGACTTTCATTGGTATTTCGGTGTGCCATCTGTTTAAACTATGTCTTGCACTTAGCAAATAAATTTGTCTTTGAGCAAGTCAGTTATTCAAATGGTACTTCTTAAAATAAGTTTGTGCCTAGTGGATTCGCTCACTTAACAGATTAAAATAAATAGCTAACAGATGGGTTGTACTAAGAACATTAGGTAATGGCCTTGCCAGCTAGTAGTTTTCTGGATGCCAGACATTGGAACATATTTTTCCAATATCTTATTGCCTGTGAACTGGCTAAATATTCTTTCTTTTCAGTGTTTGTTGGAAGGCTTATTTGGCATGAGCATTTTTGGTACAGAAGGGTCCAGCATTGCATGATGAACCTGGCAGGCAGTGGTAACATGCATTGTAAATTTCTCAGTAGAAGGGATGTCAAAGCGGGGAGGTGGTAGTGGTGAGAAAAAAAATGAAATTGTAATTATGTTTATCTGTTTCTACAGCCTCTCACGTTTGTTTGCTGATGCTGCAAGGGTGCTTCATCATACAGATACTGAACAGTTTATTAGTAGCTTCCAACCACTGATGATCATTCTGCAGGACCTACGAGAGAATCCTTCTCACTGGTCGAGTAAGTATTCTCAATGTGCTGCTTTGTGGGTTGTGCAAGAAGTTATACAAGGGGAGATTGCAGTGTATAAATGGGGCTGTGGATTGTATAGCACTATTCTGCACTGTTTACAGAGGTTAAGCAACATGACTGCTATTGGTTTATTATAGGTGCTTCTATCACTTACATTGCGATGTTTTTATTGGGAGCTGAACACAAATACATTCTGTGGGATATGATTCTTTCTTTCATCTGATTGTGAAAATTCTCTCAAAAGTATGTGCTTTTTTGTTGCAGAAGATGACATTGTTCAATCCAGATGTTTGTTTTCCTGTACTGTTTCATTGCAGGGTATCTCTTTTAGTCCTCTTTCTAATTTGTTTTCCCAGTTTGGAAATGTCTTTTTTCCTTTGTACTAGATGCATCTATATTTTCACAAAATTAAATTTAATTCCTTGGTTCAGTTACTTTAAAATGCATGTAGTTATTTATGAACTTGTTTGTTGTAAGGTAAGTCACATTTTTTTTCCTTTTTACAAGAACTATTTTCTCAAAATAAGTTTAAAAAGCAGTTAAAAGCCATTAGCAGTAGGTAACAAATTAGTAATGAACACTGCAGTAACATTATATGAAACTCTTTAAACTACTCTGGATTTTAGTTTTTATAGAGTAACAAACAAAGGTGTTGCAGGTCTCTTGTATTCAAATGAGACACTGAGGCACTGTAATCGGTTCAAGTTGTTTACTGTACATAAACGCATCAGGAGCTGTAACTGGAACATATATTTAAGCTGACTTGTTACTTCAAACACACTCGTATGTGCATCTTCATTCATGCCTGCATTCAGTCTGACTGACTGTACAAAATGGCACTGATCTTACAAGTGCTCAGTAGCTTATATACATGTGCTGTCTAGCTACAGTGGCTGACCAGGTACAATACACACAATGATCTACATCCTTCCTCTCTGATTTGTTCAACATGCAGAAGAACAACAACATATTATACAAGCTAGATATCACATCAGCATTTAACAACAAATGGATTCAAAGTCCAAGTCACTGTGTATCTTGGCTTGGGTCTGGAAATTCTACCTGATCTGGTGAAATAAAGACTGGATTTAGCAGTAGGGACAGTCTCTGGGGATTCTTTTACAACTGGAACTTTTGGGATTACATCAGGATTACGTGAAGATGCACTGCCGTCTGGAATTTGAACAAGTGTAGAGTTACTCTGAGAAATGGTCAGTGGCACAGGCAATCTGCTGCGTCAGTGGTTTGGAGACTGGTAATATCCGTCTTTGATTCCTTCTGAAATCCATTCTGTCAGATTGTACGACGTAAGATCTCAGTTCTTCACAAATATTTTTGATGATTCCCACTTAGTCATATCCTTTAGATGTTTGCATTCTAACGATCCTGCCTTGTCTTACTGGTCTGAGGGGTTTAAGATTTATTGTAGTACAGCTTTTGTGACTGGCATTTTTTCAAAAGTTGAGTCTTGACCATTCTGCTGCTATTTGCATTTGAAATCGATAATAATTGTTTACTGATCAGAAGAGTTTGTCTGTCTGGACATCAAATCTCTGAGCAGGTGAACCAAGCAAATTATCTCGGGGAATATTTCTGAGATTAAGTAGGTTATGAAAGACATCGGTACCATCTCTCCTACATTTCTCCAACAAGTACTTTGCACTTTGAGCTGCATGCACAGCTAATCCATTGGACTGTGGATACTCAGGACTACTAGTAACATGGACAAAGTCCCAAGACTTGGCAAAATTGTTGAACTGCTGACTTGTAAACTGTGCACCATTGTCAGATACGACTTTGTGAGGATTACTATGAGCAGAAAAATGTCTCTCTCTGATTTTGTAATGGCAGTGCTGGATGTTAAAGAAGGTTAATTTCAAACCAATTTGAATAAGAGTCTACTAACACGAAGTAATGTTGATCATTCCATTTGAAATTATCAGTATCAACTGTCAACCATGGTAATTTCAGGAATCTGGTTTAGTGACGTGGTTCTTTTTGTCGGTGCGATTTAGGTACTGTTGCAAATGGAACATGCTAGAGTTTCTCTATATTCTTTAACATAGAAGGCCAAAGTAATATGCCTATTGCCTTTCTTTTGGTTGAATCAGTACCCAGGTGACCATGATGCAAAATTTTGATATATTCCTGTTGTAATGCTGTAGGAATTACCACTTTAGGCCTTTCATGATGATTCCCTCTTCAATCATGAGCTCATGTCTGTAAGGAAAATACTTCTGTATGTCAAGTGGTAGACTAGTTTGTCATGCTGGCCATCCATGTTTTATAACCTGTTTCATCTTCTGGAGAATTGGGTTTGAAGCTGTATGATTTCGTAGTCCATAAAGTTGTGATGAGGAAAAAATTCTGCCTTCTATGACTTCAAAGTCTGCTTTCTCATTTTCATGCTTTTCTGTTTGTCTGGGCACTCTTGACAAAGCACCAGTAAGGTATAGAAATTTGCCTTTAGTATAGACAATACTGAAATTGTACATTTGCAGTTTTAACATCATGTGTTGCAAGCATGCTGGGGCTGTGTATGTATTGGCTTTTTCAGAATTGTCACTAGAGGATGGTGATCATTTGAACGGGTTTGCCATAAGTATAATCATGGAACTTTGAACATGTGAGTGCTACTGCCAAAAGCTCTTTTTCAATTTGTGCATACTGCATTTCAGTTTTGGTTAAAGTTCTGGATGCATAGGCTATTGGTATTCCTTCATGAAGACATGCTGCATCAAGACCATATTTTGAAGCATCACACAAAATAGTTGCATCATAATATCTCAGTGTGGGTGGACTGGCAATTTTTTGTTTCAGAACATCAGATGCTTTTTAGTGGTGGTCCAACCGGGACCAGTTTACCTTTTTGCGTGTCAGCTCTCATAACTGTGCTGAAAGCTCACTCAGGTCTGGGATTAACTTTACTAAATAGATGACCATACCAGGAAAACATGACATTTTCTGGAACTGGCATCTCAAGAATTGCTGCTCTCTTAGACAGATCTGATTGTAAGCTGCAAATGGTAAACAAATGACCCACAAGTAAATTCTTTCAGTTTAAATTTACACTTCTGTGGATTAATTTCAAGATTTACTTCACGAGCATGGTCTAGAACTTTTCTTAAGGTTTTTACCATGTTCAACTTCTCCATTATCCCTTACAGTAATGTCATTTACTAAATCACTTGGATAACCTGAAACATTTGTTCCATCGCATGTTGAAATACTTCACTGGCAGAATTTATCCCAAATGGCATTCTCAAAAATCTGTATTTACCAAATGGTGTACTGAAAGTGGTTAAAATGATGATCTATGATTCAATGAAATTTGCCAAAATGAACTTTTTGCATCTAAGAAAAAAAATGGTGGAATTTGGCATGAGAGCTGCTGCTTCTACTGTGCTCATTGGATGGTGAGGATGTTTAAGTGTTTTGTTTAAATTTCAATATCAAAATCACTACATACTCTAATATCATCTGAGCTTTTCTTATGAGCTATGATCATATAGTATACCCCATTCAGTCAGTTCTTTTACTGGAGTAAGGACACCTAAATTCACCATTTTTGTCAAGCTCTGCTTTTACTTTGCTTTGCATTGCTACTGGAACCTTCCTTGCTGGTTTGACAGTTGGGCTTACTTCATGGAATATGTGACTGGATGTATGCCAAGCTAGTCTTTGAAAATGTCACCATATTCACTAAAAAATTTTCTGTGTAAAGCTATCATTGTTGTTCAGACTTGTATGGCAGACCTCTTTTTATTAAATGAAATCAGTCCCATTCTCAAACTGTCTTTGAGGCCTAAGAATGACTGCAAGGAGTAGCTTTTTTCAGCAGAATGGCATGTGAGAACTACTGCGCCATGAACTTGAATCTCTTCACTACCATAAGCAAATAGTTTTGCACACTTTGATGAATCAAGTTTCTCACCAGCTCTTACTCTGGCAAACATTTTGTGCTGATATAGCATTGTACTTGAATCCAGTGTCTAAGCTCAACACATTTCCCATTAATCCATACAGTACAAAATATTTCACTCTTTGCTGACAACTGATAATCTACTGTGTTAATTGTTTCGTCAGTCATAGAGACGCCATCAACATCAAAAGTTTGCTCATAGCTCTCCGTCTGATGTACTTGCTTCTTCGGAAGCTCTCTTTTAATAAAAGGATGTGCCACTTTAGACTTTCAAAGCCTTTTGAAATGATTCAACTTTTTACATTTGTGACATTGCTTACCAAAAGCTGAGCACTTTAAGTTCATGACTGCCTCCACAATTAAGACAGCTACTAAGGTTGGGTGTCATAGCCCCATTCAGTTTAGATTTCTTTTTCATCTTAGCTTTGTGTTGTACATTATCAACATTCACACCGACAGACACTGCATGCACATTTTTCTCATTCATAAGCATATTCGTAGGTTTTTCTGTAAGCTCATATATTTGACCAATCTCAATGGCTTTGCTCCATGTTAATTCACTGTCTTGAAGCAAAATCATTCTCACTGCATCATTATTAACACCACACACTAGCCTGTCTTTTATCAACTCATCTCTCGGATCACCAAATTTGCACGTTCTAGCTGGATTTCTCAAGTCCGTAATATATGCTGCTATAGTTTTACCAGGCTCTTGATTTCTTGTGCAAAACATGTGCCTTTCCATTGTAATATTTGTTTGAGGGTTACACATTTCTCTAAATTTGCTTTTCAAGCACTCTGGGTCTGCCTGCGTTTCAGCCTGTATCACAATATGGTGGTTCTCCCCCTCCCCTGTACACATGACAGGTGCATACACAAATTAACATTCCTTCTCAATGGCTTCCAAGCCAGCTAAATTAAGAAGCATGAATGACTTTGTACGTGCGTCTTTGTCAGCAAATGCAGCCTGTATGAAAATATAGTCTTGCTCAAACTCGGCAATATTATTAAACACCAGTGGTCCAGGTCTATGAAATCCCTCTGCCATAACAACAAAATATGTTTAAATATAAGCAAAGACTACGTACTTGTAATTGTGCTCAGATGCAAACAACCTCTCTGAAAAGGCTTTATTTTAACACTGTGAACATTCCAGAAACTTTGGATACTTCGAAAAGTTTCAGTTAATGTGAAAAAGTAGTACATTGCCAAAAAATTAGGTGGTCATAGTCTTTTCATACATTTTAACACTTCGGAAATTGTTTTGAACACTTTGATTACTTTTATCAGGATGTTGCAATTTTGGACATTTTGTTTATCGTGGTAATTATTTTGAATGTTTTGAATGCTTCGTCATGTATTTGGCGACTTCGAATAACCTGACCTGTTTGTGAGCTGGCTGCTGTATATTGCTCCACTTCTAACTGTGTGCCCCATGGTTTGCAATTTGCTTCAACTTCAGATCCCATTCTGACGCCATGTCGCATGTCTGTTGTATTCAGATGAGACACTGAGGCACTGTGATGGGTTAGAGTTATTTATTGTACATAAACACACCAGGAGCTGTAACTGGAACATATATTTAAGCTAACTGTCTGACTCCAAACACACTCGCACGTGCATCCCTATTCATGCCTGCATTCACTCTGACTTTACAAAATGGCATTGATCTTGCACAAGCTATCTAGCTACAGTGGCTGACTAGGAACAATACACACAGTAAACTACAAAAGGGATGACCATTTTACAAATTCAATGACTTTTTTTTTCTATCAAACTGCTTCATTAGTAAGAAAGCAACAGTTTTTATAAATTTCAAAATAGCTCAAATAAAGTAACCATTGCAAAAAATAACAGTATTTAACAGTGCTTTCTATACAGATAAGTAAATATGGGTAGCTGTCAGCTTTGAGAGACAGGTTCGTTATCAGTGTATCCCCTTTCACCAGGTATATTACTTGGATGCAGACCCCATAGCCCTCCATAAATATCTATGTGGAAAACTCCCCTAAACATTTGCCTGTAACTCATGCCGAGGACAGGCTAAACATCTATAAAAATCCCAGCTCCATGACGCAGAGCATTCAAATATTGCAGTCAGGGCATCCATTTACTAATATGGGATAACCTGTTTTCACCCGAGGCCAGCTTTTCTTTAAATTTGTAAACGTGGGTTATTAAACCTTTATACATATTCTGAATATGGTAGAGTAACCAGTTTTCTAGTTAGTGATGATTGCTTTCTTATTCAGTAGGAAAAGTAAAGAAATCAAATTTGTATTTTTCCAATTGCTTGCAGGAAGCCAGCCTAGTAGATACTCTTGAGGGCTAATACTAATTCATCAGGACAGAGTCTTCTTAAAACCTGATGTAACTACTGTTTATTTCATTTTAATCCATGAAAAGTGCTGTATAAAAACACACACACACACACACACACACACACACAAAATCCAAGATCCTGTTACTCCATTCAGACGTCTCCAACGGCTATCACTTGCACCAATGAAAATGGTCTGTGACCTTGTAGATGTGTTCATTTGTTTGGGTAATTGTTTCCATCTCAAGACTGAGAAACTTCTAGAATTTAGAATGCTTGCTTTGGCATAAGACATGCATGCTTTTAGTCCGTAGGTGCTATACGTATATCTAATTTTGTTTCCTACTTTTTGGCCACTTCTGCACTAAAAGCCACTATGTCAGTACTCTTTGTGAGATTTCCTAGCAGTTATTTTTGGAGTAATTCCAAACTATTTCACATTTTAAAGTAAAATAAATCCAACTCAGCCCTTTTTTCAAATATCCATTATGAAAAAATCCATTTCAAGAAGCTGAAAGCTTTCTCTGTAAATTGGGGCCATGTTGTCGCATCCTTTAGGGGAGAGCATTTTGCCTCATTTTACTGTTAAGTTAGGCCATTGGTGGTCCTGCATTTGCCATGCCTGCCAGGTGACTATGAAGTGGAGTAGTTTTATCATTCCAAAGTCAGACAAAGCTTTACCAGCAGATTTAAAGTTTGCTGATAAATTAGTTAATACTGGGAGTCTAAAGACCTGTCCTTTCACTTTTGGGGGGGGGACGATGACCTTTTGTTGAATTATGACTTGTGACATAGGCAACTGTACATTTATACAAATGTAATCATATTAACAAGTTCACATTTACAAATATAAAATTATTAAGTCCGATGTTATATAAATTAATTCCTGCTTTCTATTAAAACCTCATTCCTCCTGCAAAATATTTTTCTGCATTATTTTCCCCAAATTTACATTTTTCTATGCAGTTTACTCCTACTCTTTTCTAAAGATTTTATTTCATGTTCTTCTATCTGTTACAATATTCACTACTTCAGATATGGTTGGTTTAGGTTTTGATTTCCATTTTCCAATAATTGCTTTTTAGGCAGCCACCAGAATTAAACTCAACAAGGACTTGCTGTGTCTAGGCAATTCAGATCCTGTATCCCAGTTCAAAAAATCATTTTCTTACACTCATTTGCTTGATAGTTATTCTGACAGCTTGCTGTGTAAGGAACTTTTAAAGCCTTTAAAGTCTGCCAACTCATTGCACTGCGAGAACGTTTTCTCACAGCTAACTTTCTTCCTCATTACACCTCCAATATTTGCTATCTACTTGAACAAAAAATCTTTGGAGAGTGCTTTGGGTATAAAAGTAACCATGCAAACACTTCCAGGCAAAAATACGAAGTCTTCCAGATTTTATTGCATATTTGGGAACCATACATATGTTCTCTCATGGTCTCTTTGTGAGTTGCTTATCTAATCTCTTTCTCGTCTTTTTTGACCTCCTCTGATTCCTATAGTTAACTAGGAATATTTTATATGACATGTTTGTGCCGTAATAACAGGAATTATCACTTAGCTTCTGTTCTAGATTCAACTAAAAGCTTAACTAGTGCAGGTCTTTCATTTAGGATTCCCCTATCCCTTTCTGTTTGTCATTACACCAATCGGTCCTTGATAGTGAAGCAGTCTCTAGCCTGCAGCCCACATGTCTTCTTGGCCTCTTCCCATTCCATTCCATTTCCTTGTCTTATGTATTTGTTCCCAGTGCAGTGATTCCTTTGCTGGCTGCCTCCAGTAAATTCCAGCCCCCCTTGCCTATTCTCTGTACCACTAATTTTAGTCACCTCTAGTGGCAGAAATTTTCTCTGTTCCTGTGATGACGGACTTGTAATTATAGTCCTAAAGTAGTAGAAACTATGA
>NC_056747.1:259609770-259638975 GCF_019279795.1 Protopterus annectens
CGGTGTGGCAAATAACGCTAACAAGAAAGCACCACCACCGCGGATGTATGATATTCATTTATATAGATATTATTTTCACAGTTTTCTAAATATCTCAACAGCCAAGTAACACTCACAAGTCCTTAGCCTTCTATTCCTATGTTGCAGTATTCTTGGTGTGGGATTTTCTGTCTCGGGCGACCCGTACGTGGGCTCCTATACAAAAGCTTCAGCTTGGCTGTTCTACTTCTGTGGGATGTCACACGTAGGGTCATAAACCAGGGACCTTAAATGTGACGTCTGTACGCAAAGACCTCTGAACTTTCCACCTGCAGATTACCGTCACATCGTGTGCTTCATTCCTTCACAGCAAGACTTACTAAAGCTAACTACCTCATTGGGGTTTTCTTCTTTAACCTGTAGCTAAAGCTTGGTTTGTTGTAGTAATCTTTAGCCGATGTCAGCAAAAAAGGGCAAATGCCAATGCAGGTGCCAGATAAAGACACGCATGACCGCTGCGTTTTTTTGCTTAGGCCGGGAGAACGATCACAACACTTGCTCTATCTACCAATCTTTATTTCCTGAGACCCTACGCAACCATCTGGCTGCACTTAATCTCTAGCTAGAAAACTGACTTAAAAAATTAGCACACAGGATGGATCTCATCACGGAGGCTCCAACTAAACCTCCTTGAATGAAGGGCAAGATTCCTAGGCTGTCTTCCACTGCAGCTTCACTTTCGGATGCCCCGCCAGCTAGCGATTTAGTAGTTGAGGGACATCCGACAGATCTGTCTACTTCTGCGGCGACCTTTGAGGAAGCCAGTTCGCAGTTGATGACAAGCATATCCCCGGAGCTAACCCAGACATCAGCTACCGCCAAGGTCGACGGGGAACCAGACACAGCCGAGCCTCCGGGGATTCCGCCTTCCGACAGAATTGCCTTTAGCCAGGCTTCCAATTCCAGGCCTATGCCTAAGACTATCCCAGTCAAAAAGAAACAAAAAAATCAAACATCTGGCTGTACCTGCCAAAGGCCTACCTGACTGGCAGTCCTTCACCTCATCTTTGATGCAGGCATTTATGGCCCTTAGGCCATCATGCTCTTCTCCATCTACTCTTCCTCTCCTCAGCCCTAGCCCTGCCTCCTCTCTCCCACCTACCTCTCAAGATAGGGAAGAAGAGCAAGAGATCTGTTATTCATCTTTTAGATGAATCTATATTTTCCACTTCAAAAATAGCCTCTCCTCAAGAGTATTATTCCCCAGATTAAAAATCCATTGAAGGGGACTCCCCTCCAGAGGATATCACCTTTGGTGAAACCATAACCAAAGTGAAGGAATACGTCAAATGAGACACCACACAAATTATTTTGAACTATTACAAGTGGAATCTCCCTCCCCTTCTGCCATTCCATCTGTCATTCCAGCCTATTTATATATGCTTTTTCCTCCACATCAAAGACACCAGATTCTCAGTCACCTTCCCCTAAGAGGCCAGGCTACTTTTACAAGGTGCCTGATGAACAGAAATTTCTAGTCAAACCTCCCTGGCAGATGCTGTTGTGATTGCCATTTCACCAGATAAACAATCCAGACTCATTCTATCTGCCTGTCTTACCTACGGAGAAAGACAGCAAAATAATGGATAGAATTGGAAAGAAGGTTTACACCTCTTCCACACTGGCCTTTAGGGCCATCAGCTATCAAACCCATATGACCAAATATGCTCTGGACCTAGTCTCTCAAGCAGCTACTCTGCTGGCTGCTACTCCAGACTGCCCCACTAAATCTTGACATCTCTTCCAAACTATTTCTGGCTGCCCAAGTAGTCAGACACTCCATTAGATGTAGTTATGATGCTGCAGAGGCCTCTACATGCACTGTAGCATCTGCCACTGTTCTCGGGAGGTATTCCTGGCTTCATCTGCAACTCTTAACAGAAGACGTCAAGTCTAAAATCTTAGATGCCCCTCTGGACCCTAATTTCCTGTTTGGTAAACAGTCTGCAGATCTACTCAAAAATCTGCAGGAAAAGAGTAAGGAACTGCAAGACATCAAGCATCTTCTGGTGTCCCCTATTCCTAAATATTACAGGAATTAACCTGCCTAAGCCACTTTTGGCAGACGAAACCCTGCCCCAGCTTGGACCTACCTCTTCCAGACACAGAAGAGGAACCAGAAGACAAACCTCTCTCAGCCTCCCTCTAGACAGCCATTTCAAGATAGAGTAAGCCCCAACAATGTGTGACTGGCTTACCTTCCTTCCACTTTTCGCCTGCCTCTCCAACTGCCTCCCCTTTTGGAAAACCATCACCACAGACAAATGGGTTCTGGCTATTATTCAAAAAGGATACTTCCTCTCCTGGAAAGAAAGACCACCCTTAAGGGGGCGTTCCCTTCCCACACAAAAATCAGACACACCTGTTCGCACAGGTTCTGACAGACCTTCTGAACTTGGGCACCATAGAACCTGTCCCTCCAGGGGGAAGGAAAGGGCATCTATTCAAGACTATTTCTGGTCCCCAAAAAAAGATGGCCATGGAGACCGATTCTAGACCTTTCCTTCTTAAACCTTTTCCTAAAAGTGCCCACTTTCAGAATGTTGTCCCTACCAAATTTACTCCCTCTCATACCAGCCCTGGCTTTCATGGCCACACTTGACCTGAAAGAAGCCTATCTGCACATACCCATTCTACCCTCCCACAGAAAATTCTTACATTTTTCTGGACCCTCCTCTCACTTCCTGTTTAGTGCATTGCTGAACACAATGTATCCATATTTACTCCTACCTGGATGACGTCCTGATCCTATTAGACTACAAGGAAACCCTGTTAATCCATCTAGAGTTCACCATGTGCTTACTACAAAGACTGGGATTCACCCTCAACCTCCCAAAATCCTCATTGACCCCCAGAACAAGACAAAATATTTCTGGGTTGCAGGATCAAAACAGACATAATGGAAGGTTTTCTTTCCCAAGACAAGGTCAACTCCCTGACCTCCCACTTCAAAGCCCTGCTGAAGACCCAGCAAATAACTGCAAGGCAATTCCTATGGACCCTGGCCTATTGGCAGCTACCATCCCCATGCTACCTCTAGCCAGAATGCACATGTGAAAGCTACAGTGGTATCTAAAAAATATATGGTCACAGCAGCAACATCCAATAGAGCAAAAATCACTCTCCTGTCCTGCCTACAGTCAGATGTAAAATTGTGGATTCAGCAAATTCAGCTGAATCCAGGCCTCTTGCTGCAACTACCTCTCCCAAACCAGTTAATGTGTACAAATGCTTCAGACTTAGGATGGGGAGCCACAGTGGCAAGCTACAGGGTTCAAGTAAAGTGGCACCCTTCCTTAAAGAGCAAACACATCAACGTGAGGGAAATGACAGCAGTCCTTCTGACACTGAAAAGCCTTCCTTCCACTACTGCAACCAGGTGTTCTCCAAATAGACAACACCACAATTATGTGCATCTCAACAAACAGGGAGGGACAGGAATGTCTTTCTAGATATTGTCCACCACTGGGGCACACCAAGTAGATTTGTTTGCCTTGCCCCAGAACAGACAACTGTAGACCTTCTGCTCCAAGACCTACTCCTCATTAGCTTGAAGAGTAGACGCAGTCAGCATTTCATGGAAGGAAAGATTTCTATATGCCTTTCCCCCCTTCCCATTAATTCAAAACGTCCTCCTGAAAATCAGGAGAGATGATCCAAAAATCTTATTGGTGACCCCCTACTGGCCAAGTCAGCACTGGTTCCCCCTACTTCTCAATCTAGCCAAGGGCAATCACCACATGTTACCCCACAAGGTAGACCTTCTGATACAAAAGGGAACCCTCATCCACCCACACTTGCAGATGTTGTCACTGACACTGTGGGTGATAAACCTCTAATTCCCTTCAACGGGGGGACTCTCTTACTCTTTAGCAATCTGTCTGCCTGCCGCTAGACCCTTCCCTACTAGCCAGGCTCAATGTGAAGCTATTCTTAAAAGTGGTCTTACACATCAAACTACCACGAAAACCCATCTCACCACCATGGGAACCTGAACTTCATCCTGGATAAACTAACCCCAGTCTCCATTTGAATCTGCTAGTATGGCTACTCTGCAGTTGTGCACATGGAAGACAGTCCTGCTAGTAGCCATAACTTCAGCCAGAAAGGTGTCTAAATTACAGGCCATAATGGCCTGCCCATCTAAACACTACCTTCCACAAGGACAGGGTAACACTAAGAACTAATCCTTCCTTTATGCCGAAGGTGGTCAATGATCTGTCCTTAATCAATCTATTCATCTACCCACCTTCTACCCCTCGCCTACCAATGAAAGTGAGAGAATACTCCACTCCCTGGATGTACAAACAGCTAAGATTTTACCTAGACAAACCAAATTCATAAACTCCAATCAGCTCTGTTTCCTTCCACCCTAAGGCCCTGGGCAATGTGCAAGGCAGTCTCCAAACAAACCATTGCATGTTGGATTAGAAAAGCTATTTGCCTATGTTATTCACACACCATGGCATAAAACTCCCACAGTGAGTTAAAGCTCACTCCACCAGGGCAGTGGCAACTTCCAAAGCCTTTTTAAAAGGCTTGGACACCTCTTCCATACTAGAAGAGGCCACATGGTCCACCATTCAGACTTTCACCAGGCACTACAAGTTAGACAATGTCTTCAGAGCACATGAAGGATTTGCCAGAGCAGTCCTGCAGGGCTTTGTGGAATTGGCCTCTTCTATCTCCTCCCTTCCTTCCAACTAAGCTGTGGTACTCTGCCACACCAAGAATACTGCAACATAGGAATAGAAGGATGTAGAATAGTTGTGTAAAATCTTACCACAGCCATAGATGTCCTTCTCTTCCATGTTGCAGTATTCCTTCCCACCCAGCTTAACCCCCCTTATCCTTTCTCTCCCTCATTACTGATCTGTCTTGGGTCTCTTGGGGGTTATACCCTACCCTGTGACCAATTTAACCACCAAATGGCTCCTTGAACCTATGACTGACATCACTGGCTACTCTACTTCAGCTGGGCTTTCAAGTTCTGAGGTCTGTGCATGCAGACGTCACATTTAAGGTCTCTAGTTTATGACCCTATGTGCGATGTCTCATGCGACTACAGCAGCCAAGCTGAAGCTTTTGTATAGGAGCCGACATACAGGTCTCCTGAGGCAGAAAATCCCACACCAAGCATACTGCAACACGGAAGAGAAGGGCATCTATGGTTATAGTAAGATATTTTATACAACTATTCTTTGTTTACAAAATATTACAAATGTAATAGCTACTGTTTTATTGTGACCTATAAAATTCATTTTAAGGCCTAGAATCTAAAAATTACTACCATTATAAAAATAGTTTGTGCTGAAGAGTTTGGCATTCATACTTTCATAACCCTTTGGTTCCAGCGATATGAACATTTTTTTTTTAAATGCGAGTACATAATTTGAGTCTGTCAAAAGGCTTAGGCTCCCCCCATTGAAAGTTACAGTGCATACTTCATGAACTCCAGTGGAGTAAAGGAGTTAAAAAAAAAAAAAAAAAAGTCTTAGAAAACATGTGATATGATTCATCCAATGATAACTATAATCTAGGAAAAAAAAAACAGCTCTTTCAAATGCAAAGTATTCAAAAAGTTATACATTTTTCTACATATATACTTACATAAAATGACATGCATTAAAATATAAAAAATGGATAATACTCTAATCAACATGTGACCTTTAAATGAGGGGGTACAATTGAGATCTATGGATATCTGAAGAAAATGTGAAGAGGTTTTATGATTAAGTTCTGGGGATGATGCCACATGGAACTTAATTTGCCAATAAAGTTGTCTAGCTTCATTAGAGACGCCTTTGTAACCTCCCCAAACAGGTCTTGGAACTTTCTGCAAAACATAAAACAAATATATATTTTAAATTCCTTTACATAAGGTAAAATGTTTGTGCAATACCATACTATGATCTTTGGATAGTAGTGCACATAAGTCTTGGTAAAACAGAGACCGTTAAGGATCAACATAAAAGGCATCACAGGAAATGCATAAAGCATTGTAAATAACCACAGTAGTCTTACAATTGCATTAAAAATTATTTCTAATGGTTCTTGAGTAGGTCTTAATAGTGACATTAATACTATCATGAGTAAATCCATACTGGGCACATGGACCACATTTAGCCATACCATATTGCTTGTTCTGTTGTAATTTTTGAACAAGATCTCTGTTACTACCTCTTTTATAAACAAGTTTAGGCATTTTAACATCACTCATTGGTCCACCTCCAAAATCTTTAATCCGATTCCAATTTTTAATAGCAAGCTCTTTTTTAACCTATTCACTTTTGTGTAGGATAACACCATAGCTCTATCAAGCCCTTTGGCATTATTGACTGCTATGGAAGTAGTTATTACTCAGTTAAAAATTAGACTGTATCTACTTTTTCTGTCATAAGCTACGCTGCTTTTAGTGTTGTCAATCAATTGTTCAGGATATCCTCTCTTAACAAACATCCCCTTTAATTTGTTACATTAGTTTCTGAAGATTCTTGTAAAAAAAAAAAAACAATCTGGGTATCCTAACAAATTGTCCCTTTACTAAATTATTTTCCTGTGAAAAGGAATGATGGCTAGTAGTGTAGATACGAGTTAGAAAAAGTTGATTTTCCAAAACATGGTGGATTCATTAGTATTGCACAAACCATTCTTATAGATGGTGATGTCCAAGTTATCAATACTAACATCATTCATAACACTCCAAAGTGGTTGTATTCTTAATATAATCAATACAATTATTAAGCTTGTTAGTACTTCCTATCCATAAAATCAAGATATTGTTACGGTACCTTAATTATAAAGGCATATAGTTCCATAATTGTGATGGCACAATATATTGTTGCTCCTAGAACCATAGAACACTATTAGCAAAAATGTGGGCAGATACAGCCCCCACAGCTACACCTCTAGTTTGTTTAAAGTATTCATAATCAGAAAACACAAAATTGTTAGAGTACCATCTCCATGCAGTCAACAATGATTGACCACATTAGTGCTAATAATCAGGACTTCATGAAACTAGTCTAAACCTAAAACGTGGTACAACTAAAAAAAAAAAAAAAAAAAAAAAACCTTTATGCCAGTTGTGGCAAATGACCTAGTTTCAGTATAGCTAATTCTAGCAATAATTCCTTAAACAATCCCAGGAGTCTCTAAGAGCATAAGGTTCATCAATAAAGAAAACTTTTAATTTGTGATAGACCCATTTAGCTAGAGGTTCTGCTTTAGATCAAGCAGTAGCTACAGGGTAGATTTAATGGATTTTTATGGGTTTTAAGAATACCAAAGGCAACAGTTCTACAGTCATAGGTTCATAGGTAGGTACTAGGCTATTGGCCCTAGGGCCTATATAAGACTCGCCAAAAGGTACCCTGGCTTTCGCCACCCAAGAAGATTATTTTCCTGTGCCACTGTCGAGCAGAGCCACAGAAGTAATCCCCGGGGTGAATTTCCTATCTCCCATCCAATTATCAAGATTTTTCTTGAACAGTGCTAACGAGGAGCTTTGTTTGATATAGATAGGTAGTTTGTTCCAGAGTATGGGAAGTCTGTGGGTCAGGAATCTATCCCTCCAGCATGTTCTGTTTATTGTGGTGAGAAGATTTAGGTCCCTAGAGTGTGTAGCTCGTAGGGATTGGGATTTCTTTAAGTAGAGCATGTCTGAAAGCTCTGGGTTTGACATAGCCTTGTGTGCTAGGCAGAGATTGCCTCTGAGTAGGCGATATGCGACGGAGTAAAGCTGCAGTTTTTTGAGACTGTCTGCTTAGGGCATCTGTTTGAGGCCAGTAATCCTCTTTGTGAGGTATTTCTGTGGCCTTTCCAGTTGTTGTCTTGTGAGGTACATACCAAAAGGGGCATTGTACACTATAATGGGTCCGAGTGATGAGTAGAGGGGAACAATGACCTCTTTTTTCCTGGATGAGAAATCTTTTGTCATGAGGTAGGATTTCCTGACTACTGTGGCGATGTGATTATCAAAGGAGAGACTACTCTCCACCTGTGTCCCAAGGTCTCTTATCACACTTTCGGTGTTAAGTAGACTGCTGCCTATGCGGTACAGAGTTTTTACCAAAAGGGATATGACAATGCACTTTTTGGCATTGAGCTTGAGGCCATGGCTTTGACACCAGGCATCTGTCTCAGTGAGGCACTTTTATAGGATGTCCACATCTTTTGGAGTTTTGATTATGGCTCCTAGTTTGCAGTCATCTGTGAACTTAGTTAGCCAAAGACCTTCTGTGTTAGCCTGTACTTCAGAGAAGTAGATACTGAACAGGAGAGGACCCAGGACTGAACCCTGTGGTACTCCACTTGTCACTGGTCTGAAGTTGGATTTGGAGTCTGCTGCTTTCACACTGTGGGTTTTGTCAGTCAGCCAGTTGGCAACCAATCTTGTGACATAGGGATTTATACCTAGTTTAGTGAGAATTATCTATAATTCCTGAGTGGGGGATGGTATCAAAAGTCTTGGCGAGATCTAGATAGGCTGCGTGAACCACCTTACCCTCATCTACAGCTTTGGTGACTGCTTCAAAGAAGTCTATCAGGTTTAGGAGACATGATCTGCCGTTTGCAAACCCAAACTGGGTGGGGTCCTGAGTTTGGAGATTACCAATGTCATTGTTTATAAGTTCCATGATACGTTCCATAGCCTTGCAGACCAGGCTCGTTAGGCTAATGGGACGGTGGTTTCCGGGGTCTGTGGTGGCTCCCCCTTTGTGGAGTGGCATAACCGTCGCTGTGCGCCATACAGTGGGCACATAGCCTGAGGTGAGGCTATGATTGAACATAGTACTTGGGTGGGGTGCCAGTTCGTTCTGTAGTTCATGTAGAACACAGCCTGGAATGTTGTCAGGTCCCATGGATGCTGCGTTCTTGGCTTTGGATAGTGTGTGAACCTGTGCAGCCGTGATTAGAGGAACTTTGCATTCTTCTGGTATAGAGATGGGCCCTTTAGGGGATGACAGGGGGGTAAAGTTAGCACTGAACCTATCTGCCAGGATGTTGGCAATATCAGTTGGTTCAGTATATTTAGTGCCATTGTGCTGTAACTCGGAGCAGATCTGAGTGTTGCCATTGAGATTCTTGACATAGTTATAGAATACTTTGTGGTTGTCTTTTTAGAGTCAGTGGCAATTTTGTTTTCGTAACTAGCTTTGGAGGGTTTTATGAGGGATCTCAGCTTCTTACTGAGTCTGACCAGGGAGTTTCTCCAATCATGGGATTTTACTCTCTCTCTTTTTTTTTTTTTTTTGCAACAGTTTCTTTCTTCTGTTGTAGAGTTTGTTTATGGCAGGGGACCACCAGATTGGCTTCCTTTTTTTGGAGGATAGCATCTTGGTTCTATTAGGGATTGCATGATCCATGCACTCGTGTAAGTGCTTATAAAGTGCATTTGTGTAGGATTTAGCAGTCATACTTCTGTTGTCTGTCAGCATGGGTGTAGTGAAGTTTGCCATTTCTGTCTTAAGAAGCGTGAAGTTGGCTTTGGAGACATTTTTTTACTGTGGTTTCCCTAATGGGGGGTTGGGGAGGGATGTGGATGTCTAGGGTGATTAGCTTGTGGTCAGATCTGACCAACAAGGAATTGACCTCTGGTGTGGAGCATTGGTTGCCCATGTTGGTAATAACCAGGTCTAGGATATTGCTGCCCCTGGTAAGGGTGTGGATAAGTTGATCCAAGGCATTGGAATTTATGAAGGGTTTGGGAGGGTGGCTTAAGGGGTTGGGAGGGTGGCTTAATGGTTAAGGTGTTTGCCTTACAAACCCAAGGTGCAAGTTTCGAGTCTCACAAGGGATAATTGGCTAGGCTTAAAATGGCTCGCAAGGGCAGTTAGCTTAGTACTAAACTATGAACCTATGAATTCCAGAAAACATTGAGCACAAGAGTTGGTGCATGAGTAGTTTTCCCAGTTAATGGTGGGGTAGTTGAAATCACCCATTATTAGGGTGTTAGGTTATACCCTAATATTTTCCAGTGTATCAAGAAATGAGTAGGAATCCTGGGGCATGGTGGAGGATCTGTAGCAAGCTGCAGTTTGGATTGCGGTCTTGCCCAGAGTTAGTTGCACTTGGATAATCTCAGATGCATTATGCTGAGCAACTAGCGTGGAGGTGTGGATATCCTTAATGAATATGGACACGCCTCCACCTTTAGTATTTCGGTCCAGGTTAAGTGGCCGAAAGGTGTGTTATTAATTATAGCCTGGTAATGCAGGGGTACTGTCTGGAGCCTTGAACCGTCACTGCACAGATGTCTATGTTCTCCATTTTAAGGAGTGCCTCGAGTGAGTGCATTTTGAGGTTTAGACTTCTAGCATTGAGTAGCAATACCCTCAGAGTCTTCTTGCTTGTACCTGTTACAGTGGTGAATTTGTCATTTGAACCTTGCCTAAAAAGGCACTATAGGGGTGGCTAGAGCCTTAGCCAGTATCTGGAATCCCAGGGGCGACAGGTGCTGGCCATCTCTGGAAAAGAATCGTGGTTTGTCGATCATGTCATCCCAGGCAGACAGATACTTGATCCCCTTAGAATGACACCAGAAGCTTAGCCAATTGTTGAAGTCAATCATTTTGTCCTTGTACTGTGGTGTCATTCTGGGTGATGGCAGGATGCTACTCGGGGCTAGGGTCATACCTGCCTGGGCTACAAGACCAGACAGCTCCTCCATGTCCCTTTTCATGTATTTGTGTTCTTACTAAACCCAGATTCCAAGGAAGCTTCCCCTAACCGTAAATCAGTCTTATGATAAGATAAATTAATTTGGTTCTTAGTGCATTCAAAAAAAAAAACTGTTATAAACGTATTGATGCATTTTGGCCATATGTAGAGTGCTATCCATGATGACCATACCAGCACTCTTATCAGGTTTCATAATTTGAATGTTAGGGTTACTGGATAATTTGTGCAAAAGCATATACTCCCTTTTACTTAAATTGAACTATTTCTTCTAATGCTGATCCATCATCCTGAGATCAAATTCACAAAGTTTTTCAAGCAAAAACAAAGCTGGTTATAATAGAGGTTGTATGTACTTCTTCTCCTATAATGTTCTTGGTTGTTTGTAATACATTTATCTCATATCATAACAGAGATGATTAACTTGCTAGAAAATAATTTAAGCTCCATAAGAGTATCAACTAAATCAATTTTTTTTTCACTGGCACAAATGTAAAGCCTTTATTAAATTTATTGATTAAAATTCAGTAATAAATATAGACTGTAGTTTGTAGATCTTAAAACCATCTGATTCAAATTAAATATCAAGTTTTATAGGAGAAAGAATACCATCAGCTTATTTCCCCATAAGTACACCACTGTCTGAAGCCACAGTATCAGTCAGTGCTTGACAGCACACCTAATTCAGCTGAGCAGGGGGATAAATGTGGATCCAGGTGAAAATTCCAGTAATTCAAATCCAAAGTACACACAGGGTCCAAATCAGGACCCATAGTAGTATTAAAGAAATCAATATGACCTATTACCTCACCCTTTCCCCATTTTGTTCTGTAGTTCTGATGTTGGCCTGGTGAGTGGGGTAATTCTCCCTTTTCTTCTCTTTTGTTCCTCTGTCCTATCAGTGAAGATCTCCTGGGGACTGTAGGAGTAGGGGGTTGCTGTTGAGGTGGAGGTTTCTAAAAAAAATAGTTTCAGAACCTTGGCCTCCAGAAACTCCATTATGAACATAATTAAAAACCTCATTTGCAAAACCATAATGGACTACTGGCACAGGGTAAACATTGTTCTTTTTATAAGTCATCAACTCTTCCTCCACAGATGAGCCAAATAAGTATGCATATGATCCATTTCTGATGAGATCTGCTTCCTCCTTCAATCCTGTAGAAATAAATCTGTAACAAAACTTTCAGAAATTTTGAGATGGGATGTTTTTCTAAAATAACTTAAGGAGTGTCCTCCAAAAAGTATATATTGGCTGCAAACAAATGTCAGTTATGCTTTTTGGCACCACCCATAGACTTGCTAATAACTCAACCATAACACTACCCCCCCCAAAAAAAAAAAAATACAAATCCCCTCAGGTCAAAACGTAAAGCTAACTTTGGATCAGGTTTGACTAAGACCTTTGCTCTGGCCACCATGCAGAGATGATTAGTAATTAGGTCCCTGCAATGTTCAAACTCTCTTATTGGATTTCACATCTACTTAGCTATAAAGCAGGAATTGTGCTACAAAGTGTTGTAAGAAAGTAGCTTCATCAAATAGTAAACGGCAGAACTGTAACTAGTAATCCAAGAGAACTGTCGATTCTGGCCAAACTAGCAGAAACAGAAAAAGCCAGAAAACAATATCAACCACAGGAAAAGTTTAATAATCCATTTAATAAGTGCTTTCATCCTTTAACAAAAAAAAAGACTTTATCAGATACTTCACGCAAGAAAATGCAGCTTTAAAAAACTGTCATTTTGTTAAGGCAATTTTTTTTTTTTTTTTTTTTTAAGGCTGCATTTATGTGAAGTATCTGATGAAGTCCTTAATTGTGTTAAAGGATGAAAGCACTTATTACATGGATTATTAAACTTTTCCTGTGGTTGACATTTTCTGAATTTTGCTTTTATTTTCTTGTAACAGTAAAGTCTTCCACACTCAAACTCCCCTCAACTGTAAACCTAATCTGTGTTCCCCACTTGCACTTAGTCATAACCAAATCTTTATCACCCCTAATGCAAACCCCAACTTTTACCCTAAAGTTACTGAGTTGTACAAGTACTGCAGCAGTCATCTTGACTGAATTACATTTTGTTCAATGCAATATTCAACCAAATACTATGGCATTTAAATGTAATCTTCACACAGACTAGATTTTTACCAAACATGATTAATTGGACTGCTGACAGTTAAGTAGTCTGATCCCTACCTAGTGATATGCTGGAAGGGACTACTACTGAATTTTGAACTTTCACAGCCTCAAATTTCTTATGGTCAAGACCATAAGGTTAAAGTTTTGAAACTTTGAAATTTAAATAAAAAAAAAAATAAAAACGAAAAA
This sequence comes from Protopterus annectens, assembly GCF_019279795.1. Lineage (NCBI taxonomy): Eukaryota > Metazoa > Chordata > Ceratodontiformes > Protopteridae > Protopterus > Protopterus annectens. The sequence goes on from NC_056747.1 coordinate 259,622,819, forward strand.
ATCTTTTATCACGTTTTTCCAGGGGGGCAAGCCCCCCTTTGCCCCCCTCCCCACACACCCTGCTAATTAAATATACCAACTCCAAGATCTCACTACAGTGAGGAAAACTGTAAATATACCTTTCTGCTCTGTATGGTGATCTCCATTTAAATGGATTGAAGTTTCAAAACTTCTATTTTATGGTCTCGACCATAAGAAATTTGCAGTTGTGGAAGTTCAGAATTTAGTAGTAGACCCATGCTGGACATAATGTGAGACAAAGTAGTGAGAGACGTGTTCTAATTGCTTTGCTAATGTTTTTGAAGTAAACATCTGCATTTGTACAGGCAAAATTTGTACAGATTACAAATAGTGTGCGTTTACAATATTAAACCAAAGAGAACTCTATACCTAAAAATAGCATGCTGAATGAAAGGATATTGAGCCTTTCTGATGCAAGTCAACACAAGTAAACTATCATATCACCTTGTTAGGGGAGTGAAGCAATCACCGTGGTATACAAGGGGAGAAATTATGACAACTGGCTGATGAAGTAGGTACCCTTAGGAAAGGGTACTGGTACACCAGCCAGCCTGGTGATTTGAGATACCAGGCAGAGGGTGGAGGAGGCAGATTTAGACAGATTACACAGGGAGAAAACATTTCATCCTGCCAGTATGTGACAGAAGAGTGGGGTCTGTATGATGTACATTTTCTCAACTGAAAAGCAAGTATGCAGTGTTAATGTTCGGGTCTGTTTTGTTCTTGTGCTGAAATACAGAGATGCTACCAATAGCCCCATATTTATAACTATTTAGAATAATCTGAAAAGAAAACTTGAGCATATAATGCTCACTTTAAGTGGTCAGCCATTAACCTTTCCTGATGTTACTGCACATGCCATTGCTAGATAACACAGCAGGTTTTCCCTTGTTCCAACGCACTAGAACTGGGAGTGTACTTCAGAGATGCATGTCGAGGGGAGGGTTGCATAAACTGAGTGTCAGTTGTGCTTGCTTAATTGACAAGTGTGTTTAATATCCTGTATCAGAATGATAAAGTGAACCAGAATCATTTCCAGGTGTGAACCTTCATTGTGGGTACAGTGGAAGACAGCACTTCAGGAACAGAAATGAAAATGCGGAATGAATGTAGTATACGGACAAGTAGGGCTTAATGGAGGAAACAAGTTAATATGACAGTACATTAGTTATGGAAGTTCACCGACTGTTGGACTCTCTTAAGTACTGAAACACATACATAATGGAATATAATTCAGATGTTGCATTTTTTGTTTTCAGGAAAAACGGTGGGTGATTACTTAAGGACAGATGAAACATTTTCAAGCTACTTGCGACAAAACAGTAGCTTGTCTTCACAAGAGGTGAATGATTTGTTGATGGCGGAGCTGAGCCCCAATATTGTAAGTTACATAAGTTATGTTTATGCTATTTTTGTGTGTGCATGCATCTGCTGTCATTTGTGGGGTTTTATGTTTTCTTATTAAACCAGGCAATCCTCTTTTCATACCAGACTACATTCTACAACATAAGTCTGAAATCTGAACTTTCACAGAAGTGTGATTGCCCCTCTTTGATTATAACTTTAAAATATGTTAAGATAATCATAAAAGGAGTTGTTTGGTATAATTCATGTTCTATTCCCACTTGAGCTTTTCAAGAATCTTCTGTACTTTATGCTGAAATGGTATGTTTGCATGTTCCAGCATCTTTTCCTAGTAGTCCATGTGAATACCCCCCCCCCCCGAAAAGAGGACACTTGCCTAGTAGGAGTAACCTAGTCAACAAAGGGGTTATGCAAAACTCTAGCTGAAGTAGCAATAAGAACATTAGGAACATGTATGTCCTTTCTTGAAGAAAAGTGCCATCTTCCATAGAAGGGCCACGCTGGAAAGTCACAATAAGTTAGTCTTCTCTAACTTCGTAAGTCTAATGCTGTGGTTCAGAGACACTCTTATTTTGAAGTTTTTTTTGTATGTGTAGAATAAACTATTTATTTATGTCAGTTGGCATATGAAAGCAGTCATGGAGCTTTTTCTTATGAAATCTGAACAAAACTGCGTTTTAATATTATGTGGTTGATATTATAGCAATAACCCACGCCTGGGTGTGGGTAATGCTGGATTTACCCACAGTTGGTGTGTTTAGGTCACGAGGGCGAAGCCCGAGTGGCCAAACAAAGACAACCGTGGGTAAATCCAGCATTACCCACACCCAGAAGCAGGTTATTGCTATTATACAATGACATTATTTAAGAAAAAAAAAATTACTTTTCTTAAATAATGGCATTGTATAATGCCTCCTTGCTGCCCTTCCACAGCTGTCTGGTATTCTGTGGCAGTTATGACGTACTGCGCATGAGTATACTTACGCAGTACATCAGAGCTGTGGGCAAAAGCAACGGAGAAAGCAAGATCTCCATTGCTTTTTGCAAACTGTCTCTTAATGTTAAACTAGTTTTACATAGCGAGACAGCTTTAAAAAAAACAATGGAGAATCTCCATTGCTTTTTATTTTTTAAAGCTGTCTCGCTATGTTAAACCCATTTAACATAGCGAGACAGTTTTGAAAAAAGCAACGGAGAAAGCAAGATCTCCATTGCTTTTTAAAGTGTTGTAAAAAGCAACAGAGATTGTGCGTTCTCCATTGCTCTTAAAAAAAAAAAAAAAAAACTAATGGAAAAAGTCAGGGTGACTGGACCTTTTTCCATTACTATAACTATGATTTACAGTGTGCACACTGACCAATCAGCGTGCACATTTTGGAATATTAATGGGGGGGGGGGTCGTTGTATAATTAGACATTGACAACACTTTCCTATTAAGAGAGTAATGCACTTAACTGATGCTGTCGTACTTGCAAGAGTAATAATACACATTGTACATTTCTGGATCTGTGAAGCAAAAACAGATGGGCTGCTTTTTGAGGAGAGCTCTGCTTATCCCAAAGATGGAATGACCTCAGAAGTAGTATATTTAAAGGGGAGGTATAGGGTCAAGTTCATTTGTATGGGGGGAATGGGGTGTGCCCACAGGGAAAAACACTAACAAACTTTCATTGGAATGCAGTTTCATGCATAAGCATTTGCCCAATCCAACACTTGTGCTCCTTAATTTTAAGTGCTCTAAAGCCTTATCTGAGTAACTTTTTTGTTAAAAACCTTTTAATATACAACTCATAGTAATTTTTGTCATTGTGCAACTTGAAGATTTGACTTCCTGTACCCCATGCTAAACTGCTCAGTGAATTGTGCAGTGAGATGGTTTTGCATTGTAGGTAGTGCCTAGGTGGTGTTTCTGCAGTCTGCTTTAGGTTTTCCTTCAGCTGGGGATGCATGTATGATGTGTCTAATGATTTGCATTGTTTTGATCAGTTAAAAGAAGAAACCTGCACTATGTTTGTCATACAACATTTAAATGCAATGGCATTCTTCTTTGTAGGAATTGTGCCATTCAAAATCATGCATGTTTACCCCATCCAAAATGCAGCAGTGTGCTGTTTGCTTGCTGTCCTCCCTATGTCCACTAGTGCATTCAGGCACAGAGGTTTGCATGCCTTCTGTATAGAAGACAAGAGTAGACTGACTGACCTAGCAGTCTGAGCTGTTTTTAAAACTGGAGCACCAGTAGTACAAATACGTGCCTTGCCTTTTTGTTTGCAAATTAGCTTGGATACAGAAAAGTTCACTGATACACAGTTTTTTTTTTTTTTTACGTGCATCGCAAGTTGTTTATGATGAAACGTATAGCTGAAGCAAATAAGCAGTTTTTTGAAAATGCTTTAATTCCACTGTGATACATTTCATAAATATATCTCGAGAAGGTTACACCATTTTTTTTAAAGATTGGTCTACACGAATAATTAATACAGCACCTCTTGTTTTCCTCATTTCTCTGTAGCTGTCCCTTGCTAGATCAGGGGTGCCTCTGAAGGAGGTAGTCTGCAACACATCCTTGCTGGCCAAGTTTCTGATGAGTAAGAACAAGAAATCCTTCAGTGATATGCAGGCCCATCTTTGTGCCCTTCCCACAGATCAGCTACAGAACATGGAGAAAGTATTCTTGACACAAGTAGATTATCCCAGACTTCTTATGGTGAGTATTGGGGGGAGCAGATATTATCAACATTAAGCATCTGTTATCTAGTTGGTACTTAATTTGATTTGTGAACAATTTAACGTTTCATGCAAGATTCGTTTTTATTTATTTATTTTTACTCAAACCTGCAAGCCACTGCAACTTGTAGCTACGAATAGTAGATTTCTGCCAGCCTCACTATTTTGTATGCATCACTTCCTGACAGAGGTGTCTACTGTGCATGCTGCAAAATCAGTTAATTGGTATTGTGGGCTTTTAAACTCCACTTCCCCTCAACACACACACTTGGCAGTGTTGCCATACCAAGTTGGATTTGGATAGCACAGCAAGGACTTTGGGGAACTTCTTCCTTTGACCTCCCACTGTGATTTCATTTCTTCTCATAGGCCGCAAAGTTCTCATAAACTAGTCCTCTGTTCCACAGAGTAGAGTAACTGTGCAGTTATTGCACCTATGCTTGCTAATATAGATCTGGTGTAGCATAGCATGTTAACATATTTACAATGTGTGTAAAAATCCATTGTTCTCTGCATATTATATAGGCATTTTGCTTTCTGTGGAATGGGTGTGCAGTCTTTTCTAGAATTCATTGAAATTTTGAGTCAGTCTATCTAATTTTTAATATTTACGTCAGTGAGATGTTGTGACAACATTACTTTTTTAGGTGTTCCTAATATGCCAACAGGTCTGAGAAGAAACTTGCATTGAACATTTTTGTAAACTTACTTGTTTATATAATAATAGCTGTTAAAATGTAAAGATAAATTATATCAAAGCGCAAGTTATAAGACTGTCAAGGTTTATCAACAGTGAAGGTTCATTTCATGATGTGTATTGTCAACATCAAAACTGCATTCATTGGCTTTTCACAGTTTTCACTACTGCCTTTGAAGCTTGTTTACAAAATAATTTTCTCACTTGAAAATTAGTCATTTTTTTCAGCAGTATTCTAAATTAATTTTATTGGTTTTAGGTGGAATTTGTGAAGATGGCTTTCATAGTGCAGTAAAGCACAAGTTTGATTGGTCTGCATTTCATAAATGTTGCATAGCAACCCTTACTGTACAACACAGTAAGGTATAAGGGGCTTGCACCTTATTGAACTGTGTAACAAAGGGTAGCATAGCAGAATACAAGTGAGCACGCTGCTGCTCCATAGTATAAAAACAGCCAGCATTTTTGGTGGGGAGCAGGTTCAAATAGCACTGCCACCAGCTGATTTGTCATAATATTTTCAGGAGCAACAAAAGGTGATTATATTGCACGGACCTGAAAGATATGGCCCCAGTAAGTGAGTGACCCTATCCTGCATCCTCTGCATTGCAGACATTGTCTGTTACCACTTTTCCTGGGAGGTGGCATTGCACTAAATACTTTTTTTCAGCACTTGCCCTCTCCCGAAGTTATGCAGTACCACATCCATTGCATAGCATGGGGTGTGGCTGTTATGTGGAATGTATGTGGTGGCAAAATTGCCCCCCCCCCATATGCAAGTTACACCTACAGTACACTGCCTTGCTAAAAGCAAACATGCTCTTTGCCCCCCCCCCTGCAAACAAAAAAATTGTTCTGTCTTTGTCTTCAGTGCAAAGTTGCTCTGTCTTTGTCTTCAGTACCTTACAGAATACCTTCTGTCTCTGTAATTCCTTGATACCTCGTTGCAGGTAAAAACATTCTTTTGCTTGCTTTATAAATCTACTGCAAACATTCTGACCTTAACACTGTACTCCCTGGCAACTTTCAGTGATGTATTCCCCTAGTGGGACCCAGAATTATGGAATTAATTACCAGTTCAGGTTAGAACAGCAGTGTCAGTTTCATTTATAAGGACTGGTTCTTTATATATTAACCATGTTTACTTTCATGTAATTGTTAGAATATTCTACATTTCCTACTTTTTATGAAACTGAATGTTTAGTTTTTGAGTATTTCTTGCGCATTATGTTATTTCTTTTTCTGTATGTATAGTTCTGTTGCAGCCTTCTCTGTGCATTTTTGTTGTGATAGTAGACCTGTTTGAAGTTTTATTTTCTGTAACTGTCTTTCACTTAGAACCCTTAGACTCTGTCTACTTGCCTTACATTTCTAGCTGCACAGCAATGCATGTGAAACTTGTTTTATTTCATATTAATTGTTTGAGAGACTTTAAATTGATTAGCTATGTTATCATTTCATCTAATTTTATGATGTTTACACTTGCAGTATTCATTTACACCTCACTCGAGCGTTCTGATGAACTTTAATTTTTCTTTTCCAAACATGTTTATTAAATTTACACATATGACAAAGGCAATCTTACATTTATATAAATAAAAAGTAAAATTATTATTTATTGTGGATTTTGTTTTGTGGTGGTGAAATAAAGATTTGACGTTTTAACATCACAGTTCCTGGTTTCTGTCGCTTGTGGACATTTGGATTTTTCTTGGTTCTTGTTGCTGTTTGTTGTGGTTATAAATAAAAAGTATACAAAATGATATCACTTTAGTTAGTTTACATCAGTTTACATCAGACACCATTGAAACAACTTTAGTTGTAAACATTATAGATCACTTATAAACTATCCAGTCACTGTCAGTTAAGCATTATATAGCTCATTCAAATCCTGCCTCTTAAACCTTGTTCCTGCTCTGCATATCTTGTTCTCACAATTCCCATTTTCCACTGCCAATCATGAGCGGACAGGTGATCCGCTGTGGTGACCCCTAACCGGGAAAAGCCGAAAGAAGTAGTAGTCTGCTCCTTCCCTTCTAAAGATCCCAATTCCAGTTGTTTTATCTCTGTTACTTTATTCACTACTTCTAGTAAAGTTGGTCTAGACTTGGATTTCCGTTTTCTAGTAACTGCTTTTTTGGCAGCCACTATAATTAGACTCCGCAAAGCTTTACTATGTCTAAGCAATTATAATTGTGTAGCATAAATAAAAAAAAAAAAATCTCCCTGTCCGCCTACTCTGCTCACCCAGCATAGGTTGCTTTGGTTAAGACATTCTCTGTACTGACTTTGTGTGTGTGTACACATTTACTCCTGGTCTCCTTAAAACAATCCACTGGGAGTCTGTGTTACACCCTTGTTAACAAACACTAGTAAATAAAAAAAAAAAAAATTAAAATACCTTTGTGAGCACTGAAGTGGTTCAAAGACTAGTATATGATTGGCATGATAGACATATGGCACCCATTATTCCAAAATTAAGTGACTGCTACCCTAAACCTTTTGGTAAGTGTATGACCTTGCAACTTATAGTGCTGGATACATTTAAAAGACACTGACAGCATGGTATCAGCAACTTCAGGTTCACTTTCTTGAGTTAACAAGTCCAGAAGGAGAAGGATTACACAAATGACCTCAAGGAAGACTGTCCTAAGGAACTTACTGTTTTCTGTACAGGAGGTACACAGTAAATTGGGGAAAATCATTTGTCACCCATTGTCCAGAACCAAAGCTCTTGATGCACGGATGACTGCTTTACAGAAGTGCAGTCTGGCTGATGTAGATCAAGCATTTACATAGCAGTTGTATATCACAAGTGAATAAACAAACATCTTGAGAGTGCGTGTATGTGTGTGCACGCCTGTTTGCATGTGTGCGCGCATGTCTGTATATATATATATATATATGTGTGTGTCTATATATATATATATATATATATATATATATATATATATATATATATATATATAAAATGTATACATGCGTTTGTGCGAATGACATTCTTTCGGCTGCAATGTGCCGAGAATCAGAATGTCGACCGCACAAACATTTGTGAACCAGATAGTCGATTCCACTTATGTGAATGCACTACTGCATTCGCACAAGTGTAAGTAGACTATATCTGCACAGAGATCGCGGTACAGTGGGGAGTAGAAAGTCATCCACATCCCCATTGTAGTGCGATCTCGGAGTTAGTGATTTGTCGTATAGGAGTCTGATGTACATCAGCTCCTATCTGGCTATCATGTAGTGGTTTCGACAGCAATGTAGAGTCAAATGTGTTGGGCATTTGGTTTGATATTGTCACCGGTAGTTTTTTGCACTTTCGGTATTAACTATTCGTTAATTTGAACGGAAAATGTTTTTCCATTTGAATAAACAATAGTAAACATATATATATTTTTTTCCATAAGCATCTCACTGTTCACTTTATTCCTAAGATTCCTGATCAATCTAGACAATCCATTTCTCAATGCACACAGTGTTTTCATTTCTGGTGCCCTGCCTTGCACCAGCATTTCACTTTTACATGCAACATTCTTGACATTCAAGCTGATGAATATTAAAATGATGGGGTGTTTACTTCTATATGTTTTCTCTCTTTGGCTGCATAGTATTCAGTCACCCCTGCATTTGGGCTTTGATATTTCCAAGTGATAATGGAAAACCTATATGTATATACAACCAACATTCAAAAAAAAAAAAAAAAATGTGTGCTGCTCTAATGTTCTGTGATTTACAAAGGGAGGAGGGGCTCAAGACCCTATATCCCTACACCCTTGCAAATTAAACATTTAAACCAAGTTCACAAAACCATGATAGGGTCAGAAACATGACAAGTTTATAACTTTAATTTCTTCAGTCTTATCCTGACTCATTTTTTCCTTCATAGACGTACTGAATGGAAATCATCATTCCAGCTGCCACTCATATTCTTTTTTTTCCACTTTCTGACCTCTGTCTTTGCCTGCCCTTCTCACTTGATATTTGACATAGAGTTGCATCCAGATTTTAGCACTTCTGTTTTTTTCTAGTGTATTATTGTCCGGTTGCCCAAACATCTCTTGGCCCAGGCTCAGTCCCACCTCTCATTTTAATAATTGTGCATTGCATCCTTTCTACCAATCTAATTTCCATTCATATGTCTGGCCACCAAAAATTAACATATCTTAGCAGATGCATCTGTTATGACCTTGTCATCTGTGGAGTCCTTTAGGTGGGGTATGCAGTCTGCCCTGAAGGGTTGTGGCCTTTGCTACTAGCTTCTTTAGACAATATAGTTTGGTTAAAGGAGATTTTGGATACCTAGTCATTTAACTGATGTTTTCTACTTGGACACCCCACTAGATAGGTATTTTTCCTGTGGATTCACAGCACCAGTTAACTTCAAGGTATCATTAGCCTGCCCATCCTGTAGGCTTGCTGGTCTGTTTGGAAACTGGCATCCCTATGTTACCACTTCCTTTGTCTTTGTGCCCACAGTATACAGGGCAGCCAAGCTGTCCATCCCCAGTATATTTTCTGATACTAGTGTACTAAACATCACTGGCTCAGCAATGAACCTTGATACATTTTATTGCTTACTGGCTCTTCTCCTAATGCTTCCCTCACCAGCTGATGTCCTATACTTATATCCAGTTTTCCTCTCCACTTCACCATTTTAATTGGGGGCATATCTTTATGCCAAGCTGAAGTTTTCTGAGGCAGCAGATTTACTTTGTGTTGGGGGATACTTTTATCCTTAACGTGCAGATACCTCAGGGTTTATTATATTTGGCACAGGTGTAGGGAGGTGCACCCCCCGTACGGAGGATATTGAGGGCAAAGCTTCCCACAAAATTTTTTTCAGTGACCTTACTCTTGCTTTGGAGTACTTACAGTTGTTTTGACTATTGAAAATCATGTTGAGAAGCATGGCTTGTGCCATTCTGTTTTTGAACATTTTAGTTTTCCTATAACTTGTAAGACAGTGATAACTTTACTAAAGCTCAAATGCAGCATATCCACAGGGCTTATCTCGGCCACATCAGTCCCGCAACCAGATCTGGATGGATTGGCAAATTCTATGAAATCATGCTGTTGGTGCTGCATGGAACTGGCACAGACGTACAGTGCCTACTCCAGAAGATCTTTTCCATCACATGGAAGTGTATGCAAAGGTAGAATAACAGGTCTGTAACTGTCTTGATTATTCTATATGCAGTTTCATTATTATTGTTTAGGAAAATTCTTATTTTACAGAGTCAACTAAAATGAGGAAGAAAGGGTAAGAATACAAAATGCAGGAAGGATCTTTTTTAAGGATTTTTCTTTTAATTTCAAAATGAAAGCTTCTGTTTAATAACTATTTATTAATCAGCTGTTTCTGCCTCTTACTACTTGTTGAAGTTACTTTCTTAAAACAGTTTGTAGTACATTTTTCTGCAATAGTTAATGCCCATCACAGTAATGAAGTGTCTGATACATGCATTTTGTTCTGGAGGAGGTACTTCTAATAATTTAATATTCGTTAATATTATTGAGACACATTATCTCTGACAAAAACTCACATATTGCCAGTTTCATCTCCTAAAAACAAATGGGTAGTATTATCACAAGGCCAACACCACACAGCATAGTTTAATTTATATACGCAATCTGTGTGGTGAATAGAAAGAATGATGCAGAAACCTCCATGCAGTTAGTCTTGACTGTGATGAAGAGGTAGATGTCCAGGATATTGTTAATTCCTTGAGTTTATCTTAAACTGCATGAGTGAACATTAGACATAGTAGGATGCTTACCTCACAGAAAAGTGGCCTAAGCCATTGTCAGTGATGTATTTCCTGCACTATTGCTCAGTGAGATGCATGGACACTAGAATTCTGAGTTCACTTAAAGTAAACTGTTTCTGATGTTGGGCAAACTGTTATGGGCAGTTGGGGCTCTTTTTGCTATATATTTTACAGCTGCAGTGAGTTTGAAGGAAGGTCATTGCAGGGAAAGTGCCCTGTAATTCACTGAACACAGCGTGTAGTGCTTGATTGCATTTTATTATCAAGGAATAGACCATAATTTTGGGGGCAGTAGCTTGTGTGAGAGGGTTAAGCATTAAGAGTGGCTGTAACAGGTAGATCATTTACTTTAGCTAATGTGTCATAGTGGTGTTTCCTGCTGTTGGAAAGTGGAATAAATCCAGACTTCGCTGGTTACTTAGTTAAATTTTGTATTTTTACCTGTATGCAGAGGGTTATTGGGCAGAGCAGATTCCAACTTTGGGATGAACACATTGACAGCTTTTGCCTTCCTTCTTCATAGCTAAGGAAATGTGAAATCTGATAAGAGTTTGGACATTGCAGGGACCTAATTACTGATCTATACATGGTTGCAAGAGCCAACATCTAGTCAAACATGATCCAAAGGTACCTTTTAAGTTTTGACCTGCAGGGTTTTTTATTTTTTCAGATTTTTTTTTGTCATGGTTGAGTTATTAGGAAGTTTTATGGGTGGTACCAAAAAGCCTACGTGAAATTTGTTCACAGCTGATGGATACTTTTTTGGAAGCCCTCCCTTAGGCTATTTTAGAAAACATCCCATCTCACAATACCTGAAAGTCTTGGTGCAGAATTTCTTCTAGATGATTCAAGAAGGAAGCAGATATGAACAAAAATGGATCATATGCCTACATTACTCTTCTCCACAAATGAGCCAAATAAATTAAAGATCCACTTACTGGTCCCAGTGGTAAACTAGCCTTGAATATGCTGGTGGCCGAGGATTTACTCTAAGATATTAATCAGAAAGATCTGTTAGAGTGAGGTGGTTGCTGAACCTTGTCAATACACCTTTGCAGTCATTCTAGTGCACTTGTGGTCCACTGTCACAGAAGCTCTTTTTTTAGATCAATCAGTGGGCAAGATAGGAAGTGATCTTTGTCCATGTTGAGGTAGCTCTAAGTTGGATCTGTTTTTGACCGAATAGAGGGCAGTGTATTACCAAAAACTTGAGTGGAAACTATGTTGATCTGAGTGAATAATATTGCAGTTAGTGTTTATGCACCTGACTGTGAAATAGATTTTTTTCTATAATTTTGAAAAAGGGATGTTTGCTAGATAGTGATGTTGCATTGTGGTGTAGGGATCATAACTTTTTGACATGGCTGTGATAGCATTTTTTGAAACGTTATAAATGGCACCAGTGGTGAAAACTGAGGTCATCTATCTGGGCAAGAGGGTTGCAGAATACTGACATGGCAAGTTTTAAAGTTTTGAGATGTAATCCTTGGAAATTAGTAGATTTTTCTGTTATCTATGGTTTCTCAGATTGTATTATTTCCTTTTGTATTATAGCCGTAAAGTAGAAATTTGGAGATCAAACATAATTCTTGGTTGATGAAGATGAGTTGGGAGATGGTGTTGGTAGAAAAGGTCAAGGGTGTGAGTAAATGTAAAAATGTCATCTAGCAAATTTTGAAGCAGTGGTACCGAGTGACTGGAAGATGTGCTAATGCCCCGTTTAAAAGTTTAGAGTCGCAGAACAATGAGACTGTTTGCCACCTCCTTAGTAAGGTGACCTCAGCCTTGTTGACTACCATTCTAACTTTAATTTTAAGTTCTATAAATATCTGTATTTTGCAATGTCTTTTGGATCTGCTTTGCAGATCTTCCAAGCCTTGCCACTTAGTCTGTGGCCTGATTTTAAGTTTGGTTTGAGACGCGCAGCTTTGTCCCCTTCGTTTTAAAAATCTCAGCAGGAACAACCTGTCTTGCTTAGGAGGAGGGCACTGTTGAAGGACGAAAGATCACTTGTGGGATTATTGTCAGGAAAGATTTTGGATGAGTTCTGAGCTTCAGATAGTGAGAGTAGTGTGGATTCAATCAAATCAGGAAATGTTCTAATTTTAATAGGTGGAATTTAGCAGACATTCAACAAACACTTCATATTCAGTCCTATAGTTGAATTCAAAAAATAATAACCAATAATAAAATAAAAAATATAAATAACCACACCTAACCCCCCCAGACCATAGGTCCAGACCCCAACTCAATCCAGCAGCTGTCCAGACAAATACTATTAAAAAATTGAAACCCACCACTTTAGCTCCTGACAACCTGCTTACAGAATAGCTGCTGACATCATTTGCTGCTACCCTGTATTTGTCCTAATTAATAGATTCATTACAGAAAACTACATTCCAGCCCTATGAAAGACTTGCTTCATAATCTAATTACACAAACGAGAGAAATCCGTGGACTGTCAAACATTCCTGCATCCCCTCTCCAAAGTACTTGAAAAATACATACATCAGCATCTAGCCTTTTTATGTGAATACCTATTACTTTTTCTATCCAGCATATGTTCTTCGTGTTTCACTGTTGCAGTCATTACATTTGGGTTATCTGCTTGCAGGTAGCCCTCAGTCGGCCTGATTAACAAAGTCTTGGGTCCTGCGTCGGTTGCTGTCCCTTCTTCCATGACGTCAGGTCGTTAGGGATATAAAACATGCAGCCGATGCCATTACATCAGTCTTTCTTGCCGTGCGGTGCCCGAAGCAGTTTGCAAGTGTTGGTCGGCCGACTCCTGAAATTTTCGTTTTCGAGTTTCAGAACCGAAGTCTTCAACTAAAGTGAAGTACCCCATTGGGGAAACTTTTTCTTGCTCCTTACCGATGTCAGTAAAAGTTAATAATTGCGTTACTTGTGGAAAGCAAATACCTCATAAAGATTTTCATTCGTACTGTATTCTTGCCTAGGCTCTGACCACGAAGTACCTTGCTGTCAGTTTTGTGCTTTATTTAATCAACACCATCTGTCGTCAGTATATTTTCGCTTCTAAATATTTCGGTTCTCTGTTTAATTTTCCAGAAATGTCGTCTGTTAGCCATCCGACTACCAGGATTCCGAAAAAGCACAAAGATAAAGACAGAGACTTGTTGCTGAGGTGCCGGTACTCAATGAGGTGCTTTTGCAGCCCCTGCTGCCCGCTACTTCTGATTCGCAGGCCTCTACTGAGACCCATTTGGAGTCTGGTATGCCGCAAGATGCTTCAGCTATGGAACCCGTGGATGTCTCTACCTTGGATGGGTCTGGAGCCGCTGTGCAGGCACCGGCTTCTGAGGGTGTATTCAGGCCTATGGACTTGCATATTAAACAGACGCCTCCTTCTTTATTTAGGCCTAAATCATGATCCATGCCTAAAAAACCGACACCCAGGCCACATGCTGAGGCCTCTATGCTGGCCCACTGCTGTTGCTGTCATCTGTTGAAGATTTGCCTTGCAGTGTGGGTACACCTGCACATCTTTATAAAGTGTTGTATCTCTGTGTAGGTACATGGTATAAGATTGTGAATATTTCCATATTAAGGTAACTGCACGGCATTTCCATGGTGTTAGAGGGTGAAACCGTCACCTGTGGTATACAGTGACAAGCATCAGCCCACACACTGAGCTGGGCAAATTAAAGTAAGGTGGCTGAGGTGTAGTACTATAGACAAAGGAAAAAATGATCCATATGTCACTTGAATTTCGTCTTAGGCAGCCCAGTCATTGTTGGTTGGCTGCAGTTTGTATTGGGTATAGAGACAGGCCTGTTCACTTCAAAATAGTGTAGTTTCAGTATAGTCTAAAAAATAGTCTGTACTTTTAGATGCTGTGTATAATGTTGGGTAGATTGCTTAGCAGTAAGTTAAATACATATTTTTTTTAACTTTTAAAATTTTAATTAACTTTTATTTAAATGTATACTTATATGGTCATAACAACCTACATCTAGTAGTAATCTTCCTCATTATGTGCCTATTTTAGTACAATGACAATAAAATATGTTGTCCACTTTTTACTGCATAATGTGGATGAGAATTTTTAACATGAAGAAAAATAACTAAGCCAAACACCAGTCATTGATCTCCCATGTAGGTAAGTTACATAAGCAAAAGGTGTACAGTGTTGTCCATAATTTGTGGATGCAGTCACGGGGTTTCATATTTGTACTGGGTTCGTAGATGTGGAGGAGAATGAAAACAAATAGCCAGCGTGTGGTGTCTGAGCTGCCATATTATACAAGATAAAGATAAGGCAGTTCTCCATTCCACATACTATACAACTAAATTGTGATAGTATTATGTTTATGATATACTTGCTATAGGTTTTCCCATTCTGTCTGAATAACCAGTGTGTGCCTTGCTGTTTTTTTACTTTACCATTTTATGTCCTTTTGCCCCTCCCCATGTTTCCAATCTTGATTTTATGATATTGTGTTTGTACTCACCACCTCTTTGTTCATCCCACCAGGAGCAGATGAGTAGTGGTACTGAAGATGTGCTGAGTGTCACAGATGCCATTGAAACCGTTATTCAGGGAGTGAGTTCACTTGCACAAGAGGTAAGGGTGCTTTTATTTGTGTTGATGTATACAGATAGCAGGATTTTGTACTCCTTTTCAGTGATTATGTGTCTAAACTAGCTTCGTGATACAGTGACAATGGCAACAGTTGTTAACAAGAGATAAAGAACGGACATAAGATGTTCAATCCTCCTTTGCTCCTGATTGTTCTTCCTGTAGAGAACTCTCTTGACATTGAATAGAGACATGTTGCATTCCATTTCTTAGGAGGTGTTCACTGGTAGCGTATTTGTTACATACTCTTGTGATGTGTTGGAAAATTTACAGAGGGGAAATGTAAATTAATGTATATTTCCTTCCCAAGATCTGCCATGATGACAATCATTTCTTTCCCAGAATTATGCCACATACCGTGTGCCATTTCTCTATCAATGTAATGCCTTTCTAAGAAGTGAGCATTTAACAATAAAGGTAGTAATGATGGTGGAAAAAAATGTCAGATATCTGATCCTCATCAGGAAGACAATGAGTATTAATGTCAGAACTTGATTTAAAGTGGGATTTTATCTTTTGTATGCAAATAGGGGGTTGAATTGGTGAGTCAGTCCTTTTTTTAAATTTCTGTCCCATTCTGTGTTTCTTTGACAAGACTGTAAAGAAAACAGTGGCCAGAAACTGCAGGTTGGTGTTAACCATGCAGATAAATGTACAGAAAAAGGTAATTCAGTTCTAACTCCCAAAGGTCAAAAGTAGTAGTATATCTTTAAAATATGGATACATTTAGGTTCATAGGTAAGGACTAGGCTAGCTGCACTTCTGGCCCATTTCAAGCCTAGCCAGTTTCCCTTTAGGTACTTGAATAAACCTATCCCAGTTGGTATTACATGGGCCTTACCCATCCCATGGTCAAAAATTATATAGTTCCCTACTGAGAATAACTGGGTTCATACCATAGATAATCTGTGAGGACCCATGCACGACCTAAAGCATTTAGGAGTCTCCTGTGTCCATTAGTAGTAGAACAGTC
>NC_056747.1:259639475-259672005 GCF_019279795.1 Protopterus annectens
TAAGAACAAATTCAGACCTCACTGTAAAAAAAAGTCACACTGAAAGCAGTGGGCAGGCTGATAAGAGACTGTGTTCACTCTTGCAGACAGCCTCAACCCATCTACAATTTGAAATTTCACTGAACACACACCTGTCGACAAAATGGCCTTGTCCTTGTACCCACCCCATCAACAGTTCTCCTTCTTAGGCTGTCAAGACAAACAAATATTACAAAAATCCAACACTTTTACTGCAATCTCCTAGTTGCAGCTCTCAAATTAATTTTAGCTATTTGGACGAAATATACATCTCATTTGTTATCTACTTACAGAAATAAAAATGTGACTACATATATATATATATATATATATATATATATATATATATATATATATATATATACACACACACACACAGTAAAATAATCCTGAATGTTTCAAAGATGTGTTTGAGTTTACAACAGGTTCTGTATGGAGTAAGTAATGTGGTGATCAAATGCTGAATTGTGTATACTGCTGTATTATATTGTATATTTTACTGCTGACTGTGCAAATGTACATAAAGGAAGCGTCTCTCCCTGGGCATCACCAACGAAAAGGTTTTCTGTCCTGTACACATTTCTAGTAATCAAAGGCATCAGAATTTGCTTTAAATTTCCTAGCATACTATAAAAAAATCCTTGTTACAACATGAAGTACTTGTAAACTCCTCAGCTTGATATGTAAAATGACAAAGTATTTAAAACCCCAAATTGCGGAGATTTGAGAAGTATACTAAAGGGAATAATGTTATGCAAATGGAAATGACAAAAACAGAAATAATACATTTTTATCACAGAGGACTTTACACACACAATAATCTGCTAAAAGGCAGCTAACTTATCAGAATAACAATGTTCAACCCCCAGAGTCGCAGTATACAGAACATGTCCAACAATATTCAGTGGGACATAGCCTATTAAATAAAGCAAATCCCTTGAATGTAATTATATTTTCATAACTAGGCAAGACTGCTGAGGACACAGGAGTATATTCAAGCTTCAGCCTGGCAAGGAAAAGACAAAGGTACAGCAGGCTTCACTATACAGACCACCCTAGATCACCTGAAGTCCCAACCATAAAATGGCCACAATGAGGTAAAAACATTTTCTTAAAATACAGAAAAAAAGCAATAAAAATAAAATAACTACAAATACCCAAAGTTGCAGACAAGAAAGCAGCACTGCTTAATAGCCCTTCAATGCAGTTATATTTGACAAAGTTCAAATGGTGCTTAGCGCCTCTTTTTCAAAGCACATATGCATTCTGGGATATCCACCTTCTCACCACCAAGTACACCAGACTAGGTTTAGATCCAAAGGCCATCAAGAGATGTCAAATGTGATAATTACAGATTTACCAACCACACTGTGTGAGCGTGTTATATAGAACTTGAGACAGATAATGGACCACTACATTTTTTTTTTATTCAAAAGCACCACAATAACTACAGTTAAATCTTTTGTCTCATTCTCTTACATATACAGACTGCATAAGACTGGGAAACATTAGTAAAAAGAAATTTAAATACACTCAAGGGCAAACTGCCATGTGCCATAAAAGCAACTAAAAAATATGCTATCATATTCAATAACAAACTTCCAATTACACAGGTTGTGCAATTGTCAGAAGAAAAAAATCAAATGAGTCACATCTGCCTCAGGCGATGAATTTTCCTTTATTAGCAGCTAACCAGATTACACAGCATGTTGGCCAAGATGTCCGGTCTGGACTGATCTGATCTCCTCTGATCTGATCAACTTGTTTACTGACATCAACTTTTATACTGCAAGCAAAACAACTTTTTGTTACATTTCTGACCGTTGACAGTTGGCTATGAAAAACATATAGGATAAACATGTTTATCCCAAATTACCTCAAAACCACAGCTAGTACAGAATGTTCAAGAAGTACAAAATGTTCAATTCAACAACGGTAGCTCAAATTTTCCAGGACACACAGCCTGCCCTAGTAAATTAACTCTTACTCGGCGGTGCGGCCTTATCCCAGGCTTCACTGAGCTATAACCTAATCTCTTTATTCTGAAATGCAGAAAACGGATATCATTCAGGTTCATAAGCAATGCTGCATTTTGTTCACAGGTGAGGCCCATCTTTGATAGGCATATCCCAACAAATAACATGTTCACTTTGCAAGAACAGGAAAAAGACAAATAACAGTATGTTTTTAAAATTTTCTCTTAACATTTCCCCCCTGAAAACACTTTTGTCTTTTATTTCAGCAATATATGGTAAAAACTAAGTTCTTCTTTGCATACATTACTTCATTGGCAAGACAAATTTTTAAACTTCAAAAACATTTGCAGAGTCACATTTCAATGTATTCACTTTCACCAGTCTGTTGCAATTGCTGGTACATCGTCTTCGTAACAGCAATATCAACCAGTCTTTGTAGAAGACCTCTGATACAGGGTATACAACAACAACCACATACCACCATGATAACCACAGCGACTCCAACGGACACCAGGAAACTGCCGATGAGATTACTCCATTTTCCAAATCACACCTGTAGAAAATCTGTAAAGGGATTATTTACCCCAGAGTTCTCTACCAATTCTTCGGATAACATCTCCAAACCTTTCAAAGCTCAAGTGATACTTCCATCAGGCGCAGTGTTGTTTGGAATGTATGTAAAACAGAAAGTCCCAAACATCTTGCAAATTCCTCCTTCTTTGGCCAGGAGCATATCCAACGCAATTTGATTCTGCCATGCCACCTGCGAAGTGGCCTCCAGTTGTTCAGCAATTCCTTTCAATGCATCTTTGGTATAGTTCACAAAACGCTGCTGGTTATAGTAAATGTAGTTGATACAGTCCACATTCTTATTAGGTTGAATCCAGACAAAGATGGATGTAAAACCAGCTGCTATTTGGTTTATTGCTTTGTATTCATCAGGTACGCCTCTTGGTACGCCAATGCTATTGATGTAGACACCGTTATCGAAAGATTGCTTCGGTGCCTCTTTCTCCTACTCAACCACTTCGGCTATATTTCGAGTTCTCTTACGAAATTGCTTGCTGGAACTGGGAAAATGTAGAATGGTAGAATTAACTTTACAAGTGCACAAGTTCCCTTCCAGGGAATCGTAAGCCTTGATCTGAGTTTGTCTCCACATAACCACCATACGTCTGCTAAACTATGAGTTTGGTTCTCCAGAAATGGATTCCCATTGCCATTCACAGAAACATTGCAATAGTTCTGTCCCATATTGCCATAATTTTTCCCTGTGCCATCTCTGGAAATGCAATATACGAACCTGGATAGGAAATCTCTGCAGGCGGTTTCTCAACTTTGCTTATGACCGAAAACCGAAGTTTCATCTTTGCATTTATCTTCAGTTTTGTTGAAGAATAATTTCAACAGACATGTTAGGTTACCTTCATCTTGCATCAATGGGACTGTTGCCAATTGCTGTTTACCTTCAGCACAAGAAATACAGTTCTCACGATGTGCTTCTCGGGTACTATATCTAACCCAAGATAACCATTCATTATGGTGTACGAATCCAGTGTCGAGTAACAATTGTTCTTCTTTTGTGAAGGCAAAATCTGCTTTATTTGTAGCATTCTTAAGGCTTTGTACTTTAAGTTGGAGGGTCCCCAAAGGATCAGTTCTAGTTGGAAGAGACACTCCGATTCCATAAACTCCTGAATCACTTTCTTGTGGTGACACAATGGTTATAGTAACTACTCCGGTACCTTGGAAATGCGCAATTTTTATTCTTTGTTGCCTGCTTTTATCTTTCTCTGGTATCACTGCACCACTTGTTTCCCATCCATTCACATCTGTTGACCAACAAACACTTGACAGTCTCTATTGCACAAGTATTTTGCATGAGTCAAGAAATTATTATTGTTCCATTTAGAACAGTCCAAAATTCCTTCACAAAGTTTCACCTTAAACACAGTAGTAACACCTGTTTGTGCTTGCAGCACCACCATTCCTTTTTCTCTTGCAACTGTTCCTTCTCGTATGGACATATTTACTTTCGCCACCAAAATCATCATCATGTGACAGTTCAAGTACCAGTTGAACATGGCCATCCTCCCTAAGGACTACCTCGCGCCATTGGTTTCTTCACTGGGTTTGAGACGAACTAACCCCTATTGGGCTAATCCCCCTTTGTAGCCAGACTTTGCGCTCAGAGGTCCAGTGGAGTTTGACCAATATCAATGGCAGAAGGAAGAGCCTTGAGGTTTTTTTTTTTTTTTACAGTGGGTGATATGAATCCACGAAGTCCTCTCAGCGATCTTTACATCCATAGGTGTCGAGATAGGTACTTGGTATGGGCCTTCCCACCTGGGGGATGACCAATTCTTTCTCTTCACAATTCGGATCCACACCCAGTACCCAGGTGCCACGTTTAACAAGGTTTCATTTCTGGAATCTGCAAAAGAGTCATTGGTTACAAGAGATTTGACATTTAGCAGCTTCTTCATATAATCCGCTAGATCCTCACCCCCCTCACGTTCCGCTGGCAACAATCCTTGCCACTGCGGGACGTAATATGGTCTCCCAAACAAAAGTTCAAATGGTGTAAGTCCTTTGTAGGAAGGTGAGATTCGCATGTACAGGAGTGCCAATGGAAGGCACGCAGTCCAGGACCTATGTGTTTCTGCCATTAGTTTGCGGAGCTTACTCTTCAAGACACCGTTGTGTCTTTCCACCAGTCCAGCTGATTGGGGATGGTAAGCACAATGATTTTTGAGATCAATTTGAAACACTTGACCCAATTTCTGAACAATCTGGTTAACAAAATGTGACCCATTATCACTGTAAATGCATCTTGGCAGGCCAAATTGGGGAATTATTTCTGTAGTCAAAAGCTTTGCTACTGTTTGTGCATTCGGATGCTTCACTGGAAAAGCTTCTACCCATTTAGAAAAAGCATCAATAATGACCAAACAGAACCTTTTTCCCTCTGAGGGTGTCAATTCAATAAAGTCCATACAGAGTGTGTGGAATGGATACGGAGGGGTAGGGAATGCCTGCTGAGACTTTTTAACTCCCCCCTGAGCATGATACTTTGCACATAATAAACAAGATAAACAGAATTGCTTTGCATAAGTTGAAAACCCTTTACACCAAAACACCTTAGACACTATTTGAATCATCGTCTGTACTCCTACATGGGCAGGTCCATGGCTAACCAATGCTGCATACCTAAAAAGGTTTGAGGGCAATACCATTTTGCCATCTGATGCCCTATACAACCCACTCTGTTGAGTGATACCATATTTTACCCAACGACATTTTTCCTTCTGTGTCATCAATGTTTGCATTACTTTTAGTGTCTCTAAGTCTAAGAGGTGTCCGGGCTCCAGATCATTATCATGTAAAAGCAAATCATTTTCTTGAGCTGCCTTTTTTTGCAGCCATATCAGCAAGGGCATTTCCCCTGGAGACAGGATCTTTGCTGTTGGTATGTGCGGAACATTTACATATCGCTATCTGAAGTGGTAGTTGCACTGCATCTAACAACTGTAAAATTAAATCTCTGTGATTTATTGGTTTGCCTGTCGCACTAACCATTCCCCTATTCTTCCATAGTTGAGCGAAAACATGTACAGTGGAGAAAGCATATTGACTATCTGTATAAATTGTCACTTTTTTACCCTCCCCTAAGGTACAAGCTTGAGTCAAAGCCACCAACTCAGCTGCCTGTGCAGAATAAATGTTTGACAATCCTTTTGCCTCCAAAACTTCAGTTTCTGTGGTGACAGCATACCCTACTACTGTTTTTCCTACAGTGTCTTTCTTTGCTGATCCATCTACAAACAAAACGAGATCAGAATCTATCAACAGAATATCCGTTAAATCTGGTCGGGGAAGTACTTTGTCATGAATGCTCTCTAAACAAACGTGTGGAGTACCTTCTTCTGGAGTCGGCAAAAGTGTCGCCGGATTAAGAGTAGTACATCTTTCTATGGTCATATGAGGCTGTGTCAGCAGCACTGTCATACACGACAAATGTTGACTAGGAGATAAAAAGGTTATCTTATCTTGCAAAAGTATAGTAGCTACTGAATGTGGAACCCGCAATTGTAATGGGTGAAACAAAACTAATGATGCTCAGGCTTTTACTGCCATGACAGCCGCCACCACAGCTTGAACACAATGCGGCAATGCCCTTGCAACAGGATCTAATCTGGAGGAGTAGAAATCTATCGGCCTCCGTTTATCCCCATGTACTTGTACCAGAACCGAAGTCATATATCCTCCCTTACAATCAACCATTTGTACAAACGGCTTAGAATAGTTCGGAAAACCCAAAAACAGAGGATCCTGCTATCAACTGCTTAATTCTAATAAATGCCTGTATTGCCTTATTTGTCCACTGTATTATTCTTAGCCGCCATGGGAGTATCATAGATCATTGCGATCAATGGCCCCTACTTCATCAGCATAGTTAGGGATCCAACTTCTACAAAAATTAGTCACACCTAAAAAGGACATCATCTCCCGCTTAGTCGTAGGCATAGGTGCCTCAAGAATTGCTTGTTTTCTTTTGTTCTCCAATTGTCTACCTGCCTGCGAAATTAAATAACCCAAGTACTTTACTTGTGCTTTCCACAATTGTAACTTTTCTTTATTTACCTTATGTCCTTGCTCGGCTAAAAAACTAAGAAGGGCAAGGGTATCCTTTCTACAACTTTCATGCGTGGGTGAGGCCAACAAAATATCATCTACATACAACAGAACCTGGCCTCCCTCTGGGGGAACAAACTGAGCTAAATCCACAGCCATTTCTTGTGCGAATATTGTCGGACTCTCACAATAGCCCTGTGGCAATCTGGTGTAGGTGTATCTTTTACCTTGATAAGTGAATGCAAACCAAAATCTACTCGCCTTATGTAGTGGTATGGAGAAAAAGGCATTGCTTATATCTATGACAGAAAAATATCTGTGCCGAGGTAATAAATCATTAAGTAATGTATAGGGGTCAGGGACCACCGGTGCTCTTGGGATCACAGCCAAATTAACTGCTTGTAAATCCTGAACCAACCTCCATGACCCATCCGGTTTCTTTACAGGAAACAACGGAGTATTGCAGGGTGAATCTGGGCATTCAGAAAGAATTCCTACCTGTTTTAGCTGCTCAATGACTGGCTTAATTCCTTCCTCTGCTTGTTTACTTAGTGGGTATTGGTGCTTATGAGGTCTGAAACCTGATTTTGGAGTTATACAAACTTAACCTGCTGTTTTCATCAGTCCTACATCCCCTTTACCGTTTGACCATAAATCTACAGGTAAGGCACTTAGTCTTCCTCTTGAGTTAGGAGGATTTGTCATGCCATTTCTGTTTTGTCATCCCTGAGGTGCACACTTGGTTGTGCCCAAGTCACCCAATTTAATCTTTGCACTTGGATCGGTTGATCCTTCAACTGACTTTTGGAAATTGTGTCCCAATTTGTTACCTTTTTTGCCAAATCTGCCCAATGTGTCCCCACCGCTTTAGTAATTGAAATATGTGGGCTATAACCTGAGCGATATAAAGAACTCATTTCCTTGGTCAAAGTACAGGTCACTACTGTATTACCTTGCTTATCCCAAAACATATCATTCAAAATTATCCTTGCACATTTGTGCCTAAAGAATTCTTTTCAAATTCTTTATCCGGACCAGGGGCCTGTCTGTAGTACATAGTACAATGTAAGTGTGCCGCAACCTGCGGTGACCCGCTCTTAGATTTACTTAAAGCTAGGTTGATCAAATCTGTATCAACCCTCCCCGGCCCATTTGAAATCAAGTCCTGGCTATACCAGTAAAACAAGTCTTGTACTCCTTGTACCACCAAGCCATCCGCTAACCTTTTCGCCTCAATGCCTTTAGGTGTGGGAATTGCCGCTATTCCAAACAAATGCATCAAATCTCTTCCCAGCAAATTAACTGGACAAACTTTCAATATAATTACCCTACACCTAACAGTTTGGTTTGTTTGCGGATCTGTGAACAATAGAGGATGAGACAGTGGTTCCTTACAGATTTTCCCGTTTGCCACTTTCACAAGGACAAACTCATCTGTTTCGCAGTTCGGGAGTAGAACTGCTGGACCCAAAAGTGTACACGATGCACCTGAATCACATAAAAACTCAACTTTCTGTCCCTCAACCAAAAACTCTGTCATGGGTTTTTGATCAAGATGCATAGCAATACCCAAATGTGCCAGGTTTATGACTTCACAGTCACAATCCCGCCCTTCCTTAATTTCCTGGGTGTCCTGACATTCATTGCAGAGTGTGTCTGCCTCATCATCATCACAATCATTCTCGCTTTCTTCTTCTCTACAATAATCACAATAATGAATTTGGCACCTTCCTTTACTATCATATAGTCATGCGGAGCCCTAGTTCGTAAGCTGTGGGGGATGTTGCCACTCTTCGCAGTCGGCAGCATAGTGCCCACGTCTACCACATTTAAAACAAACAAACAAACAAACATTTTCCACATTTTAACCTCCCCTCATATTTCTCTGAATGTCCACCCTGTTTATATGACGTGTCCCATTTCGGGCCCCCACATTTTTGTACGCCACCATGGCGCCCTTGCCCACTTTGGTCCTATACCAAAAATATACCATCATCCCCTACTGCTTGTACTTTCTTTTTTAAATTGAAATGTTGTTCAGCATGCTGTGCATATTCAAACAAAGGTTGCAGTCTACATGTTCTGTGATCAACCATATGCTTAGTTATAAAACTATTTATCGGAGCCTTACAACCTTTAAGAAAAGCGTTTTTTAATTGCTGTTCGTACGGACTATCAGTAATCTGATCCTGCGGAATCATCATTCCACAATGGTTATTGAACACTTCTGTCAATCTTACAATATAGTGATCTACAGATTCATCATCATTTTGGATGCACTGATTTATTACTGTCCAATCTGCTCTTGGATGCCACTTATCAGAAATTCTCTTCAACAGATCAGTGACTCGCGTGTCTAACACCCCAGAATTATGCTTTAATGTAGTGCCGTCATCTGCCTTACATGTCCAAGTACTACAAACTAAGTGCCAATCTGGACCCAGGATTTGTCGCACTACTTGTTCTACTTCTAAACCATTTAGAGGATAACTTAAACGCATACCAACTATGTCTTTTGAAAATTAACCTTGGGATGAGGAATACCATCCGTAGCTCGTTTTATATCCTCTCTAGCCCAGGGATGATAAACTAAAATAGTTGGCTCTTGTCCAACATCCCCTGCTTGTGGGTTTGCAACTTGTATTAGGGGAAGGGCTTCTGAGTGGTCAAAGTTTAATGGCCCAATGTCCTTGCCCTGCTGGTCCTGACCTTAACTGCATAGGTTGGTCTACCAGTTGCAAAGCAACCTTGGGTACTACAGGAATTTGCGGGCAAGTTGGAGGGGTCACAACGTTTCCTTGAGCAGCCAATAACCCACCCTACTGTACAGATCCCACATCTTCAGACTGATATTGAGGAGGTTCCGCCGGTACAGCACCAGCAATTTCCCCATACGATGGGGCAGCTGCCTGCCTTTGTACCACACAAACTGTATGCTCATCCTCCTTATCTAAAAATAAAGCTACTTTTCCACTTGGCACCAGTGATCCCTTTTGATTTATTTTTTCTTTTTCCTGGCACTGTTTTTCGTTTATAGCTCGTTTAGTTGCCTCTTCTAACCATTTTTGTGCTTGGGGAAATCCCAATTGTCTTTGTTTTTTTAGTTCTAGTTCCCGCATCTCTTTTCAAATCTCTAACCAATTTTGCACAGGCATTCTTATTCAGTGTACCATCAAAATCATATCTCGACTTCCACTTTTTCAAAAATTTAACATTATTTTTGTTTAAACCTTTCATATACTTAGCATCAACATTTAAACAGGCATCACTCTCACACTTGCAGCAACTCGAACCCATGTTTCCCCTAGATTTCTTATTTTAACTTCCCCTTCCTCTTATTTTTTTTCTCTTTCTCAGGTATTTAGGACTGTATCAAAATTATTTTACAGGGCTTATTATAAAATGGGACTATCTTAACGGGTGACCCTAACAAAATAATCTTAACAAGTAATCCTACCCATCCTTAACTAAAAATAAAACCTTGTCGACAAGATTAAATTAAATTAAAAGAAATTTATGTTTCATCCTACCTGAACCAGATGAGACTCCGTTTCCCCTTTTCATTCAGAAACCATCCCTCAGATAGGGATAAGAGAGCGGCCGGCCTCTTTTCAACGACAAATCAGTCGGAGGGCTTTCAGTCGAGGGAATCTTAAGATGAGAAACCCTCATCTGCACAGGTTTTTTGGTCTCTCTGTCGGTCTGATCCGTATCTTCGTAGAGGTTTCTGGTCCGAAGGACCAAAATGTCAGAAGAAAAAATTCAAACTAGTCACATCTGCCTCAGGCGATGAATTTTCCTTTATTAGCAGCTAACCAGATTACACAGCATTTTGGCCAAGATGTCCGGTCTGGACTGATCTGATCAACTTGTTTACTGACATCAACTTTTATACTGCAAGCAAAACAACTTTTTGTTACATTTCTGACAGTTGGCTATGAAAAACATATAGGATAAACATGTTTATCCCAAATTACCTCCAAACCACAGCTAGTACAGAATGTTCAAGAAGTACAAAATGTTCAATTCAACAACGGTAGCTCAAATTTCCAGGACACACAGCCTGCCCTAGTAAATTAACTCTTACTCGGCCGTGCGTCCTTATCCCAGGCTTCACTGAGCTATAACCAAATCTCTTTATTCTGAAATGCAGAAAACATATCATTCAGGTTCATAAGCAATGCTGCATTTTGTTCACAGATGAGGCCCATCTTTGATAGGCATACCCCAACAAATAACATGTTCACTTTGCAAGAACAGGGAAAAAACAAATAACAGTATGTTTTTAAAACTTTTTCTCTTAACAGCAATCTGTAAAAAATATATAAATATTCAAAAAATGTTAAATTAATAAAGTATACATTTAAAATCTGTAGCAAAGAAATAAAACACTGGACTTTTTTTCAAAACACTTTTAAATTAATAGATTATTTAAGACCAGGAAAGGCATACTCATTCAAAAATATTAAATCCAATTGATCATCTTTGTCATAAGCTGGAATAAAGTTGATCATATTCAGTCGTCAGTGAAACCCAGCCACTGGGGATGCACAAGCCAGTGCATTTCTTTGCGCCAGTCCCAAGCCCAGATAAATGGAGAGGGTTGCGTCAGGAAAGGCATCAGGCATAAAATTTTGCCAAATCATACATGCGGACAACAGTACAGATATACATAATGGATCGGTCAAGGTCCAGGTTAACAATGACAACCACCAGTACTGTTGGCCAACAGGGTGCTGGGTGGAAATTGGGCTACTGTTGGCCGAAGGAGGAGAAGAGGGGGAAGGCAAACCCAAAGGCATGTAAAGGCTAGGACTGTGGTAGTGAGGTACAGAACTTTGAATGTTGGCAATAGGACTGGTATAGAGAGAGAGGTAGCGGATATGATGGACAGAAGGAAGGTTGGTATATTGTGTGTGCAAGAGACCAGATGGAAGGGGAGCAAGGCTAGGTGTATTGGAGGTGGGTCAAATTGTTTTATCATGGTGTGGCTGGGAGGAGAAATGGCGTAGGGATTAGCCTGAAGGAACAGTATGCTAAGAGTGTTTGGAGGTGAAAAGAGTGTCGGAGAGAGTGATGTTTATGAAGCTGGAAATTGATGGTGTAATGATGAATGTTGTTAGTGCATATGCTCCATAAGTTGGGTGTGCAATGGATGAGAAAGAAAAATTTTGGAGTGAGTTGGATAAAGTGGTGATGACTGTACCCAAGGTTGAGAGAGTGGTGATTGGAGCAGATTTCAATGGGCATGTTGATGAAGGGAACAGAGGGGATGAGGAAGTGATGGGTAGGTATGGTGTTAAGCAAAGGAATGCAGAAAGTCAGATGGCAGTGGATTTTGCGAAAAGGATGGACATGGCTGTGGTGAATACGTATTTTAACAAGAGGGAGGAGCATAGGGTGACATACAAGAGTGGAGGGATATGCACACAGGTGGATTATATCTTCTGCAGAAGGGCCAGTCTGAAGGAGACTGGAGACTGTAAAGTGGTGGCAGGGGAAAGTGTAGTTAGGCAGCATAGGATGGTGGTTTGTAGGATGACATTGCTGAGCAAGAAGAGGAGGAGTGTGAGGGCAGCACCAAGGATCAAATGGTGGAAAGTGAAAAAGGGTAATTGTGAGGTGGAGTTCAGGGAAGAGTTAAGACAGGCACTAGGTGGCAGTGAAGAGTTACCGAATAGCTGGGTAACTACAGCAGAGCTAGTAAGGGAGATGGCTAGAAAGGTGCTTGGTGTGAAATCTGGAAAGAGGAAGGAGTACAAGGAGACCTGGTGGTGGAATGAGGAAGTACAGGAGAGTATACAGAGAAAGAGGTTGGCGAAGAAGTGGGATTGTCAGAGAGATGAAGAAAGTAGACAGGAGTATAAGGAGGAGATGAGGTGCATGGCAAAGAGAGAGGTGGTGAAGGCCAAGGATAAGGCATATGAAGAGCTGTATGAAAGGTTGGACACTAAAGAGGGAGAAAAGGACCTGTACTGATTGTCTAGGACCAAGCTAGTAAAGATGTTCAGCAGGTAAGGGTGAGTAAAGGATAATGAGGGAAACGTACTCACAAGCAAGGAGAGTGTTGAGCAGATGGAAAGAGTACTTTGAGGGGCTAATGAATGAAGAGAATGAGAAGGTTGGATGATGTGCAGATGGTGAATCATGAAGTGCAATGGATTAGCAAGTAGGAAATAAGGATAGCTATGAAGAGGATGAAGAATGGAAAGGCTGTTGGTCCTGATGACATATCAATGGAAGCATGGAGGTGTTTAGGTGAAATGGCAGTGGAGTTTTTAACTAGATTGTTTAATGAAATCTAGTAAAGTGAAAGGATGCCTGAGGAATGGAGAGAATGTGTTTTGGTACCGATTTTTAAGAATAAGGGTGATGTGCAAAGCTGTAGTAACTACAGAGGGATTAAACTGATCAGTCACAGCATGAAGTTATGGGAAACAGTAGTGGACACTAGGTTAAGAAGGGGCGCAATGATTAGTGATCAGCAGTATGGTTTCATACCAGAAAAGAGCACTACAGATGCGATGTTTGCTCTCAGAGTGTGTTGATGGAGAAGTACAGAGAAGGTCAGAAGGAGTTGCATTGTGTCTTTGTGGACTTAGAGAAAGCATATGACAGGGTGCCTAGCAGACCTCCCAACCATACTGATTTACTCTGTTTTTACTGAGTTTTGGCGTCCAAATGAAGGGGTGCCACGATTCCAGAGTGCGTGCGTAAGGGTGTGCATGTGGTGTATCCCAGATACGATCCAGCTGGTTCAAAGTGGATAATCACACAGTGAGCGAGTCAGTGAGAGGATAAATTAATGAATGAAGTCTGACTAACCTTGATGCAGCATGTCTGCAATGTGCTAATCTAGCCACCATATATTTAAAGTAGAAGTGATGACCACGATTCAGTTTAAAATCGAAAACTTTCCCACTTCACCAAAACCAGCTGATCACCAACAGCTTAACTTGTGCAGGTAATAACCAGCTTTCGGATTGGAAAATTAAGCTAGCTCTCCATTTCCCATATATATACAGAAAAATAATGGTCTCCTCAGTAGGTATTGGATGTTGCTGTAGTTGCTTCCCTTACCTTAGGAGCATGCTTAGGACAAATGCAAATTTATACCAAATGCAGAGTTGCCAGTTAATGGATCTTTAAGTTAATCCCTCTTCCTGACTGTGCAGGCCTCTACAGACATGCTAAGCGGTTCTCTGTTCCTCTGCGCTGCTACTTTGGGTACAGCTGCACTGCCCTCCCTCACCCTCCTCAATGCCCATTACAAAGAAAAAGGTAGAAAAAAGGTACCTGATTGGGGGTGGGTGGGAGATCACTTCCATGTGAAAACCTGTGGACTCTGCACACCACTCAAATACTGTAACCAGATCTTGGAGTTATTGTATAGAAGAAGAAACTATTTTTTGCAGTGGCCACCCTCAAAAATTAATTCACAGCTTTACTTATACTCACACTATGTAAGAATACTTCCAAATGGCCACTAATATTTCTTCCAAAATTAAGACATCATAATAGTTACTTATCTGAACCCTAATACTTCTTAAAAAAACAAACCATTGCATGCACTGGATGTCCTTTACAATACACCTGGTGGCTAGAGGTACTTGGGCTCAAACCCTGTACCCTGGGTATAGGGTAAAAAGAGCCTAATGTCCCTAACCACAACCACTTGTGAAATTTTTGTTCTGTTCCTCAAACTCTGTGGTTTCAGGATGTTTGACACAAATCACTGAAGGTTGAATTTATTAATGACAGACATTTGAATTTCGGACTTCATATTCTTCAGAAAATAAATGGCAACAAAAACCTTTTATTCTAGAAATTTTCTAAGTTTATAAGATCAGTATTTGAAAACTGTACCTAATTTGGAGCAAGTTTCAGTCTTCCTATCTTTTGGGAAACAAGCTGCTGATTTGGCATAGTGGTATGTTGCTCTGAATGTAGTGCACAGAGCCATGTGTTCAAGCCTTGCCAGTGAAATGCATGGTGGTAACAACATTTCATTCTAGCAACTTTACAAAATTATACAAGCAATGTTTAAAATGTGTCCCTGGTTTTTGGCCTTTTGTCCCCCCCCCCCCCCCAAAAAAAAAAAAACAAATTGAAAATAAGTGCAAGAAGCTGTGCAAGATACCTATGCCTTACACTACTGTCATTCGATTTTTATTATGTATATTGTATGTGTGTGTGTGTGTGTGTGTGTGTGTGTGTGTGTGTGTGTGTGTGTGTGTGTGTGTGTGTGTGTGTGTGTGTGTAGACTTTTATGATGGAAATGTTCTGAATTGGGCAGTTTTGCCACTATTGGTTCATGCATTTCGTTTCATTGCCTACTGAAAATGTTCAAACAAATTTAAAATGCGCTCTAACAAGTGTACTGTATTATACAAGGAATACAATTTACTAAAGTCAGGAAGGTGCATCAAAGAACACATGTATGTTTCTTGTTTTGTGTGCAAAGGGACCAGTGATTTCAAAACAACCCAAAGGTAATCTTTATCCACCAGATGCATTTTCTTTGGATGTGGGGTAGGTTTCAATGTTATTTTAATGAATGCGAGTTTCAAGGGCAGAGAAGTTTTAATGCAAAGTCTATTTTCAGTGTGAGACAGCATTGCTTTGTTTAACAGATGTCTATCAGTGTTTGTGCATTGTGCTGTAAAGTGTAAAAATAAAATCCAAATAATCATTGTAGAAGTAAAGCAGTATGCACACATTAGTGTGCATGGTAAATGGGGCAAAATAGCCAGGTAATGGGACATTGGAATGGCTGCAGGGGGACTCTGGTACCATATTTTGGTCATCTGTTCTTCAGTTTGCATGAAAGTTGGAATCCCACAATTCCACTGGAGTGGGTGGGGTTACATAATTATGTATGCAAATTTTATGTTAACCAGCATACAGATTTGTACCCATTTTTCATGGGCCTTGTCCAGATTTTTGATGTTTCAAGGTTGAGAGGTATGGTGCCTAGAGAGGAGTTGTGGTATTGTATGAGGAAGTCGGGAGTGTCAGAAGTATGTATGTAAGAGTGGTACAGGATATGTACAAGGGTAGTGTGACAGCGGTGAGGTCTGCAGTGGGAGTGACTGATGCGTTTAAGGTGGAGGTGGGATTACATCAAGGATTAGCTCTGAGCCTTTCTTATTTGCAATGGTGACGGACAGGTTGACAGACAAGATCAGACAGGAGTCCCCGTGGACTGTGATGTTTGCAGATGACATTGTGATCTGTAGTGAGAGTAGGGAACAGGTGGAGGAGACTCTGGAGAGGTGGAGATATGCTCTAAAGAGAAGAGGAATGAAGGTCAGCAGGACTAAGACAGAATATATGTGTGTGAATGAGAGGGAGGATAGAGGAATGGTGGGTATATGCAGGGAGTAGGGGTGGCGAAGGTGGACGAGTTTAAATACTTGGGATCAACAGTTCACAGTAATGCTGAGTGTGGAAGAGTTGTGAAGAAGAGAGTAGAGGCAGGATGGAGTGGGTGGAGAAGAGAGTGTCAGGAGTGATTTGTGACAGACGAGTACCAGTAAGAGTGAAAGTGAAGGTCTACAAGTAGGGAGTGAGACCAGCTACGTTATATGGGTTAGAGACAGTGGCACTGACAAAAAGGCAGGAGTCAGAGCTGGACATGGCAGAGTTAAATACGTTAAGATTTGCACTGGGTGTGATGAGGGTGGACAGGATTAGGAATAAGTATATTACAGGGTCAGCCCAGGTTGGAAAGTTTGGAGACAAAGCCAGAGGCGCAAGATTACGTTGGTTTGGACATGTGCTGAGGAGGGATACAGATTACATTGGGAAAAAGATGCTAAGGATGAAGCTGCCAGGTAACAGGAAAAGAGGAAGGCCTAAGATAAGGTTTATGGATGTGGTGAGAGAGGACATGCAGGTGGTTGGTGTGACAGAGCAAGATGCAGAGGACAGGATGAAATGGAAACAGATGATCTGCTCTGGCGACCCCTAACGGGAGCAGCCAAAAGAAGAAGATATTGAGTTGTCAGCGAGACTCAGGAGAAAAGACAAGGAGTAAAAGTGATTTTTTTTAAACAGAGAAAAGAAAAAGATCATCACAATGAAAGCAACATTCAGCACTATTCTCTTGATTAAAAAATAATCCATTGAACTGTTTTTCACAAGTGATAAAAATTGAAACCGTTGCCACACAAACTGAGCTGAAACATACTTGCTTTGCCATTTATATTCACTGAGAAACAATACAGAACATCCAACACTTGATTTAAAAAAATGCTGTCAGAAGCCCTATCAAAGGACTGCCACAGAATCAAGGCCTAAATGTTACACTATCGATCACACTTGCAGGTTTAGTGGCATGCAACAACCATGTCAGTGACGGCCAGCTTTCAGCACCAAGATCAGTAAAGTGTCTGGCTCCTAGCTGTAGATCCATATTACAGCATAAAAATATATAGTATTTCCTAACAGCAGTACCTCCCTGGAAAAAATCTATAGATGTTGTACCTATTTTGCCCAAAAGCCATTCTGATTATTAACCCCAAGTGCTACGCTTGTACATGTGCCAACCAGAACAAATCTAAAGAAAAGAGAGAAACTGCTGCTGAAGGAAGCTAAAAGATTACATTTCTTTTTTCCCCAAAATGTTTTTTATACATTTTATAACACAATAACTTAACAGTATAGTAAACAAGCAAAAACAAATAAAGCAATATACATCTTGGCTTGAAGAAGCCCAGTGGGGTGAAAGCACTTGCCATATCTGTTCATTTGTTCAATAAACAAACATTTTTTTTATCTACGAGGTGAAGACGGAGTTTGTGATGGTGAAGTGAAAACTGCCTGCTTTGTGTCGATTACAGAGATTCGTTGATGTGGATTGTTTTATTCTGCCAACTTGCACTCCTGTGTTTTGCTTCTGTTCAATATACATAGAACACTTAATATTTCTCTAACAAATTAGACAATGTTGTCCAAGCAATTAAATGATGGGCTGTGTTGTTAGCCCTTGCTTTTTGCAGTAGTAATCGTATTCTTACAAATGAATTTCACAAGATGAATAAACCTTGTTAGAGAGAGGATAGACCATAGTAAAAATGTTTTTAGGAATGACTTCAGGAACAGAAACATTGAAAAGGGTAAGCGAGTCAGAAATTACACAGTTGTCATTTCATAGAGCTTTACAAAGATATTTAAAGTCTAACCAAAATGGGGAAATTATTTTGCAATTAACCACCATATGTATCCAGTCAGCATCAGAGTGTCCACAGCTCAAGCATTTCATTGCATCGTTCTTAGTCTATGTAGAGTGAAAAACAAAATGTAAAAATGTCCATGTGTATACATGCCAGAACAGGAAAGATGTGGATTCCTTCATCAACTGTAAACAAAGTTATCTTTTTCTGAGAATACTGGTCTATTAACTTCACTTGAATAATTCCAAAGAGACACATCTGTTTTGCTAAAATAATTTCTGATAATTTTATAAACAACAGATATGTATGAAGTATTCTTGGGGTGAGATAATAACTGAGATAAAATCTAAGATTTTTAAGTTACTCTTACTGTATATGCCTCTAATGAGGGTATGAGCTTAGTATGTACAAAATCCTTACAGGTTTGGCTGTCCAGTCAGTTGCAATTTTGCAAACTATATATCATCTGATCAAATAGTTTGCAGAACTTTTTTTTTTTTTAGCTGAGAGAAATTGATTCCATTATCACCCTTCTTAAATTCTAACATTTTCTGGGTATCAAAAGAGAACATCAATTTGTGTAAGCAATAGGAAACAATTAATAAATTCTTAATTGATTAGAAAACATAAGCTTTTTAAGACAGCAATATTTGTTTTACAAGACATGTGAGAACAAGTTTTGACCTTTCACTTTTGAATGTATGTTTTTAAAATCCATACAAAGATGTTTGCATGCATTTGGGTATATGGTTCAAACAATGTCCTATTACTATTGAGAAGTAAGGTTTCATGTATGGATTTCCAATGTGATGTACAAGAAGTATTATTCCAAAGCAACACTATGTTAATAAATGCGGAGTTTAAAACAATATTTGGAAACCTTATACCTCCTTCATCCCAGCTTGTGATGTGCCAGTAAAGAGAAATTCTTGTTTTTTGGGGGATACCAAAAGAAGTTAATTTTCTGTTTAATTTTTGACAGGTGGGGGAATTATTAGAGCTTGGTCAATGAACAAGATTTTAGGTACTGAAATATCTGTACAGTGGTCTCATTTTTCATTAGAATTCACAGAACATCATGTGTAGCACACCATAGGCTACCCTAAAAATAAGGTCTGACTGCTTACAATGCACTCAACACAAGAAATTGACTTCT
Source organism: Protopterus annectens (assembly GCF_019279795.1). Taxonomy (NCBI): domain Eukaryota; kingdom Metazoa; phylum Chordata; order Ceratodontiformes; family Protopteridae; genus Protopterus; species Protopterus annectens. The sequence goes on from NC_056747.1 coordinate 259,658,438, forward strand.
CTGACAAAAACAAACGTACAGAAAAAGCTGAAATATAACAATGATATGAACTATCATAAGATCACACAAGATGTGCATTAAAAAGCAACTAATAAGAAAGCAATTCCCACTATACGCAACAAGGAGGACAGGTGGGGGATGGACATGCACAACAGAGCAGACGTACAGTAGATCTTGTAAGACTACTATATCAAGGCTGAGATTAAACAGCCACGGTTGAAAACTGAAGGAAAAACACTAAAAATAGAATAGTAGTTGCTGACGGATTGGAAATCCCAAGTATTATACACAAACTCATATGCACACTATGTATACACACGGTGTGTTTGTTCTATCTGAAGCATGGTTGACAGACAAAAGCCCTTACAATTAATTATGTTTTTAGGCTCTGAATTAGGTATTCCAGATTACTCTTCAACAGTGGGTTTTTTGTGTGTGTGTGTGTATATATATATATATATATATCTCACACACACATATGTGTGTGTGCGCACGTGTGCATGCATGTGTGTGTGTGCGCATGTTCATTTACCCAGTTATAAAACTTTATAGGTCTATATCATTTCTCTTTTGCACATTTTTCACATGTATATGTACAAACACACAAATTAATATATACATTGTGCGTGTGCACACAGTTTTTTTTCTACACAAGAAGGTGGTAATCAATGTCAAAGCAAGTACACTCCACTCCAAATTGGCACTGCAGCAGAAAACAGATAAAGCCATACAACGGCACCCCTCAAGTAAGGATGTAGAAACAAGACAGCATGATAAGAGGCTCAGTAACACATCATGAAGGCAGTGTCAGTAAGTGACAAAAAGGGAACTGCTTTAGCTTGTTAGTGGGGAAGCCATTCTAAAAGTATACAGATGTGGTTCTGTCCTCCGGTAATAAGAGACAAGCTTCAACATAAGAGGAAATGACATTACATTTTTCTGATAAGAGAATGAAATAATTAGCCTGTGTACACTGCCCTCTCAGTTAGCTTAATACTATGCCTCTCCTCTTATTTAACCTTTCCCTCATCTGTTCCATGTCTCTTGGATGCCTCTGTGGAGTTTACCATCACCACTACTTTAGACGGTCCATGTTACAGGTCTACAACCCCCTAAATACTTCTGCAGTGCCATTTAGGAACCAAATACTCAAACATCTACAGTTTGTGGTTCTGCCTCTCCATCCAATCTGTCCTATTTTGGGTGACCACTCATCTCCTAAACATCAGGTTGTACACCCATATCCCTTTGTTCTCAAGCCATAGCTACTTTAAATCATTTATCCAGCACATCTTTTAGGAGGCTTGGGTACTTTTTCTCTGGACTCCTCCCTCCTTGTATGACCACCACAGCTACCTAAAGTAAATCGAAAAAAGTGTGCCCCGACCAATGTCTGCTTGGGTGGATGCATTACTTTTATGAATTTATCCCCCAGCAAACACACAAAGCATTCATTTGTTGCTGACGTACTCTCACTCTGCTCCTGGTGATCAAGTCTAGGTTCGATAAAACACCCTCATGCATTTTTCCTCATCTGTGGTCATCAGTTTTCCTTCCCAAACTGGTTTATCACACCACTTTTGTCCGTAATGAACCTCAAATTCCATCTTTCTGCCTACTTGGCAAACCTTTCCGCTGCCCTTTCTTATAATTTTCCTGATATCTACTACTTTTCCACTTATCATTAGGTTATCTACATCTACAAAGATGCTGCTCCTATTCTCTCTGCTCTTTAGGTACACGTTTAAAATGAACTCCTAGAAGAATACTGGCACTACCACCATCTCCTGCAGGATTTCATTAGTCACCTTCCTTCCTTCAGACAAAGCATCTTTTACCACAATCCTCCATGTTATGCCCTCCAACCAAGCTGTAATCCAATTTCAGTTTTAGTCCCTCATCCAGCCTCTGCGGTTTTCCCAGCAGTCAGAGTGGGACCAAAACTGTTCAAAACTACTAATCCACTGGTAAATGCTCCTGTAGCCAAGTCATAAAATTGGCTCACGTTTGGCTGATAGGTCTTTCTGGCCATGAACCCATATTTGGTTGCTGTCTTGGACACAGCAGCGGTAGTCAGATATACAAGCTGAAAAGAACAAGTTAATTTTAATGGGGGGGGGGGACAATATTTTGCTCAACATAAAGCCAACAAATGTTCTTACTTCAAATGCAAATTTAATTAAAAGCATACAAGTGAGCCAGCAAAGAAGGAAACTGTATCTATGACATATGCTAGTTAATCACTCGCAATCCACTTAATGGAATCTATGGCATTTATTGCATTTTTTCATTCAACAGGATATATAATCATAGAAAGGGGCAGCAGGCTATTAATTGCAGCACAATTCTAAAAGTCCTGGCTATACGTATGTTTACTACTGTCCCCCTAGAAAAGCAACAAGACACTTTTTCAAGATTTTTCCATGCTACTGTTACAACTACAAAAAGAAAAAAAAAAAAACACCTACCGAAGCTATTGACTGACTTTTTTTACTCTCTTAATATGGATGCCACTGTTACAAGGTTAACTGGATAACAGTAGATCATTTTCACTTCTTAGTCCCTCCTTCCCTTGCAGAGATCCTGGAGAGATGAAGCATAGCTAAAGGCTGACCAAAGAGAATTAAGACAGAACATTATGGAATTCACATACTAATTGACAAAGATTGATGTGGGTGCATTATCTAAAATTATCCATAGTTTAGGAATTGTTACAAGAGTGTTGTTAATTTCCAAGGGAATGTTCAACTGCTGTATCTGGAACAGGAGTTAAGTTTTACTGGTGTTTAACAAAGCAATTTCACACTACCAAATCTATATGGACACCGACTGTAAACCTCGATCAACAGACTGGCATAGAGGTGCCCCATTCAGAAATGGGGTCACATGCCTAAAGGAAGTATAAAGTTCAGGAAGAGACTGTATCCAAAATATTAACACTGCAGATAAGGAAAAAGGACCAAGGAAAGAACCCCAGAGACCTCTAAATGATAAAACAGTGGGATCCAAAAGGCACAATTTCAACTTGCATCTTTTAGACAAAATCAGACAGCTTCTAAGCCAGGAAAAAAGTTTACATCAGCAGTATTCTCAGACAGCTTGTATATTAAAGCTTCTACGCCAGGAAAAAAGTTTACATCAGCAGTATTCTCAGACAGCTTGTATATTAAAGCTTCTACGCCAGGAAAAAAGTTTACATCAGCAGTATTCTCAGACAGCTTGTATATTAAAGCTTCTAAGCCAGGAAAAAAGTTTACATCAGCAGTATTCTCAGACAGCTTGTATATTAAAGCTTCTACGCCAGGAAAAAAGTTTACATCAGCAGTATTCTCAGACAGCTTGTATATTAAAGCTTCCAAGCCAGGAAAAAAAGTTTACATCAGCAGTATTCTCAGACAGCTTGTATATTAAAGCTTCTAAGCCAGGAAAAAAGTTTACATCAGCAGTATTCTCAGACAGCTTGTATATTAAAGCTTCTAAGCCAGGAAAAAAGTTTACATCAGCAGTATTCTCAGACAGCTTGTATATTAAAGCTTCTAAGCCAGGAAAAAAGTTTACATCAGCAGTATTCTCAGACAGCTTGTATATTAAAGCTTCTAAGCCAGGAAAAAAGTTTACATCAGCAGTATTCTCAGACAGCTTGTATATTAAAGCTTCCTGATCAACAAAGTAAAATGATTACCAGGAACAAATTTAGCAGCCCAGCAACCCCACTATTTTAATATTTTTTTAATTTTATATGGGTTTACATATTTTGGAAATGAATAATGCAGAGTTAATATTATATCTTTTATACAAGTCAGGTCAAGTATAATTTAAAACCAAGGACCATAAAATAATCCACTATTCTTACAACTCAAAAGCAAAATGGAAAAGATTAGGACACAGCAGCTACCTTCAACAAAATTAGCATTTACTTACACGGCTTTCCCAGCATCAGGAATACAACTAGAAAGTCAAAACAAGAGAAAGAAGATAGCAGTCAGACGTAACATATTGACATGAACACTGGTCTTATGCAGTTTTAGTGGCAATCTAGTTTGTGACAACCATCTGCCATTAACTTGCAAAGCAAAGAAGAGGAGAGATGCCTATTCTAATAGCATTTAGCAAACATTTGGACTAAACAAAAGCCAGAGAGGAAAACTCACTGGTAAAAAGTACTAACAAGAGTTTGGCCCACAACTGTTCCATAACACTTGAAAGTCTTAGCTTGAAAAAAGATGCAACAAATGACTGGAATGCTTCAATAATACTCTCTGGAAACAAATAGTTATTTACACATACCAGAACACAGCAGAAATGGAAAAAGCTGAAAGAATTTTCATAGTACCACCATATCCTGGGGGACGATTATAAAACAGTGACTTAGAAGTAAGATTCAGAGATGAATGAAAAAACAGAAAATATCAAAGGAGTCAGATAAAGTGTTTTCTACGCATTCTTTTACCTAGTATACTGTTCTGTATATGCATATACTTCAACCTTAACAAATCTTCCATTGTATTTGTCATGCTAACATCTTTTATCACTGTAAAATGATACTGTCTAGGCTGTATACCATGTTATCTATTGTAACTTTCTGTGGAGCTTTTCTCCTCGGGCCTGCACTGAAAAAGGACTAGTGTCCAGTCAGACTTTCCCGGTAAACAAATGTAAATAAATAAATGTAATTACTTTCATGCTAGCATCAGTAAAAAAAATACTACAATATTTCATTTTAAGAAAAAGAAAGAGTGATCTGCTATCAACTCAAGGAAGGAAAACCCTTGTGTAAGGATTGAACCCCGGACTTCTTACATTCCAAGTGGCTGTCACTGCCACTGGAATAACAAGGAGTCTCTGGATATTTAGGTACCTATTTTCCCCCAAAATCAAGTTTTTCCATTCAACTGGAAGTGATACAAGCATTTACTACAAAAACCATGAATTACTACTGATAAAGCAACCTGAGAAAGAATAATCAAGGAACGAATACTCTGATGAGATGAAATACAGAGCATCAACTATATGAAGTGATTAAATATACGAAAACCTCAAATAGTACAGTTCGCATTCAAAAGGAATCAGAGAGTTGAGCCAACCAAAAATGAGAATTTTGATGTGGAGAAAACGTAGCTGTATTGCTGAAGGCTCCAAGCATAAATGTAGAAATGTAGTAGAAAAAATCCTCTGTCCCACCACAGATGTAAAACATGTTAAAAGCAAACTTTAATCTTCAGTAAAAACAACAAAAACAGGAGCACAGTAAAATTCCCTGATAAGCGCTTTCGGCTTACTAGCCTTAATCAGATCATATGTCTTAGCTGTGCTCACTCTGAATTTAAGGACAAGATAAACCAATGTTCCAGACAGTCATAACCAATAAAAACTCATTAAGTTGCATACAGCACATCTCCTGTGTCTTGCTGTGAGCCAATTATTATATTCCAAGGTATCAAAATGTCTAGTATCAGAACTATCCAATAGCAACAAAGTTAATCCTGCTTCTTATTATAGCCAATCATATTTATGCCTTCAAATATCCAATCTACAATTTTCTTGTCCTGTAGCTATCCAATAGCATTGAAGGGACTGAATTCCTTTGGTTGCCAGAACATATTGTTATTCAGTTCATTCAACAATATGCAGTACTTCACAGAGGCAAGTAGCACATATGATACAGTTTTAGGAGTGCAATAGCATTGGTGCTCTTGCATATAGATTCCTATTATGTGCGTATTACACAGTATAGCGAATTAATACATGTATCCATGTGGTTTTCAGAGTAACATACTCCATGCCTCCTGAAGTATTCTTAGCCATTTACTCCTTGTTCTATAGAAAATACTGCCTGGTCACAGATTCAGCATAAAATAATGCAACACAAAGAGCGTTATCACTGGTATAGCATTCCTTGTTTTTATCAGTCTCTGCCTTGAGTAATTAAACTGCAAATGATGTAAATATATTCGCAGAACAACTTGATGAAGCATAAAAATAATTTGTAGCTCTTGTATCCCATTGCCATAATAATTAAGGTTGCACCACAAAGGGTATTGTAAATAATCACTGCTGCAGCTTTCCTTGTTTTTACCAGTCTCTGCCTCCAATAAACTGCAAATGATGGTAAACAAGAGGTCATAAACAAATGTAAAAGTGGGTTTTATGTTCCTATACTGCAAAGTTTGGATATGATAGAAAATGACCAATACCCACCACTTTCCAGAAGGAATAATCACAATAGAAATTGTGAGGAAGATACAGTTGAGGGGGAATTACAAAAAGTATTAAAAACACTGAGGGGATTGCATGCCCTTTTGTTTGCTCATATTCCAGGGATAGCTATATAGTGCAGGATATGGTTAGAAAAAACTGGGTTATTCTTGTGTGTGAAAAGGCTATGCTCGACATATTTGGAAAGTATCCGAATATAACATTCCGGAAGGGGAGGAATATAAAATGTTTATTAGAAAAACCCTTATTTACTGAGACCAAGGGTAGCATGGCACCTTGTGGGATGTGCCACCAATGTATGCACATATTGAGAAGAGTCATCAATATTCGTGACAAAAAAACTTGTGATTAAAGGTAGATTTAACTGTCAGACTCACGCAGTTGTTTACACTGCTGTTTGTTCCCAATGTCAAGCTTTTTATATCAGGAAAACGCAGCGGAAACTTGTCCGGCGTATTTATGAATATTTTTATGAGATCAGTCAACAGGACGAAAAAATGCCTTATACAGACATTACCTAATCACACATTTAAGTTCTTGGTAATCCAACAAGTCAAGTGCGAGGCTAGGGCGGGACCTTGGAAACTATACCTTGAAGAGAAGGAAACCTGGTGGCAAGTCTTTTTAAATGCTAACTTCCCACCAGGACTCAATGATGTAATATCCATTTCTAGCAAGCTTAAACTGAAAGTATTTGATAAATGAAGAGAAATAAATATCTATTTTTTACAACATTTTATAATTTCATACGTTTTTAAACATTAATATAAACTTGTATGATAGAGGATGTGTTTTTTCTTACTTGTTGCTTTTAGTTTTTTGTTCTGGGCTGCTTTTATTAATTCTAATAATTAAATAAATAAATCAGTTTTAATTGGTTGACAATTATCTTGTTTAAGAATGTATAAAAGTGTTTTACTGTGATGTTTTAAATTTGTCTGAAGTCGTCTGGTGATGGTCACCAGACAAAAGCGCTAACCGGTGTTCAAATAAATTAGTTTGACTGTATTCTTGTTTTCCAGATGTGTGTGCCTCTCATTGGATTGTATACCTATCCAGTACTCAAAAGATTAATTTAGATCCAAATTTGAGCATAAAATTGGTGAATAAATTCCTGCAAACCTTTTACTTTCCACTTCTGTGGTAAGGGAATCAATTGGGTAATTTGAATATGCCCAAGCTAAGAAAATTTCTTTTAACAGGGAACATTCTGAAACAAAACTCCATCCACTGATCTAATCCTAGCTGCCTTTAACAAACAAACGGTTCTGCTGGTTGGTATCAACAAGTCAACACAAAACTGAAAAGCCATGGAGATAAAGCACAGGAAGTAGGAATTGCAGAAGGAAAAGAAAAGCCAAACCCAAGGACAGGCTAGCCAATTCAGTCAGGATGAGAATTAAAACCCTTTAAAGTAGATTATGAAGAATAAAGACAAACGGATGGGCTGTGAAGTACAGGATGGTGAAACAGCAAGGTTTGTTAAATGAATAACACTACTCCGTATTCATAAAGAAAAAGAGGCAATTCATTAAATCCATCCAGTAGCCATAATCATAAGGCAGCTGATCCCAATTCTTACAAGAATGGTTCCAAATGAACTGCAAAAACAGAATGTGTTCCATGCAATTGGACTGGAGAGACTACAATATAGAATTTGTACAGAATGGAGAGAAAAGCTAGAAAAATAACCTACTACCTTCCTTAAGTTACAAGAGAAGAACAATGATGCAGAGGATAGAAAGATGTATACAATCCCCCAGCAGCTATAGTTCACTAACTGGGTGACAAGAGTATTGCATCAGAAAGGACTGCAAAGTAGTCAACTCAGACTTGAGGACGGTCTCTAGTGGGGTGCATACATAAAAACATATTGGAAAGTCTTGTGGTGGATTCTGGCAAGGTTGCATGAGTAAAACACTAAGCAGCCACTAAGACACAGTAACTAAGTATAAATGAAGTTCCCATTGAAGAAAGGAGAGTGAGCATCAGAATACCTTGGACTCAACACTACATCAAATTTGTTTAGCATGATCCTCTTGTTGGGAACCCATATACTGTTTTGGACCTTCTAGTCCACTGCCACTGATAAACTCTCAAAATTGTCATATATGTGGTTTCACTTCAAATACACAAAATGCTGAAATCTTGAATTTCAGTATTTCGAGTCCATGGATTTGAAGTGAAACCACAGATATGACAATTTTGAGACCAACAGACCTTTAGACACCTAAGAAACTCTACCAAAAAAGCCATTTTCTCTGATAAAAGAAGCTATTATAGTAATCTCCAACAAGCTAACCACAACAACCCTCAAAAATTCTGGTCAACCCTTAACAGGCTTCTACACCCTGGACAGACTACCACTCCTTCCCCTACCGGATCTGAAAAGAATTCCACCCTTGACACTGCCAACACTTTCAACTCTTTCTTTATTGATACTATTAACTCTTTGGCCTCACACCTCTCTAGTGACAACACTAGTATCCCCAATCCTGCCACCTCCAAACTACCAGCCTTTAGGCTACAACCCATCTCTACTGCCATTATACAAAAATGTATTCACAAACTCAAACCATGCACCCCCTCAGCAGACCAACTCCCCATCTGAATTCCTCCAAAATCAGCCATGAAATTGCCTACCCCATATCTATTCTTATTAACAGAACCATAAATGAAGAAACCATACCTGACATCTGGAAAATCTCACATCATACCCTTACACAAAGGAGGTAACTCCTATGAATACTGTAATTATAGGCCCATTGCTCTGTTGTCCCCACTAGCAAAAATCATGGAAAATGTGTCCATTATCAGTTAATGGACCACCTAATAAAAAATAACATTCTCACTCCCTGTCAACATGGCTTTAGGCCTTTTCATAACACAACCACCGCTCTCCTCACCTTTACAGACCTTATTAACAAAAACCGAAATAATTGTACCCTGTCTTCAGCTCTGTTCATTGACCTATCCAAAGCCTTCATATGGTCAACCACTCTATTCTCTTAAAAATTCTTGAATCTCTCTCCTTAGAATCTAAGACTGTCCAATGGTTTTGTTCCTATCTTACAAACAGGAAACAAGCTGTTCTCAGGGATAATAAACTCTCATCCCTTCTCCCAATTTCACTGGGTCCCCAAGGCTCCATTCTTGGACCACTTCTTTTCTCCCTCTTTATTAATGACTTACAAACAGCTATCCCCAGGCTACTTGTATACAATGCAGATGATTCCACATTAATTTGCTCTGCTAAATCCATCTCTGAACTTCAAACTATTACTCAAGCTGTTTTCTCTAAAGTTGAAACTTGGTTCTCAAAACGCTGCTTACTCCTAAACGCTAAAAAAACCAAACTCCTACTCTTTAAGCCCAGTACCAGATCCCCTCTATTAGACTTTACTATCCTATCTAACAATGGAACCATTATATCACCCGACCCCGATACCAAACTGCTAGGTGTCACGATTGACAACAACCTTACCTTTGATTGCCATATCAACAATACCATTAAATCTGTAAACAGGAAACTTGGCTCTCTTTATAGAATTAAAACTTTCTTAACCCCCCAAGCCAAAGCTACTCTTGCCCACTCTCATCTTATCTCGACTCTTCTCTATGCCTCACCAATCTATACAAACCTTAAGAAAAATAATCTCTCAAAATTATGTTCCACATACAATAATATAGCTAGATTTGTCACTGGTCAACCTTTCAGAACTCACCACTGTCTGAATCTGCAGCAACTTAACTGGCTTGAATTGTCTAACATGCTGCTACAGTCTCAACTGACATTTGTCCAAAAAGCATTCTACCAACCTCAAAACACACCCATACTCTCTAACCTCATAACCCCTACTCTAATCTGAACTCCCTTCGTTCATCAAGTAAGCTGCTAGTTACCTTAACCAAATCCAATAACCTAGCAGGTGATTCCCTTTTCTCTAACACTATTGGAAAACACTGGAATCAATTACCTACTGAACTTACTTCCATTGCATCTACTGTTCTGTTTAAACAAAAACTTAGAATTTACCTTAAAAGCCACTGGATGTGTCCATGCTCTAATCCCGACTAAAGTAATTTGCTCTATCTTTATCCATCTCTCTCTCCCTACTTTTCTTTCCATCCTGCTTCCTCTCTTTTTCTTTCTATCTCTACCTCTGTGAAGTCCTCTTCTGCATCTATCCTCCTTACGGCTACAAATCTCTTACTCACTAGTATTTCTCTTTATCCTTGCTCTCTCTTTTTTCACTGCTTCTCTCTCCTTGATCTTTCAGCTCTCTTCTTGGTATTAAAACTTGTTAGTTTGTTCATTTGGATGTTACTTTTTCCCTAGATTGTTCAACTTCCTCTTCTTTCTTCAGACAACTTTCTGTCATTTCTCTTGCCCTGCTCTTACTCTTACTAGTCTTGTTTTTAGAAATAGGTAATAATGTGTATTATGAGTTATTTTTTTTATGTGCTTAAAATGTAATTCCTTTTTTAAATGTGGAGCTTTTCTCCCCGGGCCTCTGCTGAAAATGGAGATATATCCAGTTGGACTAGCCCGGTCAACAAATGTAAAATAAAATGAAGCCGAAACCATCACAACCACGAAATCCCACAAAGCTGAAATCACAAACACAAAGCATACCAGTGCACAAAACACAAACCACAACACCTTCACAAGAAAAAAATACATACCTACACTACAACCCCCACTACCAATATATACTAACTCTGAGATTGCACACAAAAAAAAAAAAACACACACAAAACACACACACATTTTTTATATATATATATATATACACATATATATATATATATATATATATATATATATATATATATATATACACACACACACATACACACACACACATATACATACATACACACACACACACACATATACATACACACACATATATCTTTTTATTGTTTCACTGCATTTATGTACTGTTTTATACTGTTTTAACATTACTTAACTGTAAACTGCTTTTTCATACTGAGAGTTGTATTTTCTCTTTGTGAGTGCTCTATCAAAGCATTTCTGTGCATTTTTGTCTGTTTACAGTTAAAAGCATTCTAGAGTCTGCTCCTTGATCTGTTTAAAACTTTCATTTAGTGGCTACAGCTAGGAACTGTAATAGTGTGCATTACTATAATTGCATTTTTTATTTAAATTACTAAATTGTAAACTGCTTTTTCATACTGAGGCTTGTATCTTCTCTTTGTAGGTGTTCTTTCTATGCTTTTAAAGTGAGATTTCCGTGTTCTGCTCAGGTGGCATAATCTTGTTAGAGGCCTGTAGTCTAGGCTGGTAGTTTTGTTTGCGTTTCCTGTTTTTCTGGCAGCCATTTTCTGCTGATTGTCTTCATTATTGAGAGTAACAAGGCCTCCTGACCTTCTGTAGTACGAGTGATTGGGTAATAGCAGGGGCTGAGTAGTAATCTGATCTTCCAACTCTACCATTCTTACTGCTATATAAACCCTGTGTCTTATAAAGGTTCTGCTTGTATTGTCAGGCTCTGGATTGCACTGCACAAGTGGAAATTCCTTACGATTCCAAGAGCAGGATAAGTTATTTCTTACACTTATTTCACTGAACTGCACTTCTGAAATGCTTATAATTGTGCTATACTACATTTCGCACTGTTATAAAGCTTTTTTTTTTATTGTTTCACAGCATTTATGTACTGTTTTAACATTACGTAACTGTAAACTGCTTTTTCATACTGAGAGTGGTATTTTCCATTTTGTGAGTGCTCCATCTGAGCTTTTCTGTGCAGTTTTGTCTGTTTACAGGTAAAAGCATTCTCGAGTCTGGTCCTGTTTAAAACTTTCATTTAGTGGCTACAGCTAGGAACTGAAATTTTTCCCACCTACCCTCGTCAGATTCTTAACGTTGAATTAACTTCTGTTCCAGCTTTCTCCATTTCCACTTTACTGGAAAAAAAATTCTAAGCTTGCTTCCCCCCTTTCCTGTGGCAGGTCAGATACGGATTTGCTGTGTCCAGGACTGTTTGCGAGCTCCTAAGCCCCCCCCCCCAACTTAAACTGGGGTTAAACTATTCCCGGCACCATAAAGTCTGTTCTTCAAAATTTTCCTTGCAACTAGCCAGCTTTTTAGTTTTAGCACTCATCTGTTTCTTTGATCTCAGCACTTGTTCAGAACTCATTGTAAGCACTAAATAAGTTACACATTACTACAGCACTCAACTCTCCTCACTTGTCTAGAGGAAAACAGTTTTTAGCACTTAATAAATAAGCACCTATTCAGGCATGCCTAAAAGGTCAGCTCCCAGTGTTTTCTCCTGTCTACTTGATGAATCTGGGCATCTTGGGACAATGCAGCAATTGCCTCATGTACACAGACAACCGTCTCCTCCTACCACCCAACACTACGACCTGCGAGAGATGCACTTATATAGCCAAACTGGAAGCAAAGCTCTCTTCACCAAAGACTGGCCTAGACAGTCAAGAGGAGAAGGTAAACACTTGCACCACACCACACTCACATAGTCCCTCAAAACCTACACCATCAAAACACACACAGAGAAGCACAAAACACACACCTACATTCACGGAGGCTCTCAGTACAAATCTGCCCAAACAACAGAGACCTCCAAAGCAGAAATCCAAGCAACCTCCACCCCCCCCCCCAACACAACCCAAATGACACATAGCCCACATACTCAAGTGTGCCACACAACTACAGCCCATAAGTCATAATGTAATCAACACTCTAGTCATAGGCGACTCTAGTCAGGCACACTGATGTTCCACTCACCAGGCTAAACAAGGAAAAAGTTGCTGTCAGCTGCCTGTCAGGTGCCAGGATCCGCCACATAATGCACACACTCAGGCCACTTCACAACAAGTACAAATAGGACTCTCTCATTGTCCATGTTGGTGTGAATGACCCAAGACGTACCTGCCTGGACTACATGAAGAGAGACATGGAGGAGCTCTCCAATCTTGTAGCCCAGGCCAGTATGACCCTAGCCCTGAGTAGCATCCTGCCATCACCCAGAATGACACCACAGTACAAGGACAAATGACTTTAACAATTGGCTAAGCTTCTGGTGTCATTCTAAGGGAATCCAGTATCTGTCTGCCTGGGATGACATGATAGACAGACCACGCTGCTTTGCCAGAGATGGCCTGCACCTGTCGCCCTTGGGATTCAGGATACTGGAAAAGGCTCTTGCCACCCCTATAGTGCCTTTTTTAGGCAAGGTTCAAATGACAAATTCACCACCATAACAGGTACAAGCAAGCAAAATCTGAGGGTAATGCTAGAAGTCTAAACCTCAAAATGCACTCACTCGAGTCACTCATTAAAATGGAGAACATAGACATCT